>NW_028139055.1:0-368702 GCF_964270905.1 Leucopleurus acutus | reverse complement strand
ACCCTAAACCTACTTATAGCACTATAACTCAGGAAAATTAAAATAACAAGAAACAACCACCCCAAAGTTTAGGGCTGCTCTGTTTACAAGAGTCTCGACTACGGTACAAATTAAATATCCTTGAAAGAGAGAAATGGATAAAGACGTTTTCATACTTACGTACAATGGAACATCACTCAGCAATGAAATCAATGTCGTCCGGCCTGTACAAGCATAATGAATGGATTTAGGTACAATGATTCAAAGGAAATAAGTCACACAGAAAAAGAAACTTATCATAAGATATCACTTATAGAGGGAATGTAAACTTGGCTACACATGAACTGAATTACAAAACAGAACAGAGTCTCACATTTAGAAAACAAACTTATGCTTTCTTAAGGGGAATGATGAGTTGGGGTGCTACGTAAAACCAGAGATTGAAATTAGCACAGATACTATTCCATAAGCCAAATATGTAATAGACGAGATATACTCCTTGCTCAACGAATTAGACTCAACACCGCCTATTCACTGCAGAGGAATATATCTGACAATAAGAATATTAAAACATATGTATTTATATGTCTCCGTAAGAGAATCAAGTGTGTGTAGAGCAGTATACACAGCCATGAAAATCAACTAAACCCCATTATTAAAATAAATTTCAAAAACAAAGACAGTGAAGGAGAGGAAGTTCTTAAATAATTCGTTCAGGGCTTGTGATGAAACTTGGATTTACCACATCCACACCCACAGCTGGGTGAGACATAAGGCAGGACATTTGGGGCTGAGAGGATTGGTGAGGTTCGGTGAGCAAATGGAGACCCTTTGAAGTAATACTGTATGCTACCCATTCCATGGGTCCCAACTCTCCTGGTTTAAGGGATTCTTCCTACAGCTAAAACATGCATGGGAAACCCAGAGGATTGTACACCATGTGATCGGGCAACGTTTCTAAACCTCATCTCATTTTTTGTCCCTTGGTACACGGGTTCGCCATTCCAGATGCTTTACTAAAAATCTCCCCAAGTGGAGAGTCTGTGCCTTAAAACTCCTGTTTAGCACAGTTAGCAGTTTCTGCAGAGGTTGAACAGGAATAGGGAGAACCAATGAGAGACTAGCTGTAGGTGTTTGGACGGTCACATTTCACTCTAATTTCCCACCAGGAAGAGGAATTAACAAAAGGCTCAGCATGCCGTGATGAAACCAGATTAGGGCCTGAAGCAATCCTGTGGTTTTCCTGCCAGCTCACAAGAAAGCGAGTTGAAGAAAGGACCTTAGGGGCACTGTAATTCATAAACCTGCAGAGTTATAAATGACAGCTATCGTCCAAAAATATACTGAAGTAAGGCTGCAAAGAGGACTTGAAAGCACGGCACAATTGCAGGAAATATATTTCAGGAGGTAGATGGAAACTGCATTAAAACATATGAAAAGCGGCAGAACTTCGACAATGATGCACTTGGCCAAAAAATGCACATGCGTTTTTTCCTGAATATATCCAGGAAAAAACGCATACGGCCTTTTTAGCCAACCAAGGAAGCGTGCAATGGAAATCCGCACTACAATGAAGTCTCACTTCCCACCGGTCAAATGGGCCATCTGAAAAAAGTGTAAAAACCAGAAAGGCAGGACAGGCCATGGAGAACAGGGAGCCTTGTTGTGCTGATGGGCGGGATGTAAATGGCCAACAGCCACTCTGGAGAAGTGTATGGTGTTTCCTGAAACCTCTAAAAAATAAAGCTACAGAGACTCGGGCACTTCCACCTATGACCCTATAGCTTAGGAAAATTAAAATCAACAAGACTCAGCCACCCCAAAGTTTAGGGCTGCTGTGTTTACAAGAACCTCGACAATGGAACAACTTAAGTATCCCAGAAAGAGAAAAATGGATAAAGAAGTTGTGGTACTTACATAGACTGGAATATCACTCTGCAATGAAATCAATGTCATCAGGCCCATAGCAGCATAATGAGTGGATTTAGGTAAGATGATTCTGAGTGAAATAAGTCACACAGAAAAAGAAACTAGTCATAAGATATCACTTATAGAGGGAATGTAAACTTGGCTACACATGAACTGAATTACAAAACAGAACAGAGTCTCACATTTAGAAAACCAACTTATGCTTGCTTAAGGGGAAAGGTGAGTTGGGGTGCTGCATAAAACCAGAGATTGAAATGAGCACAGATACCGTTCCATAAGCCAGTAATAGACAAGATATATTCCTTGTTCAACGAAGTGGACTCAACAACCCCTATTCACTGCAGAGGAATATATCTGACTAGTAAGAATCTTAAAACCTATGTGTTTATATGTCTCCATAAGAGGATCAAGTGTGCATCGAGCGGCATAAACACAGCAGTGAAAATCAGCTAAACCCCATTATAAAAATAAATTTCAAAATCAAAACACAAAGACAGTGAAAGAGAGATAAATTCTTAAATAATTCGTTCAGGGCTTGTGACGAAACCTGGATTTACCACATCTACACCCACAGCTGGGAGAGACATAAGGCTGGACACTTGGGGCTGTGAGGATTGGTGAGGTTCGGTGAGCAAATGCAAACCCTTTGAAGTAGTACTGAGTGCTACCCATTCCATGGGTCCCAACTCTCCAGGTTTAAGGGATTCTTCCTACAGCTAAAACATGTGTGGGAAACCCAGAGGATGGTCCACAGTGTGATCGGGCAAGGTTTCTAAAACGCATCTCATTATTCGTCCGCTGGTACTCGGGTTCACCATTCCAGGCGCTTTACTAACAATCTCCCCACTTGGAGAGTCAGTGCTTGTAACCTCCTGTTTGGCACACTCTGCAATTTCTGCGGAGGATGAACGGGAATAGGGAGAACCAATGAGAGACTAGCTGTAGGTGTTTGGACGGGCACATTTCACTCTAATTTCCCACCAGGATGTAGAATTAACCAAAGACTCAGCGTGCCGTGCCGGAACCAGAATAGGGCCTGAAGCAATCCTGTTGATTTGTGGCCAGCTCACAGAAAGCGAGTTGAAAAAACGAGCTCAGGGGCACTGCAATTCACAAACCTGCAGAGTTATAAAGGACAACTATTGTCCAAAAATGTATTGAGGTATGGCTGTGAAGAGGACTTGAAACAAGGCACAATTGCAGGAAACAGATTTCAGGAGGTAGATTGGAATTGCATTTAAAGCATATGAAAAGCGGCAGATCTTCGGCAACGATGCACTTGGCCAAAAAGGGCGTATGCGTTTTTTCCTGAATATATTCAGGATAAAACGCATACGCCCTTTTTGGCCAACCAAGCAAGCGGGAAATTCAAATCTACACTACAAAGAAGTCTCATCCTAACACGTACCCTAACCCTATCCCGCTACCGTACCCTAACCTGTACCTGAGACTGTACCCATTCCCTAACCCTAACCCTTACCGTAAGCTGTACACAAACACTAACCCGTATGCTAACATGTACCCTAACAGTAACACATAGCCATACACTAAACTTTATCCTTACCCTACCCCATATCCTAACCCTTTCCCTAAACCGTACCATAACCCGTACCCTAATCCTAACCCATCCCCTAACATTAACCCATAACCTAACCCGTACCCTAATCCTAACCCATACACTCACACGTACCCTAACCCTAACCCGTTGTCATACCCTAACCTGTAACCTAATCTGTACCCATTCCCTAACCCTAACCCTAACCCTTACACTATCCCGTACCATAATCCTAACCTGTACACTAACACTAAACTATACCTTAACACTTACCCTACTCCTAACCCGTGGTCATACCCTAAACTGTACCCCAAACCATACCCGTTCCCTAACCCTAACCCTAACCCTTACCCTAAACCATACCTTAATCCTAACCCGTACACTAACACTAAACTGTACCCTAACACGTACCCTAACCCTAACCCTTTGTTGTTCCCTATACTGTACCCTAAACTGTACCCCTTCCTTAACACTAAACCTAACCCTAACCCTTACCCTAACCCATACCTAACACTAACCCATACACTAAACCTAACCATAACCCTGAATGTAAACCATACCCTAATCCTAACCCATACCCTAACACTAACCCATACCTTAACCCGTACCCTAACACTAAACCATAGCCATACCCTAAACTGTACCCTAACACTAACCCATACCACAACCATAACCCTAAACCATACTCTAAGCCGTACAATAATCCTAACCCGTATCCTAACCTTAAACCTTACCCTAAACCCTAATCCTTACCCTTAGCTTAATTTAGTTATTTTGTATTTAAAAAAATATTTTCTTGGGTTAAAACAAACTAGCAGAACAACAAAATAGGGGGCTTCGCTGGTGGTGCGGTGGTTAGAATCTGCCTGCTAATGCAGGGGACACAGGTTCGAGCCCTGGTCTGGGAGGATCCCACATGCCATGGAGCAACTAGGCCCATAAGCCACAACCAGTGAGCCCTCGCATCTGGAGCCTGTGCTCTGCAACAAGAGAGGCTGCAATAGTGAGAGGCCCGCGCACCGAGATCAAGAGTGGCCCCCCACTTGCCACAACTAGAGAAAGCCCTCACACGGAAACTCAGACCCAACACAACAAAAATAAATAATTAAATAATAAACTCCTACCCCCCCCCAGAAAAAGAACAACAAAATAAAACAGAAAGTAACCTGAGTGTCCCTCAAAAAGCTAAGTCTGAAATAGTTGGTACTTCTGTTCTATGGACTGTTATGTAGCCTATAAAAAGTGTGAGAGCTAAATCTGTTTTTCTACAGTGAGAAGCATGATATTCCAGATGTATAGAACACCTGGATAAAATGAGAACTCTACACATTATGCTGGTCGTTTCAGTAAATGGGAAAGGATGGCAAGTGGTAAAATATTATCTTTTCCTTTAATTTTTTAAATTTCACTTGTTACAAAGAACTTCAATTATAATTGTACTTTAAAAAAGTAACAATGGAAATTTAAAAGAAAAAATATATATTGTGTGTTCAGTTATGTTTCATAGAATTATGAAATGCTCCACCCTCTGGCCATTACCTGCAAAAGCAGCTTTAAAACCTATGCTAATTTTCACTTCATATGAACAAGTCCTGCAGGGCTGTAAAGGAAACCTGCCTTCATCATGTTTTGCAGGAGGTAAAGATCAAAGTATTTCAAAATGTGGCACATATTTCAAGAAAACCATTTGAAGAACTAAGCTGTAATAACCATTTGAAAAATAAAAGGACATGCCTGAAAGCTCAATTTCAAAGGATTATGAGACACATGCAAATCCAACCACACAGAGGTATCAGCTCACACCATTCAGAATAACCATCAGGAAAGAAACTACAAATGATCAATGCTGAAGAGGTTGTGGAGAAATGCATACCCTTAATTTGAAGTGGGACGTAACCTGGTAAGAGTCACTAATGGGAACAGGGTGGAGGTGCCTTTAAAAGGTAAACATTGAGCTACTATATGATCCAGCAGGCCCACTCCTGGGCCTATAACATAAGAAGACATAATTGGAAAGACACAGGCAGGCAAATCTGCACTGCAGCAGTATTACAATAGCCAAGACATGGAAGCAACCAAAAGTCCATCAACAGATGAGTGGACAAAGAGGAACTGTTACATATAGAGATGGAATATTAGCTCGGGAAAAAAATGAAACCATGCCATTTGCAGCACCATAGATGAGTCTAGAGGTAACCATGCAACTTGTAGTAAGTGAGAAAGCGAAAGACACCTAACGTATATCACTTATAGGTGTTACCTGAAAATTGATAACAATGAAGATATTTCCACAGAGAAAGGCAATCACAGATTCATTGAACAAACTTATGGTTCCCCAAATCAAAAGGTGTGAGGATTGGATACATTATGATATTGGGGTTAACATAGATATAGAAACACATGTGAAATATATAATCACCAAAGACCTATGGAATACCAAGAGAAGACTACTCAACATTGTGTCATAACCTACCTGGGAAAAGGTTCCAAAGAAGAATAGATATATGTATGTGTGTGAAAGAACCACATCTTGCACACCTAGAACAAAAAAAAAACCATTGTAATCAAATTTGCTGCGATAAAAAATAAAAATTAAATTAAAAATATGAACAAGAAATAATGAGACATAAACTGAAAGGAATTTTTCCTGGCACATCCCATTCTAATTTTCAACCTAGAACAGGACTTCCATTAAGGCTCTGTTGCCCTGGTAACCAGATTTGGTAAAGGAGAAATGCTGCCGCCTTGTGGCTGTTTCACACAACAGCAGCTTTAAACCAAGAGGTAATGTTCACTTAATATTCAAAATATGTGCAGCACTGTAAAGGACACCGGGCCTCAAAAGATGTCCTGGGGTCGTAATCGACCAGAAAATTCAAAAGACGTCAACATTTCAAGAAGACAATGTCAAGAGGCATATTTTACGCACATTTTGTCTTTTCTTTTTTTCTCTTTAAAATAAAAGGAAATTGAAAAATGCGCAACATCAGCAATGAATAAAGCCATGCAAATCCAATTACAGAAATGTTCACCTCACAGCCGTCAGAATGTTCTTCAGCAAAAAGTCTACAAAGAATAAATGCTGAAGGGGTTTCAGAGAACTGTGTACCCTCCAGCTGCTGGGGGGATGTAAACTGGTAACAGCCAGTAGCGAGAACATAATGGAGGTGCGTTTAAGGGTAAAAATTGAGCTACCATGTGATCTGGTAGGTCCTTTGATGTGCCTATCACCTGAGCAGAGCAGAATGGAAAAGACACAGGCTGGCAATCCTGTACTGCAGGAATATTTAACATAGCCAAGACTTGGAAGAAACCAAAATGTCCATCAACAGAAAAATGCACAAAGAGGAAGTGGTCCATATAAACAATGGAATATTAGCCATGGAAAACAATGAAACAGTGCCGTTTGCACCACCATATAAGGACCTAGAGATAATCACTCAAATTAAAGAAAGAAAGTGAAAGACAGATATCCTATGACATCACTTCTAGGTGTTACCTAAAAGTTGATACTCACGAACTTATTTCCAAGAGAAGGAAAAGCATGGATTAAGAAAAAAAAATTATGTTTAACCAAATGGAAAAGTGTAAGGAATGTGTGAATTAGGATATGAGGGTTAACAGACATGTGCTAATACATATGAAATATATAATCACAAAATACCTATGGAATACCAAGAGAGGTCTAGGCAACACTCTGTAATAACCTACACAGTAAAGAATGCAAAGATAAATGACAGATACATTGATATAATGAACCAGATTCTGTACACCTAGGAGAAACAAAATATTTTTATCAAGTTTGCTCTGATAATTAATAAAAATTAAATTTATAAAACAAACAAGAAGTAAGGAGATATAAGCTCTTGGGGATGTGCTCTGGCACATTCCACTCTAATTTGCAGCCTACTAACACGATTTCCAGGAAGGCTCTGCTGCCCAAAAACCCAGAGTTGGCAATGTAGAAATTCTGCTGCCTTGTGGCCGTTTTCCGCAAGAGTGGCGTTAAGCCCACAGCTAATGTTCTCTTAACATTCACAAGGACTCAGGGCTGCAAAGGACACCTGCCCTAAACAACTGTGCTGAGGTAGGGAATGGACAATAAAATTCAAAACTGACAAATTTTTCAAGACGATAGTATGAAGAGGTAAGTTTGACTCACTCTCTTGTTTAAAAAAAGGAAAATGGGTGAAAGCTCAACCTCAGGAATTATTAGACTCATGCAAATCTAATGTACAAAAAGGTTTCAACTCACACCAGTCGACTGACCATCAGCAAAAGATCTACAAACAATAAATTCTGAAGGGGTTTTAGAGAACTGTGTACCCTCTAGCTGCTGGTGAGATGTAACGTGGTAAGAGCCAATAATGAGAACAGAAAGGAACTACGATTAAAAGTAAAAGTTGAGATACCATTCGATGCAGCAGTCACACCACTGGGCCTCTCACCTGAGAAGACCAGAATCGAGAAGACTTGGGCTGCAAAAGCTACACTGCAGCCTTATTCACAATAGCCAAGACAGTGAAGCCACCAAAATGTCCATCAACAGATGTATGGATGAAGAAGAAGTGGTCCACGTTCACAATAGAATATTAGCCATAGAAAACAATGAAACACTGCTATTTGAGGTGCCATAGATGAGCTTGGAGATAATCACAGAATATGAGGTAAGTCAGAAAGCAAAAGACCTATATCCTATGATATCACTTATAGGCGTTATCTAATAACTAACACAAATGAACATATTTCCACAGAGAAAGACACTCACAGACTTAGAAATTAAGTATGCTTATCTAAAAGGAAAGGTGGGCAGAATGGATAAATTAAGATTAACCTTACCATACGTATACAAATACATATAATAAACATATATCGAAAAGACGGACCATATAGCAAGGGAGGTCTACGGAACACTGTAATATTTTACATGGGAAGAGGATCTGAACATGAATAGACATATATATTGTACAAATGAACCAGATTGTGTACATCTGGACAAACAATATCTAATCATTACCCCGATTAAATAAATTTTAAAAACCAAGATGTAATGAGACATAAACTTATGGGCGTTCCTCCTGGCACATTCCATTCTAACTTAAAACCTAGGACCACGACTTCCAGAAAGGCTCTGCTGCCCTAGTACTCAGATTTGGGAAAGGACAAATGCTGCCTCCTTGTGGCCGTTTCCCACAACAGCAGCTTTAAACCCAGTGCTAATTGTCACTAAATATTCACCAAACTTGCAGTTCTGTAATGACATCTGCCCTCCAAAAAAATCCTGGGGTCGAATATCCACCAAAAATTCAAAAGAGGGCAACCTTCCAAGAAGAGAGCTTCAAGAGATATATTGTACTCACACTTGATTTTTAACAGAAAGGAAAAAGGCGTGGAAAATGATGAATTTTAGGAATTTTTAAAGTCATGCAAACCCAAATTACAAAAACCTATCAGGTCACAGCAGTCAGACTGGCCATTAGCAAAAATGCTGCAAACTATAAATGCTGAAGGGATTGTGGAGAAGTTCGTACCCTCGGTTCTAAGGGAGACATGGTAAGAGCCACTAATGAAAACACAATGGAGGTGCTTTGAAAAGGTAAACATTGAGCTACTAGTCAATCAGTCACACCCACTGCTGGGCCTATCACCTGAGAAAATGAGAATCAAAAAGTCACAGGCTGGCAATCTTGCACTCCAGCAATATTTAATATAGCCAACACTTGGAAGCAACGAAAATGTCCCTCAACAGAGCTATGCACCAAGAAGTGGTCCATATACACGATGGAATATTACTCCGATAAAAATATAAATTAAATTTAAAAAAGAAACAAAAATAAGGAGACATCAGCCTTTGGGGGTTTATCCGGGCACATTCCACTCTAATTTATAACCGAGGAAGACCACTGGCTGGAAGCTCTGTTTCCCTAGTACCAGCATGGGGAACAAAGAAAGGCTGCCGCAATCTGGCCGTTATCTGCAAAAGCAGCTTTAAAGCCTGTGCTAATGGTCACTTCATGTGAACAAGTACTGCAGGGCTGTAAATGAAACCTGCCCTCAAAATGTTTTGAGGGAGGTAATGGCCAATAAATTTCAAAATGTAACACATACTTTAGAAAACACTTTGAAGGGCTAAGCTGTAATCACAGTTTGAAAAATAAAAAGGACATGTCTTAAAGCTCAATTTCAAAGGATTATGAGTCATATGTAAATTCAACCACAAAGAGGTATCAGCTCACACCAGTCAGAATATCCATCAGCAAGAAAACTACAAACAATAAATGCTGAAGCCATAAAAAGAAACAAAATTGAGCTATTTGTAATGAGGTGGATAGACCTAGAGTCTGTCATACACAGTGAAGTAAGTCAGAAAGAGAGAGACAAATACCGTATGCTAACACATATACCTGGAATTTAAGAAAAAAAAATGTCATGAAGAACCTAGGGGTAAAACAGGAGTAAAGACAGAGACCTACTAGAGAATGGACTTGAGGATATGGGGAGGGGGAAGGGTAAGCTGTGACAAAGGGAGAGAGAGGCATGGACATATATACACTACCAAACGTAAGGTAGATAGCTAGTGGGAAGCAGCAGCATGGCACAGGGAGATCAGCTCGGTGCTTGTGACCGCCTGGAGGGGAGGGAGGGTGGGAGGGAGGGAGACGCAAGAGAGAAGTGATATGGGAACATATGTATATGTATAACTGATTCATTTTGTTGTAAAGCACAAGCTAGCACACCATTGTAAAGCAATTATACTTCAATAAAGATGTTAAAAATAAATAAATAAATAAATGCTGAAGGTGTTGTGGAGAAATGCATACCCTCAACTTTAAGTGAGATGTAACCTGGAAAGAGCCACTAATGAGCACAGAATCATGGTGCATTTAAACGGTAAACCCTGAGATACTATATGATACAGGAGGCCCACTCTTGGGCCTATAACATAAGAAGACAGAATTGGAAAGACACAGGCAGGCAAATGTGCAGTGCAGCAGTATTACAATAGCCAAGACATGGAGGCAACCAGAAAGTCCATCAAGAGGTGAGTGGACAAAGAAGAACTGGTACATGTACAGATGGAATATTATCTAGGGAAAAAAATGAAACAATGCCATTTGCAGCACCGTAGATGATTCTAGAGGTAATCAGGCAAATTGTACTAAGTCAGACAGCAAAAGACACATATCCTATAATATCACTTATAGGTGTTAGCTAAAAATTGATACCAATGAAGATATTTCCACAGAGAAAGGCAATCACAGATTCATTAAACAAAGTTAAGGTTCACCAAATGGAAAGGTGTGAGGACTGGATATATTAGGATATTGGGGTTAACATAGGTATAGAAACACATGTGAAATATATAATCATCAAAGACCTACGGAATACCAAGAGAAGACTACTCAACATTGTGTCACAAGCTACATGAGAAAACGATCTGAAGAAGTATAGATACATGTAAAAGAACCACATCTTACACACCTAGAACAAACAAAACATTTTAATCAAATTTGCTCTGATAAAAAATAAAAATTAAAAAAAGAACAAGAAAAAAAAGAGAGAAAAAAGGAAAAAAAAGAACAAGAAGTAATGAGACATACACTTAAGGGACTTTTTGCTGGCACATTGCACGACTTCCATTAAAGCTCTGTCATCACTAATAAAGCAGCTTTATAAGCAATGTTGAAGGTAGCTTAAAAGAATTCTCACTAATTATTGACAGTAACAAGAAAACAAACAAAAGTAAAAATCTCACGGCAAAAAGTATACATAGAGTAAGGGTAGTAGATCAAACACTTATTAAACTTCTGTAAAGAATAAAAGACAACAGTAGTACTTTTTTTAAAAGAGAGGGCCCAAATAAATCAGAACTGAAAGAGATGATGTTACAAGAGCCACCACAGAAATACAAAGTATCCTAAGATACACACAGGGTAACTCAGGGCTCAGACTGGACAGAGCCCACTCTCCATTCCCCTGTACATGACTTACAGGAGACTCAGGAACTGAGGAGGGGGTCCTTGAGGAGAGGCACAAGATAGAAGATGTTAGGCATTAACATGACTGCATTCATTTTAAACATGCCTGAACTACATTCACATGAGATGATTTTGTCCTGTTTGTACATCAGCACCTCTAGTCGGAACTGCAGATCTTTGGTTTCACCACCTCTATGACAGCATTAGCTTCACCTGCTGTGGACCGTCTCCTATAGGATTTCTAGAACCACAAAACATCGAAGCTCCACAGGACCCAGAGTCTGTGCGACTCCACTCAGAGTCTCAACTGCACTCAGAGACTCAGAGTCTCAACAGAGACTCCCCTCTTGGAGGACACACACAAAGTAGTGTGCACATCAGGACCCAGGGGAAGGAGCAGTCACCCCATAGGTGAATGATCATACCTAGCTGCTAGTTTTAGAGGGTCTCCTGCAGAGGTGGGGTGTGGCTGCAGCTCACCATGGGGACAATGACACTGACAGCAGAAGTTCTGGGAAATACTCCTTGGCGTGAACTCTCCCAGAGTCCACCATTAGCCTCACCAAGAGCAAGGTAGGCTCCAGTGCTGGGTCGCCTCAGTCCAAACAACCAACAGGGAGAGAACCCAGCCCCATGCCTCAGCAGACAAGCGGATTAAACTTTTTATTAAACTTTTATTTAATCCACAGACAAGCAGATTAAAGCTCTGCCCACCAGAGCAACACCCAGCTCTACCCACCACCAGTCCCTCGCATAAGGAAGCTTGCACAAGCCTCTCAGATAGACTCAATCACTGGAGAGCAGACAGCAGAAGCAAGAAGAACTACAATTCTGCAGCCTGTGGAAGGAAAACCACATTCACAGAAAGATAGAGAAAATGAAAAGGCAGAGGACTTTATACCAGATCAAGGAACAAGATAAATCCTCAGAAAAACAATGAAATGAAGTGGGGATAGGTAACCTTCCAGTAAAAGAATTCAGAATAATGATAGTGAAGATGATCCAAGACCTTAGAAAAATAATGGAGGCAAAGATCGAGAAGATGCAAGAAATGCTTAACAAAGACCTAGAAGAATTAAGGAACAAACACCTAGAAGAATTAAAGAACAAACAAACAGAGATGAACAATACAATAACTGAAATGAAAAATACACTAGAAGGAATCAGTAGCAGAATAACTGTGACAGAAGAACGGATAAGTGACCTGGAAGACAGAAAGGTGGAAATCACTGCCATGGAACAGAATAAAGAAAAAGAATGAAAATAAATGAAGACAACCTAAGAGACTTCTGGGACAACATTAAATGCAACAACATTCGCATTATAGGGGTCCCAGATGGAGAACAGAGAGAGAAAGGACTCGAGAAAATATCTGAAGAGATTATAGTTGAAAACTTCCCTAACATGGGAAAAGAAATAGCCACCGAAGTCCACGAAGCGCAGAGAGTCCCAGGCAGGATAAACCAAAGGAGAAAAATGCCGAGACACACAGTAATCAAATTGAAAAAATTAAAGACAAAGAAAAATTATTGAAAGCAACAAGGGAAAAATGACAACATACAACGGAACTCCCATAAGGTTAACAGCTGATTTCTCAGCAGAAAATCTACAAGCCAGAAGGGAGTGGCATGATAAATTTAACGTGATGAAAAGGAAGAACCTACCACCAAGAGTACTCCACCCAGCAAGTATCTCATTCAGATTTGATGGAGAAATCAAAAGCTTTACAGACAAGCAAAAGCTAAGAGAATTCAGCACCATGAAACCAGCTCTACAACAAATGCTAAAGGAACTTCTCTAAGTGGGAAACACAAGAGAAGAAAAGGACCCACTAAGACAAACCCATAACAATTAAGAAAATAGTAATAGGAACATACATATTGATAATTACCTTAAACATGAATGGATTAAATGCTCCAACCAAATGACACAGGCTTACTGAATGGATAGAAAAACAAGATCCATATATATGCTGTCTACAAGAGACCCATTTCAAACCTAGGGACACATACAGACTGAAAGTGAGGGGATGGAAAATATATTCCATGCAAATGAAAATCAAAAGAAAGCTGGAGTAGCAATACTCATATCAGATAAAATAGATTTTAAAATAAAGAATGTTACAAGAGACAAGGAAGGACACTACATAATGATCAAGGGATCAATCCAAGATATAACAATTATAAATATATATGTACCCAACACAGGAACACCTCAATATATAAGGCAACTGCTAACAGCTATAAAAGAGGAAATCAACAGTAACATAATAATAGCAAGGGACTTTAACACCTCACTTACACCAATGGAGATCATCCAGACAGAAAATTAATAAGGAAACACAAGCTTTAAATGACACAATAGACCAGATAGATTTAATGGATATTTATAGGACATTCCATCCAAAAACAGCAGACTACAAGTTCTTCTCAATGGTACACGGAACATTCTCCGGGATAGATCACATCTTGGGTCACAAATAAAGCCTCAGTAAATTTAACAAAACTGAAATCATATCAAGCAGCTGTTCCGACCACAATGCTATGAGATTAGAACTCAATTACAGGGAAAATAACGTAAAAAACAAACACATGGAGGCTAAACAATACGTTTCTAAATAACCAAGAGATCACTGAAGAAATAAAAGAGGAAATCAAAAACTACCTAGAGACAAATGACAACAAAAACACGATGATTGAAAACCTATGGGATGCAGCAAAAACAGTTCTAAGAGGGAAGTTTATAGCAATAAAAGCCTACCTCAAGAAACCAGAAAAATCTCAAATAAACAATCTAACCCTACACCTAAAGGAACTAGAGAACGAAGAACAAAACCCAAAGTTAATAGAAGGAAAGAAATCATAAAGATCAGAGCAGAAATAAATGAAATAAAAACAATAGCAAAGATCAATAAAACTAAAAGCTGGTTCTTTGAGAAGATAAACAAAAATGATAAACCTGTAGCCAGACTCAAGTAAAAGAGGGAGAGGACTCAAATCAATAAAATTAGAAATGAAAAAGGAGAAGTTGTAACAGACACCACAGAAATACAAAGCATCCTAAGAGACCTCTACAAACAACTCTATGCCAATAAAATGGACAACCTGGAAGAAATGGACAAATTCTTAGAAAGGTATAACCTTCCAAGACTGAACCGGGAAGAAATAGAAAATATGAACAGACCTATCACAAGTAATGAAATTGAAAGTGTGATTAAAAATCTTCCAACAAACAAAAGTCCAGAACTAGATGGCATCAGAGGTGAATTCTATCAAACATTTAGACAAGAGCTAACACCCAATCTTCTCAAACTCTTCAGAACTTTTCAGGGGAAGGAACAGTCCCAAACTCATTATATGAGGCCACCATCACCCTGATACCAAAACCAGACAAAGATACTACAGAAAAAGAAAATTAGAGACCAATATCACTGATTAATATAGATGTAAAAATCCTCAACAAAATACTAGGAAACAGAATTGAACAACACATTAAAAGGATCATGCACCATGATCAGGTGGGGTTTATCCCAGGGATGCAAGAATTCTTCAATATACACAAATCAATCAATGTGATACACCACATTAACAAATTGTAGAATAAAAATATGATCATCCCAATAGATGCAGGAAAAGCTTTCGACAAAATTCAACACCAATTTATGATTAAAAGTCTCCAAAAAGTGGGCATAGAGGGAATCTACCTCAACATAATAAAGGCAGTATATGACAAACCCACAGCAAACATCATTCTCAATAGTGAAAAACTAAAAGCATTTCCTCTAAGATCAGGAACAAGACAAGGATGTCCACTCTCACCACTATTACTCAACATAGTTTTGGAAGTCCTAGACACAGTAATCAGAGAAGAAAAAGAAATAAAAGGAATACAAATTGGAAAAGAAGAAGTAAAATTGTCACTGTTTGCAAATGACACGATACTACACATAGTGAATCCTAAAGATGCCACCAGAAAACTACTAGAGCTAATCAATGAATTTGGTAAAGTTGCAGGATACAAAATTAATGCACAGAAATCTCTTGCATTCCTATACACTAATAATGAAAGATCAGAAAGAGAAATTAAGGAAACAATCTCATTCACCATTGCAACAAAAAGAATAAAATACGGAGGAATGAACCTACATAAGGAGGTAAAAGACCTGTACTCAGAAAACTATAAGACACTGCTGAAAGAAATCAAAGATGATATAAACATATGGAGGTATAAACCATGTTCTTGGATTAGAAGAATCAATATTGTGTAAATGACTATAGTACCCAAAGCAAGCTACAGATTCAATGCAATCCCTATCAAATACCACTGGCATTTTCTACAGAACTAGAACAAAAAAATCTTAAAATTTGTATGGAGACACAAAAGACCCCGAATAGCCAAAGCAATCTTGAGGGAAATTAAAAGAGCTGGAGGAATCAGACTTCCTAACTTCAGACTATACTACAAAGCTACATTAATCAAGACTATATGGTACTGGCACAAAAACAGAAATATAGATCAATTGAACAAGATAGAAAGCCCAGAGATAAACCTACGTACCTATGGCTAACTCATCTATGACAAAGGAGGCAAAGATATACAATGAAGAAAAGACAGTCTCTTCAGTAAGTGGTGCTGGGAAAACTGGACAACCACACGTGAAAGAATGAAATTAGAACGCTCCATAACACCATACACAAAAATAAACTCAAAATTAATTAGAGATCTAAATGTTAGACCAGACACTATAAAATTATTAGAGGAAAACATAGGCAGAACACTCTATGACATAAATCACAGCAAGATCCTTTTTGACCCACCTCCTAGAGAAGTGGAAATAAAAACAAAAATAAACAAATGGGACCTAATGAAACTTCAAAGCTTTTGCACAGCAAAGGAAAACATAAACAAGACGAAAATACAACCCTCAGAATGGGAGAAAATGTTTTCAAATGAAGCAAATGACAAAAGATTAATCTCCAAAATTTACAAGCAGCTCGTGTAGCTCAATATCACAAAAACAAACAACACAATCCAAAAATGGGCAGAAGACCTAAATAGACATTTCTCCAAAGGAGATATACAGATTGCCAATAAACACATGAAAGGATGCTGAACATCACTAATCATTAGAGAAATGCAAATCAAAACTACAGTGAGTTATCACCTCCCAGCAGTCAGAATGGCAATCATCAAAAAATCTACAAACAATAAATGCTGGAGAGGCATTTACTGGAGAAAAGGGAACGTTCTTGCACTGTTGCTGGGAATGTAAATTGTTATACCCACTAGGGATAACAGTATAGAGGTTCCTTAAAAAACTAAAAATAGAAGTACCATACGACCCAGCAATCCAACTACTGGGCATTTGCCCTGAGAAAACCATAATTCAAAAAGAGTTATATACAACAATGTTCGTTGCAGTTCTACTTACAATAGCCAGGACATGGAAGCAACCTAAGTGTCCATCGACAGATGAATGGATAAAGAATATCTGGCACATATATAAATGGAATATTACTCAGCCATAAAAAGAAACAAAACTGAGTTATTTGTAGTGAGGGGGATGGACTTAGAGTCTGTCCTACACAGTGAAGTGAGTCAGAAAGAGAAAAATAAATACCGTGTGCTAACAGAGATATATGGAATCTAAAGAAAAAAGTTTATGAAGAACCTAGGGGCAGGACAGGATTAAGGACACAGACATAGAGAAAGGACTTGAGGACACGGGGAGGGGGAAGGGTAAGCTGGGACGAAGTGAGAGAGTGCCATGGACATATATACATTACCAAATGTAACATCGATAGCTACTGGGAAGCAGCCACATAGCACAGGGAGATCAATTCGGTGCTTTGTGACCACCTAAAGGGGTGGGATGTGGAGGGTGGGAGGGAGATGTAAGAGGGAGGGGATATGGTGATATATGTATATGTATAATTGATTCACTTTGTTATACAGCAGAAACTGACACTCCATTGTAAAGCAATTATACTCCAATAAAGGTGTAAAAGGAAAATAAAAAAGAAAGAAGCCCAGAGATAAACCTACACACGTATGGTCAACTAATCTATGACAAAGTAGGCAAGACTATACAATGGAGAAAAGACAGTGTCTTCAATCAGTGGTGCTGGGAAAAATGGACAGCTACATGTAAAAGAATGAAATTAGAACACCCCCTAACACCATACACAAAAATAAATTCAAAATGGATTAGAGACCTCAATGTAAGACCGGACAGTATAAAACTCTTAGAGGAAAACATAGGAAGAATACTCTAACATAAATCACAGCAAGATCTTTTTTGATCCACCTCCTAGAGTAATGACATAAAAAAGAAAACTAAACAAATGGGACCTAATGAAACGTAAAAGCTTTTGCAAAGCAATGGAAACTACAAACACAAAAAGACAACTCTCAGAATGGGAGAATATATTTGCAACTGAATCAATGGACAAAGGATTAATCTCCAATATATATAAACAGCTGATGCAGCTCAATATTAAAAAAACAAACAACCCAATACAAAAATGGGCAGAAGATCTAAATAGACATTTCTTCCAAAAAGACGTAGAGATGGCCAAGGAGCACATGAAAAGCTGCTCTACATCACTAATTATTAGAGAAATGCAAATCAAAACTACAATGAGGTATCACCTCACACCTGTTAGAATGGGCATCATCAGAAAATCTACAAACAACAAATGCTGGAGAGGGTGTGGAGAAAAGGAACCCTCTTCCACGATTGGTGGGAATGTAAATTGATAGTCACTATGGAGAACAGTATGGAGGTTCCTTAAAAAACTAAAAATAGAATTACCATATGATCCAGCAACCCACTACTGGGCATATACCCAGAGAAAACCATAAATCAAAAAGACACATTCACCACAATGTTCATTGCAGCACTATTTACAATAGCCAGGTAATGGAAGCAACCTAAATGCCCACAGACAGACAAATGGATAAAGATGTGGTACATATATAAAATGGACTATTAGCCATAAAAAGGAATGAAATTGGGTCATTTGTAGAGACGTCGATGGATCTAGAGACTGTCATACAGAGTGAAGTAAGTCAGAAAGAGAAAAACAAATATTGTATATTAACGCATATATGTGGAACCTAGAAAAACTGTACAGATTAACCGGTTTGAAGGGAAGAAATAGAGACACAGATGTAGAGAACAAATGTATGGACACAAAGAGGGGAAAGCCATGGGGGGGTGGCGGTGGGAGGAGTTGGGAGATCGGGATTGACATGTATACATTTATATGTATAAAATAGATAACCAATAAGAACCTGCTGTATAAAAAATAAATAAAATAAAATGAAAAATAAAATTTTTTAAAAAACGGAAAAATGTTATTCCCTTCACATACATGTATTTATATGAATGAATTATTTCCATGCTTACATCCATAAGTACAAAAAAGAGGAATAAAACCTACCTTGAAACAAAAAAGAAAAAAACAAAACAGAACCCACCAGTTATACAGATGAAAACCCAATCAGGGCACTTGCTCCAGTGATAGACAATTCTGAAGTTGGTCAGAGGTGGGGATTCCGCTTGCATGCAGCCAGCAGCCACCCCGCAAGGAGTGTCCTCATTACAAGCCTGGGGGACCGTGCCGAGACATCTGTGAGTAAACGTGAGATGAGCCCCAGGCCAGCTGCTGCTGAACTGTTCCCACCCGTCCCAGGTAAAACACCTGAATATATACAAGGACTTGAAAGCCTAGAGGAAGGGCCATAGAGCCACACGAGTGACAGCATGCCGGCCAACTTGGTGCCTGCAGGCCAGCCAGGATGGTCCTGGCCCTGGGTGCTCTTCTGGAAGATTTCCATTTCCCTGCCTGAGATACCCGTCCTGTCCCTGCCCCCACTGCTTTTTTCCTTCCTCACCTCTGCCCAGGGAGAAATTCCAGCAGCAGGTATGGGTGACACATCCTCTTCTTTAGCAGGTGGCAGCCTGGCAACTGCTGCAGAAAGTCCAGCAGAGCCCCACTCACACTGGGCCACCCACAAAGCCGTGGCCTCTCACTCCCTCCCACCAGCCCAGCCCCGAGACTGCTGACAGGGCAGAGAAAATGGCGTCAGGCACGGCTGCAGGGGCTCTTGCTGCCTGGAGTGGTATTTATATTGATCTCAACCCAGGCACACCTGGGAAGGGCAGGCTGGCACGGTAAGGCTGCCCAGCTCAGCCAATCATCACCCCTCAGGGGCTCACAGTTGCAGAAAATGGAACTTGCTGAACCGGCCAGGTCCAAGGAACAGGTGTGGGCTCCTGAGAGTCAGGATAGACAAGGGGCTGCAGCTTTGGCTTGTTTTCTAATCATTTTATCTGGCCCATGAGTGGGAGACAACTTCAAGAAAACCCTCTCTTAATGAGAGGAACCCAGGAGTCAGGGAGAGGAGGGGTGGGTGGTGGTTGGAGACAGAGGCCTGGTGCCCCGGGTGCAGTGGAAGTCTCTGGAAGACCAGGTGGAGGGAGGCCGCACAGAGTGATGCCCAGGGTCACAGACCTGTCGCAGCTACTGTTTGTTAGTTCAAGTCCTGCTCTGAGGTGCTCTGTGTCAGCTCTGAGCGACAGGTGAGCTGGGGGTGCTCTGCAATGAGGGCTATGTGCACGGTTCCTGTGTGCAGGCCTGCCACGGTACCTGCAAGGGTAGCTCTGTATCCTGGGAGGGGCCTGACCACGAGAGCCCCGTGGGCTGGGGTGGGGGTGGGGTACCTGCCCAGGTGAGCTCCATATTCTGGGATTGGTGTGACCACGAGAGCCCCATGGGCTGCTGGGGACCTGGTAAAGGATGTCAGGACAGTCAGTGAAGCCACCGAGGATATACCTCCAGTTGCTCCTAATTCCTACACCCTGCTGGTCATTCTACCAACCACCAGGACATGGTATTCTGTATTAGTCTTCAATGATGCCTTCTTTTGTATTCCATTAGTCCCAGAGTCACAAGAAATTTTGGCTTGTGAGTGGTAGGACTCAACATACAAATAAAACAATACTTACGGGCCGTCTTGCCCCAAGGGTTCAAAAATTCCCACACCATCTTTGGGGAAACCTTAGCTAAAGACCTAAAAGTTCTACCTCTGGAAAAGGAAACCCTCCTTCAGTACGCAGACGACATTCTGATCGCCAGCCCTACTAAGGAGGCCTCTGAACTACCAAGCCAATAAAGGATAGAAGTTGTCCAAGAAAAAGCTCAAATATCACAGACTGCGGTGACCTGCCTGGGCTTCATTCTCACAGAAGGTCGGAGAAGCCCATCCCAGGAAAGGGAAGAAACCATTTTCAGCCTTACCCCTTTCTAAAACTAGAAGACAGCTTAGGGGTTCCTGGGGAGGCCAGGGTTTGCTGCTTCTGGATCCCTAACTACACTCTACTAGCTGGGCCTCTATATGAAACACTGAAAGGAAAAGATGATGATCCTTTTGAATAGAATCCAGAAGTGGCCTTTCAAGAATGGAAAGAGCAGTCAATTCAGACCCTTGCCCTGGAACTCCCTAATTTAGCTAAACCCTTTGATCTTTACATTCCTGGTGAAAGGTGAATCGCCATTGGAGAATTAGTGCAAAAACTGGGACCACTTGAAATGGAACAATGCAAGAATGCCATCCAGGTAGGATAAACTACGGTCACCAAGGGGCTTGGCCTACTGCCACATCTGGCCAAGATACTGGCGGTATCTAAAAACCTGGAAATCAGCAGCCCAAAAGGCCACCTCCCTCCTAAGGGAAAAGGACTCCACGTGGTGATCCTAACCACCAACCATGCCCTGAAGTTGCAGGGTTCGCTCCGTGGGCACACCAACCTCGAGTGAGGAGGCCCTCCAACTCCAACATCCAGAGAGATAACCGGGGGCAACAGGGCACCATGACGACTCGTGTGAACATCACTTGACCTGGAGTTTCTCTCATAAAACAACAAGAGTGTGTCCCAAAAGAGTAGACTACTGCTTGCAGGACTTACTGCACCCAGAGGGGAGCTAATAATCTTGGCGGGGGAACCGTATATCACACTGTCACCATAGAAAAGCCTACAGACACCGTGCTGATGGTGGCCAATAAGACTGGCTGGACTCCTGTTTACTTCAAAAGGCTGTTGACTCAGTGGCCATCATGGTCCTTGATCACCACTGACCCTGGACTGTCTGGGAGTTGAGCGGGCAGGGCTCTGACACCTGGTGCTGTTTGTACGTTAATTCAGGGGCCTAATTGAAGAAAGCGCAGACTACTGGTCAGAGCATCTAGGCTGGCAGAAACGGTCAGCCTAAGGTGGCCGAACAAATGTGGGGCGGGGTGAAACCGGCCCCCACAGCGTCTCTGCACATCTCTTTCCTGGACCCTTAAAGGTCATTAGAATCTATAACACTTCCAATGCTGGTGCTCAGGCGGACGAGCAAGGATGCAGGGGGCCTGGGGACAATCAACGTCACCTGGAGGCTGCTGGGGAGAAGTTCTGAACCTCGTCCCTGGGTTTGAGGGCTCCCAACTCAGCACTCAGCAGTTACAGAAGAAGGGTCTGCACCCTCAGAACTCCAAGAATGAGGAACGGGACAAAAGACAGAGGAGGTGTTTGTCCCCAGCAAAGCCCATTAAAAATCCCTGGGAGATAAAAATAGAATCTGTGCAATAAAGTCAAGTCTAACCTTTTTTATCCTTTGTGCTTTGTCTAATTTCATGTGCTCCTAGGGTCCCGCATGCAGAGGTTCCACACCCGGCACTTCAGACCAGATTTCCTAGTGCAGAATGGCTGGGTCGACACCTCAGCTCCTGGGGCCCAGTGCAGACTCCGCGATATAGAGCCTGAACTGCAGCCAACCCGGCCCTCGAGAGCTCCGCCCCCTCCCTCCCACTGACTCTGACAGGATCTCTACACAGCAGCCCAGCCCACAGCCCACGGGGTAGTGCATGCTCTCACCTCTCCATTCTCTGATCAAAATATAAAGTTTCCTTTGCTTGTGAACCAAACTCAGTCTCGATCTGTTGGCTCCAATGACACTGCGCAGGGGGACACTTGTTGGGGTCCACTCTGGAGGATCAGTAACAGAAATTGAGACTATTGTAACCTCAATGAACAGATGTGTGAGCCAAACTGTAGTTAACATAGAACAGTGTATAAGGCTCGGGTAAAATAAGATGTTTCTAACGCTTCCATTGGCTATTTCCATCACTTTATTATAAGCAAGTTCAGTGAAAAGGTTTGTCTTATTTGTCAGGTCAATATTAGAGAAACGAAGTGATTTCTTTCCAAGGATGTACATCTAATAATCTTGGTTAAAGCTTCAATCTTGTTTTAAATGCTTTTCCATTGAAAATGATACCTCTCTTTCAGCTCTCCCATTTCTGAGAAGTATAAAATCTTATAATTTATTATTACCAAAGGGGAAAGGTGGGAGGAGGGATAAATTAACAGTTTGGGATTAACACATACACACTGCTATGTATAAAATAGATCATCAACAAGGAACTACTGTATAGCACAGGGAACTACACTCAACATTTTGCAATAACCTATAAGGGGAAATAATCTGAAAAAGAATAGATATTTTTATTGACATCATCTATCAATGACAGTTAAAGTGTAACCTCAGGGAAGCTGGTGGTGAGTGATTCTGAACCTGAAGACTTCAATCATCTAAAGTTTGGACTCTGCCTACTTCCCAAGGCCCTTAATGAACATATGTGTAGCCGTAGCTTAAAAAATTCCCCAGTTTGGGTTTCGGGGAGACACTGATTTTGAAAAAGCCCTGGTGTTTTCCTTACATGAATGGGACTCTTCCTACTGCTAAAACATGTCTGTCACACCCAGAGGATGGTATACCGTCTGATCGGGAAGAGTTTGGAAAAGGCATCTCATCTCCTCATCTCCTGGTGCTCGGGTTCACCCCTCCAGCGTCTTTACTAACAGTCTCCCCACTTGGAGATGGCAGCACTGTCAACATCCTGTTGCGTACAGTTTGGAATTTGTCCAGAGGATGAAGCGGAAGGATGAGGAACAATGAGAGACAAGTCCTAGGTGTTCAGACAGGCACATGTCACTCTAATTTCCAATCAGGAAGACGAATTGACCAAAGGCTAGGATTGCCCATGGAAACAGTATAGGGCTTGAGGAAATCCCACTGCTTTGTGGCCAGTTCCCATAAACACAAGTTGAACAATGGAACTCAGGGGCAGTAAAATTCACGAAACTGCAGAGTTGAAAATATCTATCACTGAAAAATGTCTTGAGGAAAGTCAGAGAAAAGGACTTGTAAGCAAGGGAGAATGGCAGGAAAGGGATTTGAGGAGGTAGAAAGGACTCGCCATTAAGCACAAGAAAAGGGGCTGAACATTGCCAACATTGCAGTTGGCCAAAAAGGGTGTATGCGTTTTTTTCTGTATATATTCAAGAAAAGGGCATACACTTTTTTAGCCAACCAAACAGGTGGGCACTGGAAATCAATACTACAAAAGATATCACTTCGGATCAGTCAGAAGAGCCATCCTCATAAAGCGTAAACAACAGAAATGCAGGACAGGGCAAGGAGAAGAGGGAGCCCTGTGAGACTTATAGTGGAAAATATATATTGCCAACGTCCATTCTGGAGAAGTGTATTGTGTTTACTAAAGCATCTAAAAAATGAGCTACAGAGCATAGGGCACTTGCACTCATGGGCGTATATCTTGGGAAAAACAAAAATGGAGAGGACACAGGCACCCCAATGTTTACCGCCTCTCTGTTTAAAAGATCCTCGACTAGGATATAACTTAAATGTCTCTGGAGGGAAAACATGGATAGATGTGGTACTTATGTAGAGTGGAATATTACTCAGCCTGGAAATCAATGAAATATGGCCAGTTGTAACAACTCCGGAGGAGTTACGTATGATCATTCTAAGTGACATAATTCAAAAAGAAAAAGACACATATCATAAGATATCACTTAAAGGTGGAATCCAAAATAGCTACACATGAAATAACTTACAAAACAAAAACATAGTCAAATATGTAGAAAACACGCATAAGGCTGCTAAACGGGAAAGGTGGGGAGGGGTGAGGCATCATCCAAGAGGTTGAAATTAGCAAAGATACCATTCCAAATACCAAACTGATAATCAACAAGGCCTACACGGTAGCTAAAAGAACTGCACTCAGCACACTCAAGTCACCGGAAAAGAATATATACGACTGGTAAGAATCTGAAAAAGAATTTACTGATGTCTCTCTGTACGTGAATCAAGTGGATGTACAGCAGCAAGAAACAGAGCTTTGAAAATAAGCTGTAACCAATATAGTAATAAATTGAAAAAAATAAACGACAAAGAGACAGAGAAAACCTCTTACAACTTTTCCTCAGGGACGGTGATGCAACATGGATTGAACACGTCTAGACCCACAGCAGGATGAGACATAAGGCTGGAAACTGTTTGCACTAAGAGAAATGTGAGGTTGGGTGAGGAAATGCACACCCTTTAAAGTAATACTACCTGGTACCCATTCAATGGGTCCCAAATCTGCAGGTTCAAGGGATCTTCCTACAGCTAAAACATGCATGGAAAACCCAGAGGACTGTACACCATGTGATCGGGAGATGTGTCTAAAATGCAGCTCATTTATCCTCTCCTGGTGCTCCTGTTCACCATTCCAGCCACGTTACTTAGAATCTCCCCACTTGGAGAATCAGCACATTTCAACTTCTGTTTCACACATTTTGCAAATTGTGAGGAGGATGAACGGGAAGAGGGGGAACCAATGAGAGAATAGTTGTAGGGGTTTGTACGGGCACATATCACTCTAATTTCCCATTAAGAATGAGAATTGAAAAAAGGCTCAGCCCGCCTCACCCGAGCCAAAATAGGGCCTGAAGCAATCCTGCGGGTTTGAGGCCAGCTCACAAAAGAGCAACTTAAAAAATGGAGCTCAGGGTCACTGCAATTCACAAACCTGCAGAGTTATAAATGAAAACTAACGTCCAAAAATATGTTGAGGTAAGGCAAAGAAGAGGATCTGAATGCAAGACAGAATTGCAAGAAACAGATTTCAAGAGATATATTGGACTCGTCTTTAAAGCACATGAAAAGCAGCAGAATTTCGACAATGATGCAGTTGGCCCAAAAGGGCGTATGCGTTTTTTCCTGATTATATCCAGGAAAAAATGCATACACAATTTATGGGCAATGAAGCAAGCAAGCAATGCAAATGTGCACAACAAAGAAGTCTCATTTCCCACCAGTCAAAAGGGCCATCCTATACAATTGTAAAAACCAGAAATGCAGGACAGGCCATGGAGAACAGGGAGCCTTTATACGCTGATGGGCAGTGTGTGAACTGCCGAGAGCCACTCTGGAGAAGTGTATGGTGGTTCCTAAATCATCTAAAAAACAGAGCTACAGAGCATAGGACACTTCCAATCATGGGAATATATCTAGGGAAGTCTAAAAATCAACAAGACACAAGCACACCACAGTTTAGGGCTACTCTGTTTACAAGAACCTCAACTTCAGTACACCTTAAATATCCCAGGAAAGAGAACAATGGATAAAGAAGATGTGGCACTTATGTACAATGGAATATCTCTTCACCATGAAATCAATGTAATAAGGCTAGTAGAAGGATAAAGAGTGGATTTAGGTCCGATAATACTACTTGAAATTAGTCAAACAGAAAAAGAAACATATCATAAGATATCACTTATAGAGGGAGGGTAAATATGGCTGCACAAAAAATGAATTACATAACAGAACAGTGTCTCACATTTAGAAAACACACTTATGTCAGCTTAAGGGGAAAGGAGAGGTGGGGTGATGCATAAAACCAGAGTTTGAAATTAGCACAGATACCGTTCAATAAACCAAATAAGTATTAGACAAGATCTACACCTTGCTCAATGAACTGGCCTCAACACACCCAATACACTGCACAGAAATAAATCTGAGTAATAAGAATCTTAAGACCCATGTATTGACATATCTTCATAAGGGAATCAAGTGTGTGCAGAGCAGCACAAACACAGCAGTGAAAATGAGCTAAACCCCATTATAGAAATAAATTTTAAAAACAAAACGCATAAACAATCAAAGAGAGAAAAATTCTTACAATATTCGCTCAGGGGCTGTGATGCAACCTGGATTGACCACATATAAACCCACAGCTAGATAAGACATAAGGCTGGACACTTGGGGCTGAGAGGATTGGTGAGCTTTGGTGAGCAACTGCCGAAAGTTTAATGCAATACTTCATGCTACTCATTCCAAGGGTCCCAACTCTCCAGGTTGAAGGGAATATTCCTACAGCTAAACCATGCTTGGGAAACCCAGCGACAGGTATACCATATGATCGGGAAAGGTTTCTAAAACGCACCTCATTGTTCCTCTCCTGGGGCTCCGGATTGACATTCATGCCGCTTTACTAACAAAAACCCCACATGGAGAGTCAATGCCTTTAAGTTCCTGTACCGCACAGTCTGCAGTTAGTGCGGAGGATGAATGGGAATAGGGGGAACCAGTGAGAAACTAGCTGTAGCGGTTTCAATGGGCACATGTCACTCTAATTTAACATCAGTAAGCAGAATTAACCAAAGGCACAGCAAGGTGCCCCAGAAGAACAATAGGGTCTGAAGGAATCCTGTGGTTATGAGGCAAGATCAGAAAAATAAGAGCTGAAAAATGGAGCTAAGGGCCACTGCAATTCAAAACCTGCAGAGTTATAAAGGCCAACTATTTTCAAAAAATATATTGAGGTAAGGCTATGAAGAGGCATTGAAAGCAAGGCAGAATTGCAGGAAACAGATTTCAGGAGGTAGACTGGAATTGCATTTAAAGCATAGGAAAAGAGGCAGAACATCGACAATGATGCACTTGGCCAAAAAGTGCGTATGCGTTTTTTCCTGAATATATTCAGCAAAAAACACATACGCACTTTTTGGCCAACCAAGCAACCTTGCAAAGGAAAACTGCACTACAATGAAGTCTCACTTCAACCAGGTCAAAAGGGCCATCTGAAAAAAGTGTAAAATCCAGAAAGGCAGGACAGGCCATGGAGACCTGGGAGCCTTGTTATGCTGATGGGCGGGATGTAAATTGCCAACAGCCACTCTGGAGAAGTGTATGGTGTTTCCTTAAACATCTAAAAAACAAAGCAACAGAGCCTAGGGCACTTCCACTTATGGTCCTATAGCTTAGGGAAATTAAAATCAAAAAGACACAGCCACCCCAAAGTTTGGGACGGCTCTGTTTACAAGAACCTCGTTTACAGTACAAGTTCAATATCGCAGAAAGTGAAAAATGGATAAAGAAGTTGTGGTACTTACGTACAATGCAATATCACTCAGCAATGAAATCTATGTCATCAGGCCCGTAGCAGCATAATGAGTGGATTCAGGTATGATGATTCTAACTGAAATAAGTCACACAGAAAAAGAAATATCATAAGATATCACTAATACACGGAATGTAAACTTGGCTACACAGGAACTGGATTACAAAACAGAACAGGGTCTCAAATTTCGAAAACCAACTTATGCTTGCTTAAGGGGAAAGTTGAGTTGGGGTGCTTCATAAAACCAGAGATTGAAATGAGCACAGATAAAGTTCCTTAAGCCAAATATGGAATAGACAAGAGCTACTCCTTGCTCAATGAAATGGACTCAACACCCCATATTAAACGCCTAAGAATGTACCTGACTAGTAAGTATCTTAAACCTATGGATTGCTATGTCTCTGAAAGAGAATCAAGCGTGTGTACAGGGGCGTAAACGCAGCAGTGATAGGATTGGAGAGGTTCGGTGAGCAAATGAAGACCCTTTGAACTCATATTGCATGGTACCCATTCCACGGGTCTCAACTCTCCAGGTTTAAGGGATTCTTCCTTCAGCTAAAACATGCATTTGGAGCCCAGAGTATGATCAACCATGTGATCGGGAGACGTGTTCCAATATGTCTCAGTTCTCGTCCCCTGGTACTCGGGTGCAACATTCCAGATGCTTTACTAACACTCTCCCGACTTGGAGAGTCACTGCCTTTAACCTCCTGTTTGGCCCAGTTTGCAATTTCTGCGGAAGATGAACAGGAATAGGGAGAACCAATGAGAGACTAGCTGGAGGTGTCTGGATGCGCAAATTTAACTCGCATTTCCACAAGAAAGAGGAATTAACCAAAGGCTCAGCGTGCCGTGCCGGAACCAGATTAGGGCCTGACGCAATCCTGCGGTGTTGCGGCCAGCTCACAAGAAAGCGAGTTGAAGAAAGGAGCTCAGGGGCACTGTAATTCACAAACCTGCAGAGTTATAAATGACAGCTATCGTCCAAAAATATACTGAAGTAAGGCTGCCAAGAGGACTTGAAAGCAGGGCAGAATTGCAGGAAACCGATTTCAGGAGGTAGACTGGAATTGCATTTAAAGCATAGGAAAAGACGCAGAACGTCCACAATGATGCACTTGGCCAAAAAGGGCGTATGCGTTTTCTCCTGAATATATTCAGGAAAAAACGCATACGCCCTTTTTGGCCAACCAAGCAAGCTTGCAAAGGAAATCTGCACTACAATGAAGTCTCACTTCCCCCAGGTAAAAAGGGCCATCTGAAACAAGTGTAAAATCCAGAAAGGCAGGACAGGCCATGGAGAACTGGGAGTCTTCTTATGCTGATGGGCGGGATGTAAATTGCCAAGAGCCACTCGGGAGAAGTGTATGGTGTTTCCTGAAATATCTAAAGAACAAAGCAACAGAGCCTAGGGCACTTCCACTTATGGTCCTATAGCTTAGGGAAATTAAAATCAAAAAGACACAGCCACCCCAAAGTTTGGGATGGCTCTGTTTACAAGAACCTCGTTTACGGTACAATTTCAATATCGCAGAAAGTGGAAAATGGATAAAGAATTTGTGGTACTTACGTACAATGCAATATCACTCAGCAATGAAATCTATGTCATCAGGCCTGTAGCAGCATAATGAGTGGATTCAGGTATGATGATTCTAACTGAAATAAGTCACACAGAAAAAGAAACATCATAAGATATCACTAATACACGGAATGTAAACTTGGCTACACAGGAACTGGATTACAAAACAGAACAGGGTCTCAAATTTAGAAAACCAACTTATGCTTGCTTAAGGGGAAAGGTGAGTTGGGGTGCTGCATAAAACCAGAGATTGAAATGAGCACAGATAAAGTTCCTTAAGCCAAATATGGAATAGACAAGAGCTACTCCTTGCTCAACGAAATGGACTCAACACCCCATATTAAACGCCTAAGAATGTACCTGACTAGTAAGTATCTTAAAACCTATGGATTGCTATGTCTCTGAAAGAGAATCAAGCGTGTGTACAGACGCATAAACGCAGCAGTGATAGGATTGCAGAGGTTCGGTGAGCAAATGAAGACCCTTTGAAGTCATATTGCATGGTACCCATTCCACGGGTCTCAACTCTCCAGGTTTAAGGGATTCTTCCTTCAGCTAAAACATGCATGTGGAACCCAGAGTATGATCAACCGTGTGATCGGGAGACGTGTTCCTATATGTCTCAGTTCTCGTCCCCTGGTACTCGGGTGCAACATTCCACACGCTTTACTAACACTCTCCCGACTTGGAGAGTCAGTGCCTTTAACCTCCTGTTTGGCCCAGTTTGCAATTTCTGCGGAAGATGAACAGGAATAGGGAGAACCAATGAGAGACTAACTGGAGGTGTCTTGATGCGCAAATTTAACTCTCATTTCCCACGAGGAAGAGGAATTAACCAAAGGCTCAGGGTGCCGTGCCGGAACCAGATTAGGGCCTGAAGCAATCCTGCGGTGTTGCGGCCAGCTCACAAGAAAGCGAGTTGAAGAAAGGAGCTCAGGGGCACTGTAATTCACAAAACTTGCAGAGTTATAAATGAAAGCTGTCATCCAAAAATATACTGAAGTAAGGTTGCCAAGAGGACTTGAAAGCGGGGCAGAATTGCAGGAAACCGATTTCAGGAGGTAGACTGGAATTGCATTTAAAGCATAGGAAAAGAGGCAGAACGTCCACAATGATGCACTTGGCCAAAAAGTGCGTATGCATTTTTTCCTGAATATATTCAGGAAAAAACGCATACGCCCTTTTTGGCCAACCAAGCAAGCTTGCAAAGGAAATCTGCACTACAATGAAGTCTCACTTCCCCCAGGTAAAAAGGGCCATCTGAAAAAAGTGTAAAATCCAGAAAGGCAGGACAGGCCATGGAGAACTGGGAGCCTTGTTATGCTGATGGGCGGGATGTAAATTGCCAAGAGCCACTCTGGAGAAGTGTATGGTGTTTCCGGAAATATCTAAAGAACAAAGCAACAGAGCCTAGGGCACTTCCACTTATGGTCCTATAGCTTAGGGAAATTAAAATCAAAAAGACACAGCCACCCCAAAGTTTGGGACGGCTCTGTTTACAAGAACCTCGTTTACGGTACAAGTTCAATATCGCAGAAAGTGGAAAATGGATAAAGAAGTTGTGGTACTTACGTACAATGCAATATCAGTCATCAATGAAATCTATGTCATCAGGCCTGTAGCAGCATAATGAGTGGATTCAGGTATGATGATTCTAACTGAAATAAGTCACACAGAAAAAGAAACATCATAAGATATCACTAATACACGGAATGTAAACTTGGCTACACAGGAACTGGATTACAAAACAGAACAGGGTCTCAAATTTAGAAAACCAACTTATGCTTGCTTAAGGGGAAAGGTGAGTTGGGGTGCTGCATAAAACCAGAGATTGAAATGAGCACAGATAAAGTTCCTTAAGCCAAATATGGAATAGACAAGAGCTACTCCTTGCTCAACGAAATGGACTCAACACCCCATATTAAACGCCTAAGAATGTACCTGACTAGTAAGTATCTTAAACCTATGGATTGCTATGTCTCTGAAAGAGAATCAAGCGTGTGTACAGGGGCGTAAACGCAGCAGTGATAGGATTGGAGAGGTTCGGTGAGCAAATGAAGACCCTTTGAAGTCATATTGCATGGTACCCATTCCACGGGTCTCAACTCTCCAGGTTTAAGGGATTCTTCCTTCAGCTAAAACATGCATGTGGAACCCAGAGTATGATCAACCGTGTGATCGGGAGACGTGTTCCAATATGTCTCAGTTCTCGTCCCCTGGTACTCGGGTGCAACATTCCAGACGCTTTACTAACACTCTCCCGACTTGGAGAGTCAGTGCCTTTAACCTCCTGTTTGGCCCAGTTTGCAATTTCTGCGGAAGATGAACAGGAATAGGGAGAACCAATGAGAGACTAGCTGGAGGTGTCTGGATGAGCAAATTTAACTCTCATTTCCCACCAGGAAGAGGAATTAACCAAAGGCTCAGGGTGCCGTGCTGGAACCAGATTAGGGCCTGAAGCAATCCTGCGGTGTTGCGGCCAGCTCACAAGAAAGCGAGTTGAAGAAAGGAGCTCAGGGGCACTGTAATTCACAAAACCTGCAGAGTTATAAATGACAGCTGTCGTCCAAAAATATACTGAAGTAAGGTTGCCAAGAGGACTTGAAAGCGGGGCAGAATTGCAGGAAACCGATTTCAGGAGGTAGACTGGAATTGCATTTAAAGCATAGGAAAAGAGGCAGAACGTCCACAATGATGCACTTGGCCAAAAAGTGCGTATGCATTTTTTCCTGAATATATTCAGGAAAAAACGCATACGCCCTTTTTGGCCAACCAAGCAAGCTTGCAAAGGAAATCTGCACTACAATGAAGTCTCACTTCCCCCACGTAAAAAGGGCCATCTGAAAAAAGTGTAAAATCCAGAAAGGCAGGACAGGCCATGGAGAACTGGGAGCCTTGTTATGCTGATGGGCGGGATGTAAATTGCCAAGAGCCACTCTGGAGAAGTGTATGGTGTTTCCTGAAATATCTAAAGAACAAAGCAACAGAGCCTAGGGCACTTCCACTTATGGTCCTATAGCTTAGGGAAATTAAAATCAAAAAGACACAGCCACCCCAAAGTTTGGGACGGCTCTGTTTACAAGAACCTCGTTTACGGTACAAGTTCAATATCGCAGAAAGTGGAAAATGGATAAAGAAGTTGTGGTACTTACGTACAATTCAATATCAGTCAGCAATGAAATCTATGTCATCAGGCCCGTAGCAGCATAATGAGTGGATTCAGGTATGATGATTCTAACTGAAATAAGTCACACAGAAAAAGAAACATCATAAGATATCACTAATACACGGAATGTAAACTTGGCTACACAGGAACTGGATTACAAAACAGAACAGGGTGTCAAATGTAGAAAACCAACTTATGCTTGCTTAAGGGGAAAGTTGAGTTGGGGTGCTTCATAAAACCAGAGATTGAAATGAGCACAGATAAAGTTCCTTAAGCCAAATATGGAATAGACAAGAGCTACTCCTTGCTCAACGAAATGGACTCAACACCCCATATTAAACGCCTAAGAATGTACCTGACTAGTAAGTATCTTAAACCTATGGATTGCTATGTCTCTGAAAGAGAATCAAGCGTGTGTACAGGGGCGTAAACGCAGCAGTGATAGGATTGGAGAGGTTCGGTGAGCAAATGAAGACCCTTTGAAGTCATATTGCATGGTACCCATTCCACGGGTCTCAACTCTCCAGGTTTAAGGGATTCTTCCTTCAGCTAAAACATGCATGTGGAGCCCAGAGTATGATCAACCATGTGATCGGGAGACGTGTTCCAATATGTCTCAGTTCTCGTCCCCTGGTACTCGGGTGCAACATTCCAGATGCTTTACTAACACTCTCCCGACTTGGAGAGTCAGTGCCTTTAACCTCCTGTTTGGCCCAGTTTGCAATTTCTGCGGAAGATGAACAGGAATAGGGAGAACTAATGAGAGACTAGCTGGAGGTGTCTGGATGCGCAAATTTAACTCGCATTTCCACAAGAAAGAGGAATTAACTAAAGGCTCAGCATGCCGTGCCGGAACCAGATTAGGGCCTGACGCAATCCTGCGGTGTTGCGGCCAGCTCACAAGAAAGCGAGTTGAAGAAAGGAGCTCAGGGGCACTGTAATTCACAAACCTGCAGAGTTATAAATGACAGCTATCGTCCAAAAATATACTGAAGTAAGACTGCCAAGAGGACTTGAAAGCGGGGCAGAATTGCAGGAAACCGATTTCAGGAGGTAGACTGGAATTGCATTTAAAGCATAGGAAAAGAGGCAGAACGTCCACAATGATGCACTTGGCCAAAAAGGGCGTATGCGTTTTTTCCTGAATATATTCAGGAAAAAACGCATACGCCCTTTTTGGCCAACCAAGCAAGCTTGCAAAGGAAATCTGCACTACAATGAAGTCTCACTTCCCCCAGGTAAAAAGGGCCATCTGAAAAAAGTGAAAAATCCAGAAAGGCAGGACAGGCCATGGAGAACTGGGAGGCTTGTTATGCTGATGGGCGGGATGTAAATTGCTAAGAGCCACTAGGGAGAGGTATATGGTGTTTCCTGAAACATCTAAAGAACAAAGCAACAGAGCCTAGGGCACTTCAACTTATGGTCCTATAGCTTAGGGAAATTAAAATCAAAAAGACACAGCCACCGCAAAATTTGGGACGGCTCTGTTTACAAGAAACTCGTTTACGGTACAAGTTCAATATCGCAGAAAGTGAAAAATGGATAAAGAAGTTGTGGTACTTACGTACAATGCCATATCACTCAGCAATGAAATCTATGTCATCAGGCCCATAGCAGCATAATGAGTGGATTCAGGTATGATGATTCTAACTGAAATAAGTCACACAGAAAAAGAAACATCATAAGATATCACTAATACACGGAAGATAAACTTGGCTACACAGGAACGGATTACAAAACAGAACAGGGTCTCAAATTTAGAAAACCAACTTATGCTTGCTTAAGGGGAAAGGTGAGTTGGGGTGCTGCATAAAACCAGAGATTGAAATGAGCACAGATAAAGTTCCTTAAGCCAAATATGGAATAGACAAGAGCTACTCCTTGCTCAACGAAATGGACTCAACACCCCATATTAAACGCCTAAGAATGTACCTGACTAGTAAGTATCTTTAAACCTATGGATTGCTATGTCTCTGAAAGAGAATCAAGCGTGTGTACAGGGGCATAAACGCAGCAGTGATAGGATTGGAGAGGTTCGGTGAGCAAATGAAGACCCTTTGAAGTCATATTGCATGGTACCCATTCCACGGGTCTCAACTCTCCAGGTTTAAGGGATTCTTCCTTCAGCTAAAACATGCATGTGGAACCCAGAGTATGATCAACCGTGTGATCGGGAGACGTGTTCCTATATGTCTCAGTTCTCGTCCCCTGGTACTCGGGTGCAACATTCCAGACGCTTTACTAACACTCTCCCGACATGGAGAGTCAGTGCCTTTAACCTTCTGTTTGGCCCAGTTTGCAATTTCTGCGGAAGATGAACAGGAATAGGGAGAACCAATGAGAGACTATCTGGAGGTGTCTGGATGCACAAATTTAACTCTCATTTCCCACCAGGAAGAGGAATTAACCAAAGGCTCAGCGTGCCGTGCCGGAACCAGATTAGGGCCTGAAGCAATCGTGCGGTGTTGCGGCCAGCTCACAAGAAAGCGAGTTGAAGAAAGGAGCTCAGGGGCACTGTAATTCACAAACCTGCAGAGTTATAAATGACAGCTATCGTCCAAAAATATACTGAAGTAAGGCTGCCAAGAGGACTTGAAAGCGGGGCAGAATTGCAGGAAACCGATTTCAGGAGGCAGACTGGAATTGCATTTAAAGCATAGGAAAAGAGGCAGAACGTCCACAATGATGCACTTGGCCAAAAAGGGCGTATGCGTTTTTTCCTGAATATATTCAGGAAAAAACGCATACGCCCTTTTTGGCCAACCAAGCAAGCTTGCAAAGGAAATCTGCACTACAATGAAGTCTCACTTCCCCCAGGTCAACAGGGCCATCTGAAAAAAGTGTAAAATCCAGAAAGGCAGGACAGGCCATGGAGAACTGGGAGCCTTGTTATGCTGATGGGCGGGATGTAAATTGCCAAGAGCCACTGGGGAGAAGTGTATGGTGTTTCCTGAAACATCTAAAAAACAAAGCAACGGAGCCTAGGGCACTTCCACTTATGGTCCTATAGCTTAGGGAAATTAAAATCAAAAAGACACAGCCACCGCAAAATTTGGGACGGCTCTGTTTACAAGAAACTCGTTTACGGTACAAGTTCAATATCGCAGAAAGTGGAAAATGGATAAAGAAGTTGTGGTAATTACGTACAATGCAATATCACTCAGCAATGAAATCTATGTCATCAGGCCCGTAGCAGCATAATGAGTGGATTCAGGTATGATGATTCTAACTGAAATAAGTCACACAGAAAAAGAAACATCATAAGATATCACTAATACACGGAATGTAAACTTGGCTACACAGGAACGGATTACAAAACAGAACAGGGTCTCAAATTTAGAAAACCAACTTATGCTTGCTTAAGGGGAAAGGTGAGTTGGGGTGCTGCATAAAACCAAAGATTGAAATGAGCACAGATAAAGTTCCTTAAGCCAAATATGGAATAGACAAGAGCTACTCCTTGCTCAATGAAATGGACTCAACACCCCATATTAAACGCCTAAGAATGTACCTGACTAGTAAGTATCTTAAAACCTATGGATTGCTATGTCTCTGAAAGAGAATCAAGCGTGTGTACAGGGGCATAAACGCAGCAGTGATAGGATTGGAGAGGTTCGGTGAGCAAATGAAGACCCTTTGAAGTCATATTGCATGGTACCCATGCCACGGGTCTCAACTCTCCAGGTTTAAGGGATTCTTCCTTCAGCTAAAACATGCATGTGGAACCCAGAGTATGATCAACCGTGTGATCGGGAGACGTGTTCCTATATGTCTCAGTTCTCGTCCCCTGGTACTCGGGTGCAACATTCCAGACGCTTTACTAACACTCTCCCGACTTGGAGAGTCAGTGCCTTTAACCTCCTGTTTGGCCCAGTTTGCAATTTCTGCGGAAGATGAACAGGAATAGGGAGAACCAATGAGAGACTAGCTGGAGGTGTCTGGACTGGCAAATTTAACTCTCATTTCCCACCAGGAAGAGGAATTAACCAAAGGCTCAGCGTGCCGTGCCGGAACCAGATTAGGGCCTGAAGCAATCCTGCGGTGTTGCGGCCAGCTCACAAGAAAGCGAGTTGAAGAAAGGAGCTCAGGGGCACTGTAATTCACAAAACCTGCAGAGTTATAAATGACAGCTGTCGTCCAAAAATATACTGAAGTAAGGTTGCCAAGAGGACTTGAAAGCGGGGCAGAATTGCAGGAAACCGATTTCAGGAGGTAGACTGGAATTGCATTTAAAGCATAGGAAAAGAGGCAGAACGTCCACAATGATGCACTTGGCCAAAAAGGGCGTATGCGTTTTTTCCTGAATATATTCAGGAAAAAACGCATACGCCCTTTTTGGCCAACCAAGCAAGCTTGCAAAGGAAATCTGCACTACAATGTAGTCTCACTTCCCCCCGGTCTAAAGGGACAACTGAAAAAAATGTAAAATCCAGAAAGGCAGGACAGGCCATGGAGAACTGGGAGCCTTGTTATGCTGATGGGCGGGATGTAAATTGCCAAGAGCCACTCGGGAGAAGTGTATGGTGTTTCCTGAAACATCTAAAAAACAAAGCAACAGAGCCTAGGGCACTTCCACTTATGGTCCTATAGCTTATGGAATTTAAAATCAAAAAGACACAGCCACCCCAAAGTTTGGGACGGCTCTGTTTACAAGAACCTCGTTTACGGTACAAGTTCAATATCGCAGAAAGTGAAAAATGGATAAAGAAGTTGTGGTACTTACGTACAATGCAATATCACTCAGCAATGAAATCTATGTCATCAGGCCCGTAGCAGCATAATGAGTGGATTCAGGTATGATGATTCTAACTGAAATAAGTCTCACAGAAGAAGAAACATCATAAGATGTCACTAATACACAGAATGTGAACTTGGCTACACATGAACTGAGTTACAAAACAGAACAGGGTCTCAAGTTTAGAAAACCAACTTATGCTTGCTTAAGGGGGAAGGTGAGTTGGGGTGCTGCATAAAACCAGATTTTGAAATTAGCACAGATGCCGTTCCATAAGCCAAATATGTAATAGACAAGACCTACCCCTTGCTCAACAAAATGGTCTCAACAGTGAGGTATCACCTCACACCTGATAGAATGGGCATCATTAGAAAATCTACAAACAAAAAATCCTGGAAAGGGTGTGGAGAAAAGGAACCCTCTTCCACTATTGTTGGGAATATAAATTTATACAGTCACTATGGAGAACAATATGATGTTTCTTAAGAAACTAACAGTAGAATTACCATATGATACAGCAATTCCAGTACTGGACATATAGCCAGACAAAACCATAAATCAAAAAGAGACATTCACCGCAATGTTCATTGCATCACTGTTTACAATATCGAGGTAATGGAAGCAACCTAAATGCCCACAGACAGACGAATGCATAAAGCTGTGGTACATATATAAAATGGAATATTACTAAGCCATGAAAAGGAATGAAATTGGGTCATTTGTAGAGACGTCGATGGATCTAGAGACTGTCATACAGAGTGAAGTAAGTCAGAAAGAGAAAAACAAATCTTGTATATTCATGCATATATGTGGAACCTAGAAAAACTGTACAGATTAACCATTTTGCAAGGCATAAATAGAGCAACAGATGTAGACAACAAACGTATGGACAACAAGGGGGGAAAGCTGTTGGGGGAGTGGTGGTGGGAGGAGTTGAGAGACTGGGATTGGCATGTATACATTTATATGTATAAAATAGATAACCAATAAGAACCTGCTGTATAAAAATATAAAATAAAATTCAAAATTAAAAAGAAATAAAATTTAAAAAATAAAACAGAAAAAACAATTATTCCCTTCACATACATGTATTTATATGAATAAATTATTTCCATGCTTCTATCTGTAAATACAAAAAAGAAGAATAAAATCTACCTTGAACCAAAAACGAAAAAGAGAAAAAAAACACAGAACCCACCAGTTCCACAGAGGAAAACCGTATCAGGGCACTTGCTCCAGTTGTAAACAATTCTGAAGTTGGTCAGTGGTGGGGAATCGTCTCCCATTCAGCCAGCAGCCCCCACGCAACAAGCGTCCTCATTGCAAAGCTGGGGCACCGTGCCGAGGCATCTGTGAGTAAACGTGAGCTGAGCCCCAGGCCAGTTGCTGCTGAACTATTCCCACCCGTCCCAGGTAAAACACCTGAATATATACAAGGACTTGAAAGCCTAGAGGAAGGGCCATAGAGCCACACGAGTGACAGCATGCCGGCCGACTTGGTGCCTGCAGGCCAGCCAGGATGGTCCTGGCCCTGGGTGCTCTTCTGGAAGATTTCCATTTCCCTGCCTGAGATACCCGTCCTGTCCCTGCCCCCACTGCTTTTTTCCTTCCTCACCTCTGCCCAGGGAGAAATTCCAGCAGCAGGTATGGGTGACACATCCTCTTCTTTAGCAGGTGGCAGCCTGGCAACTGCTGCAGAAAGTCCAGCAGAGCCCCACTCACACTGGGCCACCCACAAAGCCGTGGCCTCTCACTCCCTCCCACCAGCCCAGCCCCGAGACTGCTGACAGGGCAGAGAAAATGGCTCAGGCATGGCTGCAGGGGCTCTTGCTGCCTGGAGTGGTATTTATATTGATCTCAACCCAGGCACACCTGGGGAGGGCTGGCCGGCACGGTAAGGCTGCCCAGCTCAGCCAATCATCACCCCTCAGGGGCTCACAGTTGCAGAAAATGGAACTTGCTGAACCGGCCAGGTCCAAGGAACAGGTGTGGGCTCCTGAGAGTCAGGATAGACAAGGGGCTGCAGCTTTGGCTTGTTTTCTAATCATTTTATCTGGCCCATGAGTGGGAGACAACTTCAAGAAAACCCTCTCTTAATGAGAGGAACCCAGGAGTCAGGGAGAGGAGGGGTGGGTGGTGGTTGGAGACAGAGGCCTGGTGCCCCGGGTGCAGTGGAAGTCTCTGGAAGACCAGGTGGAGGGAGGCCGCACAGAGTGATGCCCAGGGTCACAGACCTGTCACAGCTGCTGTTTGTTAGTTCAAGTCCTGCTCTGAGGTGCTCTGTGTCAGCTCTGAGTGACAGGTGAGCTGGGGGTGCTCTGCAATGAGGGCTATGTGCACGGTTCCTGTGTGCCCAGCCCTGCCACGGTACCTGCAAGGGTAACTCTGTATCCTGGGAGGGGCCTGACCACCAGAGCCCCGTGGGCTGGGGTGGGGGTGGGGTACCTGCCCAGGTGAGCTCCATATTCTGGGATTGGTGTGACCACGAGTGCCCCATGGGCTGCTGGGGACCTGGTAAAGGATGTCAGGACAGTCAGTGAAGCCACCGAGGATATACCTCCAGTTGCTCCTAATTCCTACACCCTGCTGGTCATTCTACCAACCACCAGGACATGGTATTCTGTATTAGTCTTCAATGATGCCTTCTTTTGTATTCCATTAGTCCCAGAGTCACAAGAAATTTTGGCTTGTGAGTGGCAGGACTCAACATACAAATAAAACAATACTTACGGGCCGTCTTGCCCCAAGGGTGCAAATATTCCCACACCATCTTTGGGGAAACCTTAGCTAAAGACCTAAAAGTTCTACCTCTGGAAAAGGAAACCCTCCTTCAGTACGCAGATGACATTCTGATCGCCAGCCCTACTAAGGAGGCCTCTGAACTACCAAGCCAATAAAGGATAGAAGTTGTCCAAGAAAAAGCTCAAATATCACAGACTGCGGTGACCTGCCTGGGCTTCATTCTCACAGAAGGTCGGAGAAGCCCATCCCAGGAAAGGGAAGAAACCATTTTCAGCCTTACCCCTTTCTAAAACTAGAAGACAGCTTAGGGGTTCCTGGGGAGGCCAGGGTTTGCTGCTTCTGGATCCCTAACTACAGTCTACTAGCTGGGCCTCTATATGAAACACTGAAAGGAAAAGATGATGATCTTTTTGAATAGAATCCAGAAGTGGCCTTTCAAGAATGGAAAGAGCAGTCAATTCAGACCCTTGCCCTGGAACTCCCTAATTTAGCTAAACCCTTTGACCTTTACATTCCCAGTGAAAGGTGAATCGCCATTGGAGAATTAGTGCAAAAACTGGGACCACTTGAAATGGAACAATGCAAGAATGCCATCCAGGTAGGATAAACTACAGTCACCAAGGGGCTTGGCCCACTGCCACATCTGGCCAAGATACTGGCGGTATCTAAAAACCTGGAAATCAGCAGCCCAAAAGGCCACCTCCCTCCTAAGGGAAAAGGACCCCACGTGGTGATCCTAATCACCAACCATGCCCTGAAGTTGCAGGGTTCGCTCCGTGGGCACACCGACCTCGAGTGAGGAGGCCCTCCAACTCCAACATCCAGAGAGATAACCGGGGGCAACAGGGCACCATGACGACTCGTGTGAACATCACTTGACCTGGAGTTTCTCTCATAAAACAACAAGAGTGTGTCCCAAAAGAGTAGACTACTGCTTGCAGGACTTACTGCACCCAGAGGGGAGCTAATAATCTTGGCGGGGGAACCGTATATCACACTGTCACCATAGAAAAGCCTACAGACACTGTGATGATGGTGGCCAATAAGACCGGCTGGACTCCTGTTTACTTCAAAAGGCTGTTGACTCAGTGGCCATCATGGTCCTTGATCACCACTGACCCTGGACTGTGTGGGACTTGAGCGGGCAGGGCTCTGACACCTGGTGCTGTTTGTACGTTAATTCAGGGGCCTAATTGAAGAAAGCGCAGACTACTGGTCAGAGCATCTAGGCTGGCAGAAACGGTCAGCCTAAGGTGGCCGAACAAATGTGGGGCGGGGTGAAACCGGCCCCCACAGCGTCTCTGCACATCTCTTTCCTGGACCCTTAAAGGTCATTAGAATCTATAACACTTCCAATGTTGGTGCTCAGGTGGACGAGCAGGGAGGCAGGGGTCCTGGGGACAATCAACGTCACCTGGAGGCTGCTGGGGAGAAGCTCTGACCCTCGCCCCCGGGTATGAGGACTCCCAACTCAGCACTCAGCAGTTACAGAAGAAGGGTCTGCACCCTCAGCACTCCAAGAATGAGGAACGGGACAAAAGGCAGAGGAGGGGTTTGTCCCCAGCAAAGCCCATTAAAAATCCCTGGGAGATAAAAATAGAATCTGGGCAATAAAGTCAAGTCTAACCTTTTTTATCCTTTGTGCTTTGTCTAATTTCATGTGCTCCTAGGGTCCCACATGCAGAGGTTCCACACCCGGCACTTCAGACCAGATTTCCTAGTGCAGAATGGCTGTGTCGACACCTCAGCTCCTGGGGCCCAGTGCAGACTCCGCGATATAGAGCCTGAGCTGCAGCCAACCCAGCCCTTGAGAGCTCCGCCCCCTCCCTCCCACTGACTCTGACAGGATCTCTACACAGCAGCCCAGCCCACAGCCCACGGGGTAGTGCATGCTCTCACCTCTCCATTCTCTGATCAAAATATAAAGTTTCCTTTGCTTGTGAACCAAACTCAGTCTCGATCTGTTGGCCCCAATGACACTGCGCAGGGGGACACTTGTTGGGGTCCACTCTGGAGGATCAGAAATTGAGACTATTGTAAACTCAATGAACAGATGTGTGAGCCAAACTGTAGTTAACATAGAACAGTGTATAAGGCTCGGGTAAAATAAGATGTTTCTAACACTCCCATTTGATATTTCCATCACTTTATTATAAGCAAGTTCAGTGAAAAGGTTTGTCTTATTTGTCAGGTCAATATTAGAGAAACGAAGTGATTTCTTTCCAAGGATGTACATCTAATAATCTTGGTTAAAGCTTCAATCTTGTTTTAAATGCTTTTCCATTGAAAATGATACCTCTCTTTCAGCTCCCCCATTTCTGAGAAGTATAAAATCTTATAATTTATTATTACCAAAGGGGAAAGGTGGGAGGAGGGATAAAGTAACAGTTTGGGATTAACACATACACACTGCTATGTATAAAATAGATCATCAACAAGGAACTACTGTATAGCACAGGGAACTACACTCAACATTTTGCAATAACCTATAAGGGGAAATAATCTGAAAAAGAATAGATATTTTTATTGACATCATCTATCAATGACAGTTAAAGTGTAACCTAAGGGAAGCTGGTGGTGAGTGCTTCTGACCCTGAAGACTTCAATCATCTAAAGTTTGGACTCTGCCTACTTCCCAAGGCCCTTAATGAACATATGTGTAGCCGTAGCTTAAAAAATTCCCCAGTTTGGGTTTCGGGGAGACACTGATTTTGAAAAAGCCCTGGTGTTCTCCTTACATGAATGGGACTCTTCCTACTGCTAAAACATGTCTGTCACACCCAGAGGATGGTATACCGTCTGATTGGGAAGAGTTTGGAGAAGGCATCTCATCTCCTCATCTCCTGGTGCTCGGGTTCACCCATCCAGCATCTTTACTAACAGTCTCCCCACTTGGAGATGGCAGCACTGTCAACATCCTGTTGCGTACAGTTTGGAATTTGTCCAGAGGATGAAGCAGAAGGATGAGGAACAATGAGAGACAAGTCCTAGGTGTTCAGACAGGCACATGTCACTCTAATTTCCAATCAGGAAGACGAATTGACCAAAGGCTAGGGTTGCCCATGGAAACAGTATAGGGCTTGAGGAAATCCCGCTGCTTTGTGGCCAGTTCCCATAAACACAAGTTGAACAATGGAACTCAGGGGCAGTAAAATTCACGAAACTGCAGAGTTGAAAATATCCATCACTGAAAAATGTCTTGAGGAAAGTCAGAGAAAGGGACTTGTAAGCAAGGGAGAATGGCAGGAAAGGGATTTGAGGAGGTAGAAAGGACTCGCCATTAAGCACAAGAAAAGGGGCTGAACATTGCCAACATTGCAGTTGGCCAAAAAGGGTGTATGCGTTTTTTTCTGTATATATTCAAGAAAAGGGCATACACTTTTTTAGCCAACCAAACAGGTGGGCACTGGAAATCAATACTACAAAAGATATCACTTCGCATCAGTCAGAAGAGCCATCCTCATAAAGCGTAAACAACAGAAATGCAGGACAGGGCAAGGAGAAGAGGGAGCCCTGTGAGACTTAGAGTGGAAATGTATATTGCCAACGGCCATTCTGGAGAAGTGTATTGTGTTTACTAAAGCATCTAAAAAATGAGCTACAGAGCATAGGGCACTTGCACTCATGGGCGTATATCTTGGGAAAAACAAAAATCGAGAGGACACAGGCACCCCAATGTTTACCCCCTCTCTGTTTAAAAGATCCTCGACTAGGATATAACTTAAATGTCTCTGGAGGGAAAAAATGGATAGACATGTGGTACTTAGGTAGAGTGGAATATTATTCAGCCTGGAAATCTATGAAATATGGCCAGTTGTAACAACTCCGGAGGAGTTACGTATGATCATTCTAAGTGACATAATTCAAAAAGAAAAAGACACATATCATAAGATATCACTTAAAGGTGGAATCCAAAATGGCTACACATGAAATAAATTACAAAACAAAAACATAGTCAAATATGTAGAAAACACGCATAAGGCTGCTAAACGGGAAAGGTGGGGAGGGGTGAGGCATCATCCAGGAGGTTGAAATTAGCAAAGATACCATTCCAAATACCAAACTGAGAATCAACAAGGCCTACACGGTAGCTAAAAGAACTGCACTCAGCACACTCAAGTCACCGGAAAAGAATATATACGACTGGTAAGAATCTGAAAAAGAATTTATTGATGTCTCTCCATACGTGGATCAAGTGGATGTACAGCAGCAAGAAACAGAGCTTTGAAAATCAGCTGTAACCAATATAGTAATAAATTGAAAAAAATAAATGACAGAGAGAAAACCTCTTACAACTTTTCCTCAGGGCCGGTGATGCAACATGGATTGAACACATCTAGACCCACAGCAGGATGAGACATAAGGCTGGAAACTGTTTGCACTAAGAGAAATGTGAGGTTGGGTGAGGAAATGCACACCCTTTAAAGTAATACTACCTGGTACCCATTCAATGGGTCCCAAATCTGCAGGTTCAAGGGATCTTCCTACAGCTAAAACATGCATGGAAAACCCAGAGGACTGTACACCATGTGATCGGGAGATGTGTCTAAAATGCAGCTCATTTATCTTCTCCTGGTGCTCCTGTTCACCATTCCAGCCACGTTACTTAGAATCTCCCCACTTGGAGAATCAGCACGTTTAAACTTCTGTTTCACACATTTTGCAAATTGTGAGGAGGATGAACGGGAAGAGGGGGAACCAATGAGAGAATAGTTGTAGGGGTTTGGACGGGCACATATCACTCTAATTTCCCATTAAGAATAAGAATTGAAAAAAGGCTCAGCCCGCCTCGCCAGAGCCAAAATAGGGCCTAAAGCAATCCTGCGGGTTTGAGGTCAGCTCACAAAAGAGCAACTTAAAAAATGGAGCTCAGGGTCACTGCAATTCACAAACCTGCAGAGTTATAAATGAAAACTAACGTCCAAAAATATGTTGAGGTAAGGCAAAGAAGAGGATCTGAATGCAAGACAGAATTGCAAGAAACAGATTTCAAGAGATAGATTGGACTCGTCTTTAAAGCACATAAAAAGCGGCAGAATTTCGACAATGATGCAGTTGGCCCAAAAGGGCGTATGCGTTTTTTCCTGATTATATCCAGGAAAAAACGCATGCGCACTTTATGGGCAACGAAGCAAGCAAGCAATGCAAATGTGCACAACAAAGAAGTCTCATTTCCCACCGGTCAAAAGGGCCATCCTAAACAATTGTAAAAACCAGAAATGTAGGACAGGCCATGGAGAACAGGGAGCCTTTATACGCTGATGGGCAGTGTGTGAACTGCCGAGAGCCACTCTGGAGAAGTGTATGGTGGTTCCTAAATCATCTAAAAAACAGAGCTACAGAGCATAGGACACTTCCAATCATGGGAGTATATCTAGGGAAGTCTAAAAATCAACAAGACACAAGCACACCACAGTTTAGGGCTACTCTGTTTACAAGAACCTCAACTTCAGTACACCTTAAATATCCCAGGAAAGAGAACAATGGATAAAGAAGATGTGGTACTTATGTACAATGGAATATCTCTTCACCATGAAATCAATGTAATAAGGCTAGTAGAAGGATAAAGAGTGGATTTAGGTCCGATAATACTACTTGAAATAAGTCAAACAGAAAAAGAAACATATCATAAGATATCACTTATAGAGGGAGGGTAAATATGGCTGCACAAGAAATGAATTACAGAACAGAACAGTGTCTCACATTTAGAAAACACACTTATGTCAGCTTAAGGGGAAAGGAGAGGTGGGGTGATGCATAAAACCAGAGTTTAAAATTAGCACAGATACCGTTCAATAAACCAAATAGGTATTAGACAAGATCTACACCTTGCTCAATGAACTGGCCTCAACACACCCTATACACCGCAGAGAAATATATCTGAGTAATAAGAATCTTAAAACCCATGTATTGATATATCTCCATAAGGGAATCAAGTGTGTGCAGAGCAGCACAAACACAGCAGTGAAAGTGAGCTAAACCCCATTATAGAAATAAATTTTAAAAACAAAACGCAGAAACAATGAAAGAGAGAAAAATTCTTACAAAATTCGCTCAGGGGCTGTGATGCAACCTGGATTGACAACATATAAACCCACAGCTGGATAAGACATAAGGCTGGACACTTGGGGCTGAGAGGATTGGTGAGCTTTGGTGAGCAACTGCCAAAAGTTTAATGCAATACTTCATGCTCCTCATTCCAGGGTCCCAACACTCCAGGTTGAAGGGAATCTTCCTACAGCTAAACCATGCCTGGGAAACTGAGCGACTGGTATACCATATGATCGGGAAAGGTTTCTAAAACGCACCTCATTTTTCCTCTCCTGGGGCTCCGGATCGACATTCCAGCCACTTTACTAACAATATCCCCACATGGAGAGTCAATGCCTTTAAGTTCTGGTATCACACAGTCTGCAGTTAGTGCGGAGGATGAATGGGAATAGGGGAAACCAGTGAGAAACTAGCTGTAGCGGTTTCAATGGGCATATGTCACTCTAATTTCACATCAGTAAGAAGAATAAAACAAAGGCACAGCAAGGTGCTCCAGAAGAAGAATAGGGCCTGAAGGAATCATGTGGTTATGAGGCAAGACCACAAAAATAAGAGCTGAAAAATGGAGCTAAGGGCCACTGCAATTCAAAAACATGCAGAGTTATAAAGGCCAACTATTTTGAAAAAATATATTGAGGTAAGGCTATGAAAAGGCATTGAAAGCAAGGCAGAATTGCAGGAAACCGATTTCAGGAGGTAGGCTGGAATTGCATTTAAAGCATAGGAAAAGACGCAGAACGTCCACAATGATGCACTTGTCCAAAAAGGGCGTATGCGGTTTTTTCCTGAATATATTCAGGAAAAAACGCATACGCCCTTTTTGGCCAACCAAGCAAGCTTGCAAAGGAAATCTGCACTACAATGAAGTCTCACTTCCCCCAGGTCAAAAGGGCCATCTGAAAAAAGTGTAAAATCCAGAAAGGCAGGACAGGCCATGGAGAACTGGGAGCCTTGTTATGCTGATGGGCGGGATGTAAATTGCCAACAGCCACTTGGAAGAAGTGTATGGTGCTTCCTGAAATATCTAAAAAACAAAGCAGCGGAGCCTAGGGCACTTCCACTTATGGTCCAATAGCTTAGGGAAATTAAAATCAAAAAGACACAGCCACCGCAAAGTTTGGGATGGCTCTGTTTACAAGAACCTCATTTACGGTACACGTTCAATATCGCAGAAAGTGGAAAATGGATAAAGAAGTTGTGGTACTTACGTACAATGCAATATCACTCAGCAATGAAATCTATGTCATCAGGCCCGTAGCAGCATAATGAGTGGATTCAGGTATGATGATTCTAACTGAAATAAGTCACACAGGAAAAGAAACATCATAAGATATCACTAATACACGGAATGTAAACTTGGCTACACAGGAACTGGATTACAAAACAGAACAGGGTCTCAAATTTAGAAAACCAACTTATGCTTGCTTAAGGGGAAAGGTGAGTTGGGGTGCTGCATAAAACCAGAGATTGAAATGAGCACAGATAAAGTTCCTTAAGCCAAATATGGAATAGACAAGAGCTACTCCTTGCTCAACGAAGTGGACTCAACACCCCATATTAAACGCCTAAGAATGTACCTGACTAGTAAGTATCTTAAAACCTATGGATTGCTATGTCTCTGAAAGAGAATCAAGCGTGTGTACAGGGGCATAAACGCAGCAGTGATAGGATTGGAGAGGTTCGGTGAGCAAATGAAGACCCTTTGAAGTCATATTGCATGGTACCCATTCAACGGGTCTCAACTCTCCAGGTTTAAGGGATTCTTCCTTCAGCTTAAACATGCATGTGGAACCCAGAGTATGATCAACCGTGTGATCGGGAGACGTGTTCCAATATGTCTCAGTTCTCGTCCCCTGGTACTCGGGTGCAACATTCCAGATGCTTGACTAACACTCTCCCGACTTGGAGAGTCAGTGCCTTTAACCTCCTGTTTGGCCCAGTTTGCAATTTCTGCGGAAGATGAACAGGAATAGGGAAAACCAATGAGAGACTAGCTGGAGGTGTCAGGATGAGCAAATTTAACTCTCATTTCCCACCAGAAAGAGGAATTAACCAAAGGCTCAGCGTGCCGTGCCGGAACCAGATTAGGGCCTGAAGCAATCCTGCGGTGTTGCGGCCAGCTCACAAGAAAGCGAGTTGAAGAAAGGAGCTCAGGGGCACTGTAATTCACAAACCTGCAGAGTTATAAATGACAGCTATCGTCCAAAAATATACTGAAGTAAGGCTGCCAAGAGGACTTGAAAGCGGGGTAGAATTGCAGGAAACCGATTTCAGGAGGTAGACTGGAATTGCATTTAAAGCATAGGAAAAGAGTCAGAACGTCCACAATGATGCACTTGGCCAAAAAGGGCGTATGCGTTTTTTCCTGAATATATTCAGGAAAAAACGCATACGCCCTTTTTGGCCAAACAAGCAAGCTTGCAAAGGAAATCTGCACTACAATGAAGTCTCACTTCCCCCAGGTAAAAAGGGCCATCTGAAAAAAGTGCAAAATCCAGAAAGGCAGGACAGGCCATGGAGAACTGGGAGCCTTGTTATGCTGATGGGCGGGATGTAAATTGCCAAGAGCTACTCTGGAGAAGTGTATGGTGTTTCCTGATACATCTAAAAAACAAAGCAACGGAGCCTAGGGCACTTCCACTTATGGTCCTATAGCTTAGGGAAATTAAAATCAAAAAGACACAGCCACCGCAAAGTTTGGGACGGCTCTGCTTACAAGAAACTCGTTTACGGTACAAGTTCAATATCGCAGAAAGTGGAAAATGGATAAAGAAGTTGTGGTACTTACGTACAATGCAATATCACTCAGCAATGAAATCTATGTCATCAGGCCCGTAGCAGCATAATGAGTGGATTCAGGTATGATGATTCTAACTGAAATAAGTCACACAGAAAAAGAAACATCATAAGATATCACTAATACACGGAATGTAAACTTGGCTACACAGGAACTGGATTACAAAACAGAACAGGGTCTCAAATTTAGAAAACCAACTTATGCTTGCTTAAGGGGAAAGGTGAGTTGGGGTGCTTCAAAAATCCAGAGATTGAAATGAGCACAGATAAAGTTCCTTAAGCCAAATATGGAATAGACAAGAGCTACTCCTTGCTCAACGAAATGGACTCAACACCCCATATTAAACGCCTAAGAATGTACCTGACTAGTAAGTATCTTAAAACCTATGGATTGCTATGTCTCTGAAAGAGAATCAAGCGTGTGTACAGGGGCATAAACGCAGCACTGATAGGATTGGAGAGGTTCGGTGAGCAAATGAAGACCCTTTGAAGTCATATTGCATGGTACCCATTCCACGGGTCTCAACTCTCCAGGTTTAAGGGATTTTTCCTTCAGCTAAAACATGCATGTGGAACCCAGAGTATGTTCAACCGTGTGATCAGGAGACGTGTTCCTATATGTCTCAGTTCTCGTCCCCTGGTACTCGGGTGCAACATTCCAGACGCTTTACTAACACTCTCCCGACTTGGAGAGTCAGTGCCTTTAACCTCCTGTTTGGCCCAGTTTGCAATTTCTGCGGAAGATGAACAGGAATAGGGAGAACCAATGAGAGACTAGCTGGAGGTGTCTGGATGCACAAATTTAACTCTCATTTCCCACCAGGAAGAGGAATTAACCAAAGGCTCAGCATGCCGTGCCGGAACCAGATTAGGGCCTGAAGCAATCCTGCGGTGTTGCGGCCAGCTCACAAGAAAGCGAGTTGAAGAAAGGAGCTCAGGGGCACTGTAATTCACAAACCTGCAGAGTTATAAATGACAGCTATCGTCCAAAAATATACTGAAGTAAGGCTGCCAAGAGGACTTGAAAGCAGGGCAGAATTGCAGGAAACCGATTTCAGGAGGTAGACTGGAATTGCATTTAAAGCATAGGAAAAGAGGCAGAACGTCCACAATGATGCACTTGGCCAAAAAGGGCGTATGCGTTTTTTCCTGAATATATTCAGGAAAAAACGCATACGCCCTTTTTGGCCAACCAAGCAAGCTTGCAAAGGAAATCTGCACTACAATGAAGTCTCACTTCCCCCCCGGTCAAAAGGGCCATCTGAAAAAAGTGTAAAATCCAGAAAGGCAGGACAGGCCATGGAGAACTGGGAGCCTTGTTATGCTGATGGGCGGGATGTAAATTGCCAACAGCCACTCGGGAGAGGTGTATGGTGTTTCCTGAAACATCTAAAAAACAAAGCAACAGAGCCTAGGGCACTTCCACTTATGGTCCTATAGCTTAGGGAAATTAAAATCAAAAAGACACAGCCACCCCAAAGTTTGGGACGGCTCTGTTTACAAGAACCTCGTTTACGGTACAAGTTCAATATCGCAGAAAGTGAAAAATGGATAAAGAAGTTGTGGTACTTACGTACAATGCAATATCACTCAGCAATGAAATCTATGTCATCAGGCCCGTAGCAGCATAATGAGTGGATTTAGGTATGATGATTCTAACTGAAATAAGTCACACAGAAAAAGAAACATCATAAGATATCACTAATACACGGAATGTAAACTTGGCTACACAGGAACTGGATTACAAAACAGAACAGGGTCTCAAATTTAGAAAACCAACTTATGCTTGCTTAAGGGGAAAGGTGAGTTGGGGTGCTGCATCAAACCAGAGATTGAAATGAGCACAGATAAAGTTCCTTAAGCCAAATATGGAATAGACAAGAACTACTCCTTGCTCAACGAAATGGACTCAACACCCCATATTAAATGCCTAAGAATGTACCTGACTAGTAAGTATCTTAAAACCTATGGATTGCTATGTCTCTGAAAGAAAATCAAGCGTCTGTACAGGGGCATAAAGGCAGCAGTGATAGGATTGGAGAGGTTCGGTGAGCAAATGAAGACCCTTTGAAGTCATATTGCATGGTACCCATTCCACGGGTCTCAACTCTCCAGGTTTAAGGGATTCTGCCTTCAGGTAAAACATGCACGTGGAACCCAGAGTATGATCAACCGTGTGATCGGGAGACGTGTTCCAATATGTCTCAGTTCTCGTCCCCTGGTACTCGGGTGCAACATTCCAGACGCTTTACTAACACTCTCCCGACTTGGAGAGTCAGTGCCTTTAACCTCCTGTTTGGCCCAGTTTGCAATTTCTGCGGAAGATGAACAGGAATAGGGAAAACCAATGAGAGACTAGCTGGAGGTGTCTGGACGGACAAATTTAACTCTCATTTCCCACCAGGAAGAGGAATTAACCAAAGGCTCAGCGTGCCATGACGGAACCAGATTAGGGCCTGAAGCAATCCTGCGGTGTTGCGGCCAGCTCACAAGAAAGCGAGTTGAAGAAAGGAGCTCAGGGGCACTGTAATTCACAAACCTGCAGAGTTATAAATGACAGCTATCGTCCAAAAATATACTGAAGTAAGGCTGCCAAGAGGACTTGAAAGCGGGGCAGAATTGCAGGAAACCGATTTCAGGAGGTAGACTGGAATTGCATTTAAAGCATAGGAAAAGAGGCAGAACGTCCACAATGATGCACTTGGCCAAAAAGGGCGTATGCGTTTTTTCCTGAATATATTCAGGAAAAAACGCATACGCCCTTTTTGGCCAACCAAGCAAGCTTGCAAAGGAAATCTGCACTACAATGAAGTCTCACTTCCCCCCGGTCAAAAGGGCCATCTGAAAAAAGTGTAAAATCCAGAAAGGCAGGACAGGCCATGGAGAACTGGGAGCCTTGTTATGCTGATGGGCGGAATGTAAATTGCCAACAGCCACTAGGGAGAGGTGTATGGTGTTTCCTGAAACATCTAAAAAACAAAGCAACAGAGCCTAGGGCACTTCCACTTATGGTCCTATAGCTTAGGAAATTAAAATCAAAAAGACACAGCCACCCCAAAGTTTGGGACGGCTCTGTTTACAAGAACCTCGTTTACGGTACAAGTTCAATAGCGCAGAAAGTGAAAAATGGATAAAGAAGTTGTGGTACTTACGTACAATGCAATATCACTCAGCAATGAAATCTATGTCATCAGGCCCGTAGCAGCATAATGAGTGGATTCAGGTATGATGATTCTAACTGAAATAAGTCACACAGAAAAAGAAACATCATAAGATATCACTAATACACGGAATGTAAACTTGGCTACACAGGAACTGGATTACAAAACAGAACAGGGTCTCAAATTTAGAAAACCAACTTATGCTTGCTTAAGGGGAAACGTGAGTTGGGGTGCTGCATCAAACCAGAGATTGAAATGAGCACAGATAAAGTTCCTTAAGCCAAATATAGAATAGACAAGAACTACTCCTTGCTCAATGAAATGGACTCAACACCCCATATTAAACGCCTAAGAATGTACCTGACTAGTAAGTATCTTAAAACCTATGGATTGCTATGTCTCTGAAAGAAAATCAAGCGTGTGGACAGGGGCATAAAGGCAGCAGTGATAGGATTGGAGAGGTTCGGTGAGCAAATGAAGACCCTTTGAGGTCATATTGCATGGTACCCATTCCACGGGTCTCAACTCTCCAGGTTTAAGGGATTCTTCCTTCAGCTAAAACATGCACGTGGAACCCAGAGTATGATCAACCGTGTGATCGGGAGACGTGTTCCAATATGTCTCAGTTCTCGTCCCCTGGTACTCGGGTGCAACATTCCAGACGCTTTACTAACACTCTCCCGACTTGGAGAGTCAGTGCCTTTAACCTCCTGTTTGGCCCAGTTTGCGATTTCTGCGGAATATGAACAGGAATAGGGAGAACCAATGAGAGACTAGCTGGAGGTGTCTGGACGGGCAAATTTAACTCTCATTTCCCACCAGGAAGAGGAATTAACCAAAGGCTCAGCGTGCCGTGCCGGAACCAGATTAGGCCCTGAAGCAATCCTGCGGTGTTGCGGCCAGCTCACAAGAAAACGAGTTGAAGAAAGGAGCTCAGGGGCACTGTAATTCACAAACCTGCAGAGTTATAAATGACAGCTATCGTCCAAAAATATACTGAAGTAAGGCTGCCAAGAGGACTTGAAAACGGGGCAGAATTGCAGGAAACCGATTTCAGGAGGTAGACTGGAATTGCATTTAAAGCATAGGAAAAGAGGCAGAACGTCCACAATGATGCACTTGGCCAAAAAGGGCGTATGCGTTTTTTCCTGAATATATTCAGGAAAAAACGCATACGCCCTTTTTGGCCAACCAAGCAAGCTTGCAAAGGAAATCTGCACTACAATGAAGTCTCACTTCCCCCAGGTCAAAAGGGCCATCTGAAAAAAGTGTAAAATCCAGAAAGGCAGGACAGGCCATGGAGAACTGGGAGCCTTGTTATGCTGATGGGCGGGATGTAAATTGCCAACAGCCACTCGGGAGAGGTGTATGGTGTTTCCTGAAACATCTAAAAAACAAAGCAACAGAGCCTAGGGCACTTCCACTTATGGTCCTATAGCTTAGGGAAATTAAAATCAAAAAGACACAGCCACCCCAAAGTTTGGGACGGCTCTGTTTACAAGAACCTCGTTTACGGTACAAGTTCAATATCGCAGAAAGTGAAAAATGGATAAAGAAGTTGTGGTACTTACGTACAATGCAATATCACTCAGCAATGAAATCTATGTCATCAGGCCCGTAGCAGCATAATGAGTGGATTCAGGTATGATGATTCTAACTGAAATAAGTCACACAGAAAAAGAAACATCATAAGATATCACTAATACACGGGATGTAAACTTGGCTACACAGGAACTGGATTACAAAACAGAACAGGGTCTCAAATTTAGAAAACCAACTTATGCTTGCTTAAGGGGAAAGGTGAGTTGGGGTGCTGCATCAAACCAGAGATTGAAATGAGCACAGATAAAGTTCCTTAAGCCAAATATGGAATAGACAAGAACTACTCCTTGCTCAACGAAATGGACTCAACACCCCATATTAAACGCCTAAGAATGTACCTGACTAGTAAGTATCTTAAAACCTATGGATTGCTATGTCTCTGAAAGAAAATCAAGCGTGTGTACAGGGGCATAAACGCAGCAGTGATAGGATTGGAGAGGTTCGGTGAGCAAATGAAGACCCTTTGAAGTCATATTGCATGGTACCCATTCCACGGGTCTCAACTCTCCAGGTTTAAGGGATTCTTCCTTCAGCTAAAACATGCACGTGGAACCCAGAGTATGATCAACCGTGTGATCGGGAGACGTGTTCCAATATGTCTCAGTTCTCGTCCCCTGGTACTCGGGTGCAACATTCCAGACGCTTTACTAACACTCTCCCGACTTGGAGAGTCAGTGCCTTTAACCTCCTGTTTGGCCCAGTTTGCAATTTCTGCGGAAGATGAACAGGAATAGGGAGAACCAATGAGAGACTAGCTGGAGGTGTCTGGATGGGCAAATTTAACTCTCATTTCCCACCAGGAAGAGGAATTAACCAAAGGCTCAGCGTGCCGTGCCGGAACCAGATTAGGGCCTGAAGCAATCCTGCGGTGTTGCGGCCAGCTCACAAGAAAACGAGTTGAAGAAAGGAGCTCAGGGGCACTGTAATTCACAAACCTGCAGAGTTATAAATGACAGCTATCGTCCAAAAATATACTGAAGTAAGGCTGCCAAGAGGACTTGAAAGCGGGGCAGAATTGCAGGAAACCGATTTCAGGAGGTAGACTGGAATTGCATTTAAAGCATAGGAAAAGAGGCAGAACGTCCACAATGATGCACTTGGCCAAAAAGGGAGTATGCGTTTTTTCCTGAATATATTCAGGAAAAAACGCATACGCCCTTTTTGGCCAACCAAGCAAGCTTGCAAAGGAAATCTGCACTACAATGAAGTCTCACTTCCCCCAGGTCAAAAGGGCCATCTGAAAAAAGTGTAAAATCCAGAAAGGCAGGACAGGCCATGGAGAACTGGGAGCCTTGTTATGCTGATGGGCGGGATGTAAATTGCCAACAGCCACTAGGGAGAGGTGTATGGTGTTTCCTGAAACATCTAAAAAACAAAGCAACAGAGCCTAGGGCACTTCCACTTATGGTCCTATAGCTTAGGAAATTAAAATCAAAAAGACACAGCCACCCCAAAGTTTGGGACGGCTCTGTTTACAAGAACCTCGTTTACGGTACAAGTTCAATAGCGCAGAAAGTGAAAAATGGATAAAGAAGTTGTGGTACTTACGTACAATGCAATATCACTCAGCAATGAAATCTATGTCATCAGGCCCGTAGCAGCATAATGAGTGGATTCAGGTATGATGATTCTAACTGAAATAAGTCACACAGAAAAAGAAACATCATAAGATATCACTAATACACGGAATGTAAACTTGGCTACACAGGAACTGGATTACAAAACAGAACAGGGTCTCAAATTTAGAAAACCAACTTATGCTTGCTTAAGGGGAAACGTGAGTTGGGGTGCTGCATCAAACCAGAGATTGAAATGAGCACAGATAAAGTTCCTTAAGCCAAATATAGAATAGACAAGAACTACTCCTTGCTCAATGAAATGGACTCAACACCCCATATTAAACGCCTAAGAATGTACCTGACTAGTAAGTATCTTAAAACCTATGGATTGCTATGTCTCTGAAAGAAAATCAAGCGTGTGGACAGGGGCATAAAGGCAGCAGTGATAGGATTGGAGAGGTTCGGTGAGCAAATGAAGACCCTTTGAGGTCATATTGCATGGTACCCATTCCACGGGTCTCAACTCTCCAGGTTTAAGGGATTCTTCCTTCAGCTAAAACATGCACGTGGAACCCAGAGTATGATCAACCGTGTGATCGGGAGACGTGTTCCAATATGTCTCAGTTCTCGTCCCCTGGTACTCGGGTGCAACATTCCAGACGCTTTACTAACACTCTCCCGACTTGGAGAGTCAGTGCCTTTAACCTCCTGTTTGGCCCAGTTTGCGATTTCTGCGGAATATGAACAGGAATAGGGAGAACCAATGAGAGACTAGCTGGAGGTGTCTGGACGGGCAAATTTAACTCTCATTTCCCACCAGGAAGAGGAATTAACCAAAGGCTCAGCGTGCCGTGCCGGAACCAGATTAGGCCCTGAAGCAATCCTGCGGTGTTGCGGCCAGCTCACAAGAAAACGAGTTGAAGAAAGGAGCTCAGGGGCACTGTAATTCACAAACCTGCAGAGTTATAAATGACAGCTATCGTCCAAAAATATACTGAAGTAAGGCTGCCAAGAGGACTTGAAAACGGGGCAGAATTGCAGGAAACCGATTTCAGGAGGTAGACTGGAATTGCATTTAAAGCATAGGAAAAGAGGCAGAACGTCCACAATGATGCACTTGGCCAAAAAGGGCGTATGCGTTTTTTCCTGAATATATTCAGGAAAAAACGCATACGCCCTTTTTGGCCAACCAAGCAAGCTTGCAAAGGAAATCTGCACTACAATGAAGTCTCACTTCCCCCAGGTCAAAAGGGCCATCTGAAAAAAGTGTAAAATCCAGAAAGGCAGGACAGGCCATGGAGAACTGGGAGCCTTGTTATGCTGATGGGCGGGATGTAAATTGCCAACAGCCACTCGGGAGAGGTGTATGGTGTTTCCTGAAACATCTAAAAAACAAAGCAACAGAGCCTAGGGCACTTCCACTTATGGTCCTATAGCTTAGGGAAATTAAAATCAAAAAGACACAGCCACCCCAAAGTTTGGGACGGCTCTGTTTACAAGAACCTCGTTTACGGTACAAGTTCAATATCGCAGAAAGTGAAAAATGGATAAAGAAGTTGTGGTACTTACGTACAATGCAATATCACTCAGCAATGAAATCTATGTCATCAGGCCCGTAGCAGCATAATGAGTGGATTCAGGTATGATGATTCTAACTGAAATAAGTCACACAGAAAAAGAAACATCATAAGATATCACTAATACACGGGATGTAAACTTGGCTACACAGGAACTGGATTACAAAACAGAACAGGGTCTCAAATTTAGAAAACCAACTTATGCTTGCTTAAGGGGAAAGGTGAGTTGGGGTGCTGCATCAAACCAGAGATTGAAATGAGCACAGATAAAGTTCCTTAAGCCAAATATGGAATAGACAAGAACTACTCCTTGCTCAACGAAATGGACTCAACACCCCATATTAAACGCCTAAGAATGTACCTGACTAGTAAGTATCTTAAAACCTATGGATTGCTATGTCTCTGAAAGAAAATCAAGCGTGTGTACAGGGGCATAAACGCAGCAGTGATAGGATTGGAGAGGTTCGGTGAGCAAATGAAGACCCTTTGAAGTCATATTGCATGGTACCCATTCCACGGGTCTCAACTCTCCAGGTTTAAGGGATTCTTCCTTCAGCTAAAACATGCACGTGGAACCCAGAGTATGATCAACCGTGTGATCGGGAGACGTGTTCCAATATGTCTCAGTTCTCGTCCCCTGGTACTCGGGTGCAACATTCCAGACGCTTTACTAACACTCTCCCGACTTGGAGAGTCAGTGCCTTTAACCTCCTGTTTGGCCCAGTTTGCAATTTCTGCGGAAGATGAACAGGAATAGGGAGAACCAATGAGAGACTAGCTGGAGGTGTCTGGATGGGCAAATTTAACTCTCATTTCCCACCAGGAAGAGGAATTAACCAAAGGCTCAGCGTGCCGTGCCGGAACCAGATTAGGGCCTGAAGCAATCCTGCGGTGTTGCGGCCAGCTCACAAGAAAACGCGTTGAAGAAAGGAGCTCAGGGGCACTGTAATTCACAAACCTGCAGAGTTATAAATGACAGCTATCGTCCAAAAATATACTGAAGTAAGGCTGCCAAGAGGACTTGAAAGCGGGGCAGAATTGCAGGAAACCGATTTCAGGAGGTAGACTGGAATTGCATTTAAAGCATAGGAAAAGAGGCAGAACGTCCACAATGATGCACTTGGCCAAAAAGGGAGTATGCGTTTTTTCCTGAATATATTCAGGAAAAAACGCATACGCCCTTTTTGGCCAACCAAGCAAGCTTGCAAAGGAAATCTGCACTACAATGAAGTCTCACTTCCCCCAGGTCAAAAGGGCCATCTGAAAAAAGTGTAAAATCCAGAAAGGCAGGACAGGCCATGGAGAACTGGGAGCCTTGTTATGCTGATGGGCGGGATGTAAATTGCCAACAGCCACTCGGGAGAGGTGTATGGTGTTTCCTGAAACATCTAAAAAACAAAGCAACAGAGCCTAGGGCACTTCCACTTATGGTCCTATAGCTTAGGGAAATTAAAATCAAAAAGACACAGCCACCCCAAAGTTTGGGACGGCTCTGTTTACAAGAACCTCGTTTACGGTACAAGTTCAATATCGCAGAAAGTGAAAAATGGATAAAGAAGTTGTGGTACTTACGTACAATGCAATATCACTCAGCAATGAAATCTATGTCATCAGGCCCGTAGCAGCATAATGAGTGGATTCAGGTATGATGATTCTAACTGAAATAAGTCACACAGAAAAAGAAACATCATAAGATATCACTAATACACGGGATGTAAACTTGGCTACACAGGAACTGGATTACAAAACAGAACAGGGTCTCAAATTTAGAAAACCAACTTATGCTTGCTTAAGGGGAAAGGTGAGTTGGGGTGCTGCATAAAACCAGAGATTGAAATGAGCACAGATAAAGTTCCTTAAGCCAAATATGGAATAGACAAGAACTACTCCTTGCTCAACGAAATGGACTCAACACCCCATATTAAACGCCTAAGAATGTACCTGACTAGTAAGTATCTTAAAACCTATGGATTGCTATGTCTCTGAAAGAAAATCAAGCGTGTGTACAGGGGCATAAACGCAGCAGTGATAGGATTGGAGAGGTTCGGTGAGCAAATGAAGACCCTTTGAAGTCATATTGCATGGTACCCATTCCACGGGTCTCAACTCTCCAGGTTTAAGGGATTCTTCCTTCAGCTAAAACATGCACGTGGAACCCAGAGTATGATCAACCGTGTGATCGGGAGACGTGTTCCAATATGTCTCAGTTCTCGTCCCCTGGTACTCGGGTGCAACATTCCAGACGCTTTACTAACACTCTCCCGACTTGGAGAGTCAGTGCCTTTAACCTCCTGTTTGGCCCAGTTTGCAATTTCTGCGGAAGATGAACAGGAATAGGGAGAACCAATGAGAGACTAGCTGGAGGTATCTGGACGGGCAAATTTAACTCTCATTTCCCACCAGGAAGAGGAATTAACCAAAGGCTCAGCGTGCCGTGCCGGAACCAGATTAGGGCCTGAAGCAATCCTGCGGTGTTGCGGCCAGCTCACAAGAAAGCGAGTTGAAGAAAGGAGCTCAGGGGTACTGTAATTCACAAACCTGCAGAGTTATAAATGACAGCTATCGTCCAAAAATATACTGAAGTAAGGCTGCCAAGAGGACTTGAAAGCGGGGCAGAATTGCAGGAAACCGATTTCAGGAGGTAGACTGGAATTGCATTTAAAGCATAGGAAAAGAGGCAGAACGTCCACAATGATGCACTTGGCCAAAAAGGGCGTATGCGTTTTTTCGTGCAGGAAATAACGCATACGCCCTTTTTGGCCAACCAAGCAAGCTTGCTAAGGAAATCTGCACTACAATGAAGTCTCACTTCCCCCCAGTCAAAGGGGCCATCTGAAAAAAGTGTAAAATCCAGAAAGGCAGGACAGGCCATGGAGAACTGGGAGCCTTGTTATGCTGATGGGCGGGATGTAAATTGCCAACAGCCACTCGGGAGAAGTGTATGGTGTTTTCTGAAACATCTAAAAAACAACGCAAGAGAGCCTAGGGCACTTCCACTTATGGTGCTGTAGCTTAGGGAAAGTAAAATCAAAAAGACACAGGCACCCCAAAGTTTGGGACGGCTCTGTTTACAAGAACCTCGTTTACGGTACAAGTTCAATATCGCAGAAAGTGAAAAATGGATAAAGAAGTTGTGGTACTTACGTACAATGCAATATCACTCAGCAATGAAACCTATGTCATCAGGCCCGTAGCAGCATAATGAGTGGATTCAGGTATGATGATTCTAACTGAAATAAGTCACACAGAAAAAGAAACATCATAAGATATCACTAATACACGGAATGTGAACTTGGCTACACATGAACTGAATTATAAAACAGAACAGGGTCTCAAGTTTAGAAAACCAACTTATGCTTTTTTAAGGGGGAAGGTGAGTTGGGGTGCTGCATAAAACCAGAGTTTGACATTAGCACAGATACTGTTCCATAAGCCAAATGTGTAATAGACAAGACCTACCCCTTGCTCAACAAAATGGACTCAACAATGAGGTATCACCCCACACCTGATAGAATGGGCATCATCAGAAAATCTACAAACAATAAATGCTGGAAAGGGTGTGGAGAAAAGGAACCCTCTTCCACTATTGTTGGGAATATAAATTGTTACATTCACTATGGAGAACAATATGGAGTTTCTTAAGAAACTAACAATAGAATTACCATATGATACAGCAATCCCAGTACTGGACATATACCCAGACAAAACCATAAATCAAAAAGAGACATTCACCGCAATGTTCATTGCATCACTATTTACAATATCGAGGTAATGGAAGCAACCTAAATGCCCACAGACAGAAGAATGCATAAAGCTGTGGTACATATATAAAATGGAATATTACTAAGCCATGAAAAGGAATGAAATTGGGTCATTTGTAGAGACGTCGATGGATCTAGAGACTGTCATACAGAGTGAAGTAAGTCAGAAAGAGAAAAACAAATCTTGTATATTCATGCATATATGTGGAACCTAGAAAAACCGTACAGATTAACCATTTTGCAAGGCATAAATAGAGCAACAGATGTAGACAACAAATGTATGGACAACAAGGGGGGAAAGCTGTTGGGGGGGTGGTGGTGGGAGGAGTTGAGAGACTGGGATTGGCATGTATACATTTATATGTATAAAATAGATAACCAATAAGAACCTGCTGTATAAAAATATAAAATAAAATTCAAAATTGAAAAGAAAATTTAAAAAATAAAACAGAAAAAACAATTATTCCCTTCACATACATGTATTTATATGAATAAATTATTTCCATGCTTATATCTGTAAATACAAAAAAGAGGAATAAAATCTACCTTGAACCAAAAACGAAAAAGAGAAAAAAAACACAGAACCCACCAGTTCCACAGAGGAAAACCGTATCAGGGCACTTGCTCCAGTTGTAAACAATTCTGAAGTTGGTCAGTGGTGGGGAATCGTCTCCCATTCAGCCAGCAGCCCCCACGTAACAAGCATCCTCATTGCAAAGCTGGGGCACCGTGCCGAGGCATCTGTGAGTAAACGTGAGCTGAGCCCCAGGCCAGTTGCTGCTGAACTATTCCCACCCGTCCCAGGTAAAACACCTGAATATATACAAGGACTTGAAAGCCTAGAGGAAGGACCATAGAGCCACACGAGTGACAGCATGCCAGCCGACTTGGTGCCTGCAGGCCAGCCAGGATGGTCCTGGCCCTGGGTGCTCTTCTGGAAGATTTCCATTTCCCTGCCTGAGATACCCGTCCTGTCCCTGCCCCCACTGCTTTTTTCCTTCCTCACCTCTGCCCAGGGAGAAATTCCAGCAGCAGGTATGGGTGACACATCCTCTTCTTTAGCAGGTGGCAGCCTGGCAACTGCTGCAGAAAGTCCAGCAGAGCCCCACTCACACTGGGCCACCCACAAAGCCGTGGCCTCTCACTCCCTCCCACCAGCCCAGCCCCGAGACTGCTGACAGGGCAGAGAAAATGGCGTCAGGCACGGCTGCAGGGGCTCTTGCTGCCTGGAGTGGTATTTATATTGATCTCAACCCAGGCACACCTGGGGAGGGCTGGCCGGCACGGTAAGGCTGCCCAGCTCAGCCAATCATCACCCCTCAGGGGCTCACAGTTGCAGAAAATGGAACTTGCTGAACCGGCCAGGTCCAAGGAACAGGTGTGGGCTCCTGAGAGTCAGGATAGACAAGGGGCTGCAGCTTTGGCTTGTTTTCTAATCATTTTATCTGGCCCATGAGTGGGAGACAACTTCAAGAAAACCCTCTCCTAATGAGAGGAACCCAGGAGTCAGGGAGAGGAGGGGTGAGTGGTGGTTGGAGACAGAGGCCTGGTGCCCCGGGTACAGTGGAAGTCTCTGGAAGACCAGGTGGAGGGAGGCCGCACAGAGTGATGCCCAGGGTCACAGACCTGTCGCAGCTGCTGTTTGTTAGTTCAAGTCCTGCTCTGAGGTGCTCTGTGTCAGCTCTGAGCGACAGGTGAGCTGGGGGTGCTCTGCAATGAGGGCTATGTGCATGGTTCCTGTGTGCCCAGCCCTGCCACGGGACCTGCAAGGGTAGCTCTGTATCCTGGGAAGGGCCTGACCACGAGAGCCCCGTGGGCTGGGGTGGGGGTGGGGTACCTGCCCAGGTGAGCTCCATATTCTGGGATTGGTCTGACCACGAGAGCCCCATGGGCTGCTGGGGACCTGGTAAAGGATGTCAGGACAGTCAGTGAAGCCACCGAGGATATACCTCCAGTTGCTCCTAATTCCTACACCCTGCTGGTCATTCTACCAACCACCAGGACATGGTATTCTGTATTAGTCTTCAATGATGCCTTCTTTTGTATTCCATTAGTCCCAGAGTCACAAGAAATTTTGGCTTGTGAGTGGCAGGACTCAACATACAACTAAAACAATACTTCCGGGCCGTCTTGCCCCAAGGGTGCAAAAATTCCCACACCATCTTTGGGGAAACCTTAGCTAAAGACCTAAAAGTTCTACCTCTGGAAAAGGAAACCCTCCTTCAGTACGCAGACGACATTCTGATCGCCAGCCCTACTAAGGAGGCCTCTGAACTACCAAGCCAATAAAGGATAGAAGTTGTCCAAGAAAAAGCTCAAATATCACAGACTGCGGTGACCTGCCTGGGCTTCATTCTCACAGAAGGTCGGAGAAGCCCATCCCAGGAAAGGGAAGAAACCATTTTCGGCCTTACTCCTTTCTAAAACTAGAAGACAGCTTAGGGGTTCCTGGGGAGGCCAGGGTTTGCTGCTTCTGGATCCCTAACTGCAGTCTACTAGCTGGGCCTCTATATGAAACACTGAAAGGAAAAGATGATGATCCTTTTGAATAGAATCCAGAAGTGGCCTTTCAAGAATGGAAAGAGCAGTCAATTCAGACCCTTGCCCTGGAACTCCCTAATTTAGCTAAACCCTTTGACCTTTACATTCCCGGTGAAAGGTGAATCGCCATTGGAGAATTAGTGTAAAAACTGGGACCACTTGAAATGGAACAATGCAAGAATGCCATCCAGGTAGGATAAACTATGGTCACCAAGGGGCTTGGCCCACTGCCGCATCTGGCCAAGATACTGGCGGTATCTAAAAACCTGGAAATCAGCAGCCCAAAAGGCCTCCTCCCTCCTAAGGGAAAAGGACCCCACGTGGTGATCCTAACCACCAACCATGCCCTGAAGTTGCAGGGTTTGCTCCGTGGGCACACCAACCTCGAGTGAGGAGGCCCTCCAACTCCAACATCCAGAGAGATAACCGGGGGCAACAGGGCACCATGACGACTCGTGTGAACATCACTTGACCTGGAGTTTCTCTCATAAAACAACAGGAGTGTGTCCCAAAAGAGTAGACTACTGCTTGCAGGACTTACTGCACCCAGAGGGGAGCTAGTAATCTTGGCGGGGGAACCGTATATCACACTGTCACCATAGAAAAGCCTACAGACACCGTGATGATGGTGGCCAATAAGACTGGCTGGACTCCTGTTTACTTCAAAAGGCTGTTGACTCAGTGGCCATCATGGTCCTTGATCACCACTGACCCTGGACTGTCTGGGAGTTGAGCGGGCAGGGCTCTGACACCTGGTGCTGTTTGTACGTTAATTCAGGGGCCTAATTGAAGAAAGCGCAGACTACTGGTCAGAGCATCTAGGCTGGCAGAAACGGTCAGCCTAAGGTGGCCGAACAAATGTGGGGCGGGGTGAAACCGGCCCCCACAGCGTCTCTGCACATCTCTTTCCTGGACCCTTAAAGGTCATTAGAATCTATAACGCTTCCAATGCTGGTGCTCGGGTGGACGAGCAGGGAGGCAGGGGGCCTGGGGACAATCAACGTCACCTGGAGGCTGCTGGGGAGAAGCTCTGACCCTCACCCCTTGGTATGAGGGCTCCCAACTCAGCACTCAGCAGTTACAGAAGAAGGGTCTGCACCCTCAGCACTCCAAGAATGAGGAACGGGACAAAAGGCAGAGGAGGGGTTTGTCCCCAGCAAAGCCCATTAAAAATCCCTGGGAGATAAAAATAGAATCTGGGCAATAAAGTCAAGTCTAACCTTTTTTATCCTTTGTGCTTTGTCATGTGCTCCTAGGGTCCCGCATGCAGAGGTTCCACACCCGGCACTTCAGACCAGATTTCCTAGTGCAGAATGGCTGGGTCGACACCTCAGCTCCTGGGGCCCAGTGCAGACTCCGCGATATAGAGCCTGAGCTGCAGCCAACCCGGCCCTCGAGAGCTCCGCCCCCTCCCTCCCACTGACTCTGACAGGATCTCTACACAGCAGCCCAGCCCACAGCCCACGGGGTAGTGCATGCTCTCACCTCTCCATTCTCTGATCAAAATATAAAGTTTCCTTTGCTTGTGAACCAAACTCAGTCTCGATCTGTTGGCCCCAATGACACTGCGCAGGGGGACACTTGTTGGGGTCCACTCTGGAGGATCAGTAACAGAAATTGAGACTATTGTAACCTCAATGAACAGATGTGTGAGCCAAACTGTAGTTAACATAGAACAGTGTATAAGGCTCGGGTAAAATAAGATGTTTCTAACGCTTCCATTGGATATTTCCATCACTTTATTATAAGCAAGTTCAGTGAAAAGGTTTGTCTTATTTGTCAGGTCAATATTAGAGAAACGAAGTGATTTCTTTCCAAGGATGTACATCTAATAATCTTGGTTAAAGCTTCAATCTTGTTTTAAATGCTTTTCCATTGAAAATGATACCTCTCTTTCAGCTCCCCCATTTCTGAGAAGTATAAAATCTTATAATTTATTATTACCAAAGCGGAAAGGTGGGAGGAGGGATAAATTAACAGTTTGGGATTAACACATACACACTGCTATGTATAAAATAGATCATCAACAAGGAACTACTATCTACGCGTGGAACAACTCCTACGGAGCACCTACTGAACGCTGGCAGAAGACCTCAGACCTCCCAAAAGGCAAGGAACCCCCCACGTACCTGGTTAGGGCAAAAGAAAAAACTAAACAGAGACAAAAGAATAGGGACGGGTCCTGCACCAGCGGGAGAGAGCTGTGAAGGAGGAAAAGTGTCCACACACTAGGAGCCCCTTCGCGGGTGGAGACTTCGGGAGGCGGAGTGGGGGAGCTTGGGAGCCGCGGAGGAGAGCACAGCAACAGGGGTGCGGAAGGCAAAGCGGAGAGATTCCAGCGCAGAGGATCGGGCCGACCGGCACTCACCAGCCGAGAGGCTTGTCTGCTCGCCCGCCGGGGCGGGCGGGACTGGGAGCTGAGGCTCCGGCTTTTGTTGGAGCGCCGGGAGAGGACTGAGGTTGGCGGCGTGAACACAGCCTGCAGGGCGTTGGTGTGCCGCGGCTGGCCGGGAGAGAGTCTGGGGAGGGGTCTGGACCTGCTGAAGAGGCAAGAGACTTTTACGTCCCTCTTTGTTTCCTGGTGCACGAGGAGGGGGGATTGGGAACGCTGCTAGGGAGAGCTCCGGAGACGGGCGCGAGCCGCGGCTAAGAGTGCGGAGCCCAGAGACGGACATGGGACGCTAAGGCCGCTGCTGCCGCCGCCAGGAGGCCTGTGTGCGAGCGCAGGTCACTAGCCACACGCCCTTCCGGGGAGCCTGTGCAGCCCGCCGCTGCCGGGGTCCCGGGATCCGGGGACGGCTCCCCCGGGAGAGCGCACGGCGCGCCTCAGGCTGCAGCGTCACGCCGGCCTCTGCCACTGCAGGCCCGCCCTGCACTCCGTGACCCTCCCTACCCCCCGGCCTGGGTGAGCCAGAGCCTCCGAATCAGCGGCTCCTTTAACCCCGTCCTGTCTGAGCAAAGAACAGACGCCCTCCGGCGACCTACACGCACAGGCGGGGCCAAATCCAAAGCTGAGCCCCTGGGAGCTGTGAGAACAAAGAAGAGAAAGGGAAATTTCTTCCAGCAGCCTCAGAAGCAGTGGATTAAAGCTCCACAATCAACTTGATATACCCTGCATCTGTGGAATACCTGAATAGACAACAAATCATCCCAAATTAAGGAGCCCTGTGGATGAAAGGCTCTTGGTGCTGCAGCCAGGACTCAGTGCTGTGCCTCTGAGGTGGGAGAGCCAACTTCAGGACACTGGTCCACAAGAGGCCTCCCAGCTGCACATAATATCAAACAGCAAAAATCTCCGAGAGATCTCCATCTCAACGCCAGCACCCAGCTTCACTCAACGACCAGCAAGCTACAGTGCTGGACATCCTATGCCAAACAACTAGCAAGACAGAAACACAACCCCATCCATTAGCAGAGAGGCTGCCCAAAATCATAATAAGTCTACAGACACCCCAAAACACACCACCAGACGTGGACCTGCCCACCAGAAAGACAAGATCCAGCCTCATACACCAGAACACAGGCACTAGTACCCTCCACCAGGAAGCCTACACAACCCACTGAACCAACCTTAGCCACTGGGGACAGACTCAAAAAACAACAGGAACTACGAACATTCAGCCTGCAAAAAAAAAAAAAAAAGGAGACCCCAAACACAGTAAGATAAGCAAAATGAGAAGACAGAAAAACACACAGCAGATGAAGGAGCAAGATAAAAACCCACCAGACCTAACAAATGAAGAGGAAATAGGCAGTCTACCTGAAAAAGAATTCAGAATAATGATAGTAAGGTTGATCCGAAATCTTGGAGATAGAATGGACAATAGAATGGACAAATTGCAAGAATCAGTTAACAAGGACCTAGAAGAACTAAAGATGAAACAAGCAACGATGAACAACACAATAAATGAAATTAAAAGTACTCTAGATGGGATCAATAGCAGAATAACTGAGGCAGAAGAACGGATAAGTGACCTGGAAGATAAAATAGTGGAAATAACTACTGCAGAGCAGAATAAAGAAAAAAGAATGAAAAGAACTGAGGACAGTCTCAGAGACCTCTGGGACAACATTAAACGCACCAACATTCGAATTATAGGGGTTCCAGAAGAAGAAGAGAAAAAGAAAGGGACTGAGAAAATATTTGAAGAGATTATAGTTGAAAACTTCCCTAATATGGGAAAGGAAATAGTTAATCAAGTCCAGGAAGCACAGAGAGTCCCATACAGGATAAATCCAAGGAGAAATACGCCAAGACACATATTAATCAAACTGTCAAAAATTAAATACAAAGAAAACATATTAAAAGCAGCAAGGGAAAAACAACAAATAACACACAAGGGAATCCCCATAAGGTTAACAGCTGATCTTTCAGCAGAAACTCTGCAAGCCAGAAGGGAGTGGCAGGACATATTGAAAGTGTTGAAGGAGAAAAACCTGCAACCAAGATTACTCTACCCAGCAAGGATCTCATTCAGATTTGATGGAGAAATTAAAACCTTTACAGACAAGCAAAAGCTGAGAGAGTTCAGCACCACCAAACCAGCTCTACAACAACTGCTAAAGGAACTTCTCTAGGCAAGAAACACAAAAGAAGGAAAGGACCTACAATAACAAACCCAAAACAATGAAGAAAATGGGAATAGGAACACACATATCGATAATTACCTTAAATGTAAATGGACTAAATGCTCCCACCAAAAGACACAGATTGGCTGAATGGATACAAAAACAAGACCCATATATTTGCTGTCTACAAGAGACCCACTTCAGACCTAGAGACACATACAGACTGAAAGTAAGGGGATGGAAAAAGGTATTTCATGCAAGTGGAAACCAAAAGAAAGCTGGAGTAGCAATTCTCATATCAGACAAAATAGACTTTAAAACAAAGACTATTAGAAGAGACAAAGAAGGACACTACATAATGATCAAGGGATCAATCCAAGAGGAAGATATAACAATTGTAAATATTTATGCACCCAACATAGGTGCACCTCAATACATAAGGCAAATACTGACAACCATAAAAGGGGAAATCGACAGTAACACATTCATAGTAGGGGACTTTAACACCCCACTTTCACCAATGGACAGATCATCCAAAATGAAAATAAATAAGGAAACACAAGCTTTAAATGATACATTAAACGAGATGGAGTTAATTGATATTTATAGGACATTCCATCCAAAAACAACAGAATACACATTTTTCTCAAGTGCTCATGGAACATTCTCCAGGATAGATCATATCTTGGGTCACAAATCAAGCCTTGGTAAATTTAAGAAAATTGAAATTGTATCAAGTATTTTTTCTGACCACAACGCCATGAGACTAGATATCAATTACAGGAAAAGATCTGTAAAAAATACAAACACATGGAGGCTAAACAATACACTACTTAATAATGAAGATATCACTGAAGAAATCAAAGAGGAAATCAAAAAATACCTAGAAACAAATGACAATGGAGACACAACGACCCAAAACCTGTGGGATGCAGCAAAAGCAGTTCTAAGGGGGAAGTTTATAGCAATACAAGCCCACCTTAAGAAGCAGGAAGCATCTCGAATAAACAACCTAACCTTGCACCTCAAGCAATTAGAGAAAGAAGAACAAAAAAACCCCAAAGCTAGCAGAAGGAAAGAAATCATAAAAATCAGATCAGAAATAAATGAAAAAGAAATGAAGGAAACAATAGCAAAGATCAATAAAACTAAAAGCTGGTTCTTTGAGAAGATAAACAAAATAGATAAACCACTAGCCAGACTCATCAAGAAAAAAAGGGAGAAGACCCAAATCAATAGAATTAGAAATGAAAAAGGAGAGGTAACAACTGACACTGCAGACATAAAAGAGATCATGAGAGATTACTACAAGCAACTCTATGCCAATAAAATGGACAATCTGGAAGAAATGGACAAATTCTTAGAAAGGCACAACCTGCCAAGACTGAATCAGGAAGAAATAGAAAATATGAACAGACCAATCACAAGCACTGAAATTGAAACTGTGATTAAAAATCTTCCAACAAAGAAAAGCCCAGGACCAGATGGCTTCACAGGCGAATTCTATCAAACATTTAGAGAAGAGCTAACACCTATCCTTCTCAAACTCTTCCAAAATATAGCAGAGGGAGGAACACTCCCAAACTCCTTCTACGAGGCCACCATCACCTTGATACCAAAACCAGACAAGGATGTCACAAAGAAAGAAAACTACAGGCCAATATCACTGATGAACATAGATGCAAAAATCCTCAACAAAATACTAGCAAACAGAATCCAACAGCACATTAAAAAGATCATACACCATGATCAAGTGGGGTTTATTCCAGGAATGCAAGGATTCTTCAATATACGCAAATCTATCAATGTGATAAACCATATTAACAAACTGAAGGAGAAAAACCATATGATCATCTCAATAGATGCAGAGAAAGCTTTTGACAAAATTCAACACCCATTTATGATAAAAACCCTGCAGAAAGTAGGCATAGAGGGAACTTTCCTCAACATAATAAAGGCCATATATGACAAGCCCACAGCAAACATCATCCTCAATGGTGAAAAACTGAAAGCATTTCCACTAAGATCAGGAACAAGACAAGGTTGCCCACTCTCACCACTCTTATTCAACATAGTTTTGGAAGTTTTAGCCACAGCAATCAGAGAAGAAAAGGAAATAAAAGGAATCCAAATCGGAAAAGAAGAAGTAAAGCTGTCACTGTTTGCAGATGACATGATCCTATACATAGAGAACCCTAAAGATGCTACCAGAAAACTACTAGAGCTAATCAATGAATTTGGTAAAGTGGCAGGATACAAAATTAATGCACAGAAATCTCTGGCATTCCTATATACTAATGATGAAAAATCTGAAAGTGAAATCAAGAAAACACTCCCATTTACCATTGCAACAAAAAGAATAAAATATCTAGGAATAAACCTACCTAAGGACACAAAAGATCTGTATGCAGAAAATTATAAGACCCTGATGAAAGAAATTAAAGATGATACAAATAGATGGAGAGATATACCATGTTCTTGGATTGGAAGAATCAACATTGTGAAAATGACTCTACTACCGAAAGCAATCTATAGATTCAATGCAATCCCTATCAAACTACCACTGGCATTTTTCACAGAACTAGAACAAAAAATTTTGCAATTTGTATGGAAACACAAAAGACCCCGAATAGCCAAAGCAATCTTGAGAACGAAAGAAGGAACTGGAGGAATCAGGCTCCCAGACTTCAGACTATACTACAAAGCTACAGTTATCAAGACGGTATGGTACTGGCACAAAAACAGAAAGATAGATCAATGGAACAGGATAGAAAGCCCAGAGATAAACCCACGCACATATGGTCACCTTATCTTTGACAAAGGAGGCAGAAATGTACAGTGGAGAAAGGACAGCCTATTCAATAAGTGGTGCTGGGAAAACTGGACAGCTACATGTAAAAGTATGAAATTAGATCACTCCCTAACACCGTACACAAAAATAAGCTCAAAATGGATTAAAGACCTAAATGTAAGGCCAGAAACTGTCAAACTCTTAGAGGAAAACATAGGCAGAACACTCTATGACATAAATCACAGCAAGGTCCTTTTTGACCCACCTCCTAGAGAAATGGAAATAAAAAGAAGAGTAAACAAATGGGACCTAATGAAACTTAAAAGCTTTTGCGCAGCAAAGGAAACCATAAAGAAGACCAAAAGACAACCCTCAGAATGGGAGAAAATATTTGCAAATGAAGCAACTGACAAAGGATTGATCTCCAAAATTTATAAGCAGCTCATGCAGCTTAATAACAAAAAAACAAACAACCCAATCCAAAAATGGGCAGAAGACCTAAATAGACATTTCTCCAAAGAAGATATACAGAGTGCCAACAAACACATGAAAGAATGCTCAACATCACTAATCATGAGAGAAATGCAAATCAAAACTACAATGAGATATCATCTCACACCAGTCAGAATGGCCATCATCAAAAAATCTAGAAACAATAAATGCTGGAGAGGGTGTGGAGAAAAGGGAACCCTCTTACACTGTTGGTGGGAATGTAAATTGATACAGCCACTGTGGAGAACAGTATGGAGGTTCCTTAAAAAGCTACAAATAGAACTACCATATGACCCAGCAATCCCACTACTGGGCATATACCCTGAGAAAACCATAATTCAAAAAGAGTCATGTACCAAAATGTTCATTGCAGCTCTATTTACAATAGCCCAGAGATGGAAACAACCTAAGTGTCCATCATCGGATGAATGGATAAAGAAGATGTGGCACATATATACAATGGAATATTACTCAGCCATAAAAAGAGACGAAATTGAGCTATTTGTAATGAGGTGGATAGACCTAGAGTCTGTCATACAGAGTGAAGTAAGTCAGAAAGAGAGAGACAAATACCGTATGCTAACACATATATATGGAATTTTAAAAAAAAATGTCATGAAAAACCTAGGGGTGAAACAGGAATAAAGACACAGACTTACTAGAGAATGGACTTGAGGCTATGGGGAGGGGGAAGGGTAAACGGTGACAAAGCGATAAAGAGACATGGACATATATACACTACCAAACGTAAGGTAGATAGCTAGTGGGAGGCAGCCGCATAGCACAGGGAGATCAGCTCGGTGCTTTGTGACCGCCTGGAGGGGTGGGATGGGGAGGGTGGGAGGGAGGGAGACGCAAGCGGGAAGAGATATGGGAATATATGTATATATATGACTGATTCATTTTGTTGTGAAGCTGAAACTAACATACCATTGTAAAGCAATTATACTCCAATAAAGATGTTAAAAAAAAAAAAAAAAAAAAAAAAAAACAAGGAACTACTGTATAGCACAGGGAACTACACTCAACATTTTGCAATAACCTATAAGGGGAAATAATCTGAAAAAGAATAGATATTTTTATTGACATCATCTATCAATGACAGTTAAAGTGTAACCTAAGGGAAGCTGGTGGTGAGTGCTTCTGACCCTGAAGACTTCAATCATCTAAAGTTTGGACTCTGCCTACTTCCCAAGGCCCTTAATGAACATATGTGTAGCCGTAGCTTAAAAAATTCCCCAGTTTGGGTTTCGGGGAGACACTGATTTTGAAAAAGCCCTGGTGTTCTCCTTACATGAATGGGACTCTTCCTACTGCTAAAACATGTCTGTCACACCCAGAGGATGGTATACCGTCTGATCGGGAAGAGTTTGGAAAAGGCATCTCATCTCCTCATCTCCTGGTGCTCGGGTTCACCCATCCAGCGTCTTTACTAACAGTCTCCCCACTTGGAGATGACAGCACTGTCAACATCCTGTTGCGTACAGTTTGGAATTTGTCCAGAGGATGAAGCGGAAGGATGAGGAACAATGAGAGACAAGTCCTAGGTGTTCAGACAGGCACATGTCACTCTAATTTCCAATCAGGAAGACGAATTGACCAAAGGCTAGGGTTGCCCATGGAAACAGTATAGGGCTTGAGGAAATCCCGCTGCTTTGTGGCCAGTTCCCATAAACACAAGTTGAACAATGGAACTCAGGGACAGTAAAATTCACGAAACTGCAGAGTTGAAAATATCCATCACTGAAAAATGTCTTGAGGAAAGTCAGAGAAAAGGACTTGTAAGCAAGGGAGAATGGCAGGAAAGGGATTTGAGGAGGTAGAAAGGACTCGCCATTAAGCACAAGAAAAGGGGCTGAACATTGCCAACATTGCAGTTGGCCAAAAAGGGTGTATGCGTTTTTTTCTGTATATATTCAAGAAAAGGGCATACACTTTTTTAGCCAACCAAACAGGTGGGCACTGGAAGTCAATACTACAAGAGATATCACTTCGCATCAGTCAGAAGAGCCATCCTCATAAAGCGTAAACAACAGAAATGCAGGACAGGGCAAGGAGAAGAGGGAGCCCTGTGAGACTTAGAGTGGAAATGTATATTGCCAACGGCCATTCTGGAGAAGTGTATTGTGTTTACTAAAGCATCTAAAAAATGAGCTACAGAGCATAGGGCACTTGCACTCATGGGCGTATATCTTGGGAAAAACAAAAATCGAGAGGACACAGGCACCCCAATGTTTACCCCCTCTCTGTTTAAAAGATCCTCGACTAGGATATAACTTAAATGTCTCTGGAGAGAAAAAATGGATAGAGATGTGGTACTTAGGTAGAGTGGAATATTATTCAGCCTGGAAATCAATGAAATATGGCCAGTTGTAACAACTCTGGAGGAGTTACGTATGATCATTCTAAGTGACATAATTCAAAAAGAAAAAGACACATATCATAAGATATCACTTAAAGGTGGAATCCAAAATGGCTACACATGAAATAAATTACAAAACAAAAACATAGTCAAATATGTAGAAAACACGCATAAGGCTGCTAAACGGGAAAGGTGGGGAGGGGTGAGGCATCATCCAGGAGGTTGAAATTAGCAAAGATACCATTCCAAATACCAAACTGATAATCAACAAGGCCTACACGGTAGCTAAAAGAACTGCACTCAGCACACTCAAGTCACCGGAAAAGAATATATACGACTGGTAAGAATCTGAAAAAGAATTTACTGATGTCTCTCTGTACGTGAATCAAGTGGATGTACAGCAGCAAGAAACAGAGCTTTGAAAATCAGCTGTAACCAATATAGTAATAAATTGAAAAAAATAAACGACAGAGAGACAGAGAAAACCTCTTACAACTTTTCCTCAGGGCCGGTGATGCAACATGGATTGAACACATCTAGACCCACAGCAGGATGAGACATAAGGCTGGAAACTGTTTGCACTAAGAGAAATGTGAGGTTGGGTGAGGAAATGCACACCCTTTAAAGTAATACTACCTGGTACCCATTCAATGGGTCCCAAATCTGCAGGTTCAAGGGATCTTCCTACAGCTAAAACATGCATGGAAAACCCAGAGGACTGTACACCATGTGATCGGGAGATGTGTCTAAAATGCAGCTCATTTATCCTCTCCTGGTGCTCCTGTTCACCATTCCAGCCACGTTACTTAGAATCTCCCCACTTGGAGAATCAGCACATTTCAACTTCTGTTTCAAACATTTTGCAAATTGTGAGGAGGATGAACGGGAAGAGGGGGAACCAATGAGAGAATAGTTGTAGGGGTTTGGACGGGCACATATCACTCTAATTTCCCATTAAGAATAAGAATTGCAAAAAGGCTCAGCCCGCCTCGCCCGAGCCAAAATAGGGCCTGAAGCAATCCTGCGGGTTTGAGGCCAGCTCACAAAAGAGCAACTTAAAAAATGGAGCTCAGGGTCACTGCAATTCACAAACCTGCAGAGTTATAAATGAAAACTAACGTCCAAAAATATGTTGAGGTAAGGCAAAGAAGAGGATCTGAATGCAAGACAGAATTGCAAGAAACAGATTTCAAGAGATAGATTGGACTCGTCTTTAAAGCACATGAAAAGCGGCAGAATTTCGACAATGATGCAGTTGGCCCAAAAGGGCGTATGCGTTTTTTCCTGATTATATCCAGGAAAAAACGCATACACACTTTATGGGCAACGAAGCAAGCAAGCAATGCAAATGTGCACAACAAAGAAGTCTCATTTCCCACCGGTCAAAAGGGCCATCCTAAACAATTGTAAAAACCAGAAATGCAGGACAGGCCATGGAGAACAGGGAGCCTTTATACGCTGATGGGCAGTGTGTGAACTGCCGAGAGCCACTCTGGAGAAGTGTATGGTGGTTCCTAAATCATCTAAAAAACAGAGCTACAGAGCATAGGACACTTCCAATCATGGGAGTATATCTAGGGAAGTCTAAAAATCAACAAGACACAAGCACACCACAGTTTAGGGCTACTCTGTTTACAAGAACCTCAACTTCAGTACACCTTAAATATCCCAGGAAAGAGAACAATGGATAAAGAAGATGTGGTACTTATGTACAATGGAATATCTCTTCACCATGAAATCAATGTAATAAGGCTAGTAGAAGGATAAAGAGTGGATTTAGGTCCGATAATACTACTTGAAATAAGTCAAACAGAAAAAGAAACATATCATAAGATATCACTTATAGAGGGAGGGTAAATATGGCTGCACAAGAAATGAATTACAGAACAGAACAGTGTCTCACATTTAGAAAACACACTTATTTCAGCTTAAGGGGAAAGGAGAGGTGGGGTGATGCATAAAACCAGAGTTTGAAATTAGCACAGATACCGTTCAATAAACCAAATAGATATTAGACAAGATCTACACCTTGCTCAATGAACTGGCCTCAACACACCCTATACACCGCAGAGAAATATATCTGAGTAATAAGAATCTTAAAACCCATGTATTGATATATCTCCATAAGGGAATCAAGTGTGTGCAGAGCGGCACAAACACAGCAGTGAAAATGAGCTAAACCCCATTATAGAAATAAATTTTAAAAACAAAACACAGAAACAATGAAAGAGAGAAAAATTCTTACAAAATTCGCTCAGGGGCTGTGATGCAACCTGGATTGACCACATATAAACCCACAGCTGGATAAGACATAAGGCTGGACACTTGGGGCTGAGAGGATTGGTGAGCTTTGGTGAGCAACTGCCAAAAGTTTAATGCAATACTTCATGCTACTCATTCCAAGGGTCCCAACACTCCAGGTTGAAGGGAATCTTCCTACAGCTAAACCATGCTTGGGAAAACCAGCGACTGGTATACCATATGATCGGGAAAGGTTTCTAAAACGCACCTCATTTTTCCTCTCCTGGGGCTCCGGATCGACATTCCAGCCGCTTTACTAAAAATATCCCCACATGGAGAGTCAATGCCTTTAAGTTCTGGTATCGCACAGTCTGCAGTTAGTGCGGAGGATGAATGGGAATAGGGGGAACCAGTAAGAAACTAGCTGTAGCAGTTTCAATGGGCACATGTCACTCTAATTTCATATCAGTGAGAAAAATAAACCAAAGGCACAGCAAGGTGCCCCAGAAGAACAATAGGGCCTGAAGGAATTCTGTGGTTATGAGGCAAGATCACAAAAATAAGAGCTGTAAAATGGAGCTAAGGGCCACTGCAATTCAAAATCTGCAGAGTTATAAAGGCCAACTATTTTCAAAAAGTATATTGAGGTAAGGCTATGAAGAGGTATTGAAAGCAAGGCAGAATTGCAGAAAACCGATTTCAGGAGGTAGACTGGAATTGCATTTAAAGCACAGGAAAAGAGGCAGAACATCAACAATGATGCACTTGGTCAAAAAGGGCATATGCGTTTTTTCCTGAATCTATTCAGCAAAAAACACATACGCCCTTTTGGGCCAACCAAGCAAGCTTGCAAAGGAAATCTGCACTACAATGAAGTCTCACTTCCCCCCGGTCAAAAGGGCCATCTGAAAAAAGTATAAAATCCAGAAAGGCAGGACAGGCCATGGAGAACTGGGAGCCCTGTTATGCTGATGGGCGGGATGTAAATTGCCAACAGCCACTCGGGAGAAGTGTATGGTGTTTCTTGAAACATCTAAAAAACAAAGCAACAGAGCCTAGGGCACTTCCACATATGGTCCTATAGCTTAGGGAAATTAAAATCAAAAAGACACAGCCACCCCAAAGTTTGGAACGGCTCTGTTTACAAGAACCTCGTTTACGGTACAAGTTCAATATCGCAGAAAGTGAAAAATGGATAAAGAAGTTGTGCTACTTACGTACAATGCAATATCACTCAGCAATGAAATCTATGTCATCAGGCCCGTAGCAGCATAATGAGTGGATTCAGGTATGATGATTCTAACTGAAATAAGTCACACAGAAAAAGAAACATCATAAGATATCACTAATACACGGAATGTAAACTTGGCTACACAGGAACTGGATTACAAAACAGAACAGGGTCTCAAATTTAGAAAACCAACCTATGCTTGCTTAAGGGTAAAGGTGAGTTGGGGTGCTGCATAAAGCCAGAGATTGAAATGAGCACAGATAAAGTTCCTTAAGCCAAATATGGAATAGACAAGAACTACTCCTTGCTCAACGAAATGGACTCAACACCCCATATTAAACGCCTAAGAATGTACCTGACTAGTAAGTATCTTAAAACCTATGGATTGCTATGTCTCTGAAAGAAAATGAAGCGTGTGTACAGGGGCATAAACGCAGCAGTGATAGGATTGGAGAGGTTCGGTGAGCAAATGAAGACCCTTTGAAGTCATATTGCATGGTACCCATTCCACGGGTCTCAACTCTCCAGGTTTAAGGGATTCTTCCTTCAGCTAAAACATGCATGTGGAACCCAGAGTAAGATCAACCATTTGATCGGGAGACGTGTTCCAATATGTCTGAGCTCTCATCCCCTGGTACTCGGGTGCAACATTCCAGACGCTTTACTAACACTCTCCCGACTTGGAGAGTCATTGCCTTTAACCTCCTGTTTGGCCCAGTTTGCAATTTCTGCGTAAGATGAACAGGAATAGGGAGAACCAATGAGAGACTAGCTGGAGGTGTCTGAACGGGCAAATTTAACTCTCATTTCCCACCAGGAAGAGGAATTAACCAAAGGGTCAGCATGCCGTGCCAGAAACAGATGAGGGCCTGAAGCAATCCTGCGGTGTTGCGGCCAGCTCACAAGAAAGCGAGTTGAAGAAAGGAGCTAAGGGGCACTGTAATTCACAAACCTGCAGAGTTATAAATGACAGCTATCGTCCAAAAATATACTGAAGTAAGGCTGCCAAGAGGACTTGAAAGAGGGTCAGAATTGCAGGAAACCGATTTCAGGAGGTAGACTGGAATTGCATTTAAAGCATAGGAAAAGAGGCAGAACGTCCACAATGATGCACTTGTCCAAAAAGGGCGTATGCGTTTTTTCCTGAATATATTCAGGAAAAAACGCATACGCCCTTTTCGGCCAACCAAGCAAGCTTGCAAAGGAAATCTGCACTACAATGAAGTCTCACTTCCCCCCGGTCAAAAGGGCCATCTGAAAAAAGTGTAAAATCCAGAACGGCAGGACAGGCCATGGAGAACTGGGAGCCTTGTTATGCTGATGGGCGGGATGTAAATTGCCAACAGCCACTTGGGAGAAGTGTATGGTGTTTCCTGAAACATCTAAAAAACAAAGCCACAGAGCCTAGGGCACTTCCACTTATGGTCCTATAGCTTAGGGAAATTAAAATCAAAAAGACACAGCCACCCCAAAATTTGGGACGGCTCTGTTTACAAGAACCCCGTTTATGGTACAAGTTCAATATCGCAGAAATTGAAAAATGAATAAAGAATTTGTGGTACTTACGTACAATGCAATATCACTCAGCAATGAAATCTATGTTATCAGGCCCGTAGAAGCATAATGAGTGGGTTCAGGTATGATGATTCCTACTGAAATAAGTGACACAGAAAAAGAAACATCATAAGATATCACTAATACACGGAATGTAAACTTGGCTACACAGGAACTGGATTACAAAACAGAACAGGGTCTCAAATTTAGAAAACAAACTTATGCTTGCTTAAGGGGAAAGGTGAGTTGGGGTGCTGCATCAAACCAGAGATTGAAATGAGCACAGATAAAGTTCCTTAAGCCAAATATGGAATAGACAAGAACTACTCCTTGCTCAACGAAATGGACTCAACACCCCATATTAAACGCCTAAGAATGTACCTGACTAGTAAGTATCTTAAAACCTATGGATTGCTATGTCTCTGAAAGAAAATGAAGCGTGTGTACAGGGGCATAAACGCAGCAGTGATAGGATTGGAGAGGTTCGGTGAGCAAATGAAGACCCTTTGAAGTCATATTGCATGGTACCCATTCCACGGGTCTCAACTCTCCAGGTTTAAGGGATTCTTCCTTCAGCTAAAACATGCACGTGGAACCCAGCGTATGATCAACCGTGTGATCAGGAGACGTGTTCCAATATGTCTCAGTTCTCGTCCCCTGGTACTCGGGTGCAACATTCCAGACGCTTTACTAACACTCTCCCGACTTGGAGAGTCAGTGCCTTTAACCTCCTGTTTGGCCCAGTTTGCAATTTCTGCGGAAGATGAACAGGAATAGGGAGAACCAATGAGAGACTAGCTGGAGGTGTCTGGACGGGCAAATTTAACTCTCATTTCCCACCAGGAAGAGGAATTAACCAAAGGCTCAGCGTGCCGTGCCGGAACCAGATTAGGGCCTGAAGCAATCCTGCGGTGTTGCGGCCAGCTCACAAGAAAGCGAGTTGAAGAAAGGAGCTCAGGGGCACTGTAATTCACAAACCTGCAGAGTTATAAATGACAGCTATCATCCAAAAATATACTGAAGTAAGGCTGCCAAGAGGACTTGAAAGCGGGGCAGAATTGCAGGAAACCGATTTCAGGAGGTAGACTGGAATTGCATTTAAAGCATAGGAAAAGAGGCAGAACGTCCACAATGATGCACTTGGCCAAAAAGGGCGTATGCGTTTTTTCCTGAATATATTCAGGAAAAAACGCATACGCCCTTTTTGGCCAACCAAGCAAGCTTGCAAAGGAAATCTGCACTACAATGAAGTCTCACTTCCCCCTGGTCAAAAGGGCCATCTGAAAAAAGTGTAAAATCCAGAAAGGCAGGACAGGCCATGGAGAACTGGGAGCCTTGTTTTGCTGATGGGTGGGATGTAAATTGCCAAGAGCCACTCGGGAGAGGTGTATGGTGTTTCCTGAAACATCTAAAAAACAAAGCAACAGAGCCTAGGGCACTTCCACTTATGGTCCTATAGCTTAGGGAAATTAAAATCAAAAAGACACAGCCACCCCAAAGTTTGGGACGGCTCTGTTTACAAGAACCTCGTTTACGGTACAAGTTCAATATCGCAGAAAGTGAAAAATGGATAAAGAAGTTGTGGTACTTACGTACAATGCAATATCACTCAGCAATGAAATCTATGTCATCAGGCCCGTAGCAGCATAATGAGTGGATTCAGGTATGATGATTCTAACTGAAATAAGTCAAACAGAAAAAGAAACATCATAAGATATCACTAATACACGGGATGTAAACTTGGCTACACAGGAACTGGATTACAAAACAGAACAGGGTCTCAAATTTAGAAAACCAACTTATGCTTGCTTAAGGGGAAAGGTGAGTTGGGGTGCTGCATAAAACCAGAGATTGAAATGAACACAGATAAAGTTCCTTAAGCCATATATAGAATAGACAAGAACTACTCCTTGCTCAACGAAATGGACTCAACACCCCATATTAAACGCCTAAGAATGTACCTGACTAGTAAGTATCTTAAAACCTATGGATTGCTATGTCTCTGAAAGAAAATCAAGCATGTGTACAGGGGCATAAACGCAGCAGTGATAGGATTGGAGAGGTTCGGTGAGCAAATGAAGACCCTTTGAAGTCATATTGCATGGTACCCATTCCACGGGTCTCAACTCTCCAGGTTTAAGGGATTCTTCCTTCAGCTAAAACATGCACGTGGAACCCAGAGTATGATCAACCGTGTGATCGGGAGACGTGTTCCAATATGTCTCAGTTCTCGTCCCCTGGTACTCGGGTGCAACATTCCAGACGCTTTAATAACACTCTCCCGACTTGGAGAGTCAGTGCCTTTAACCTCCTGTTTGGCCCAGTTTACAATTTCTGCGGAAGATGAACAGGAATAGGGAGAACCAATGAGAGACTAACTGGAGGTGTCTGGACGGGCAAATTTAACTCTCATTTCCCACCAGGAAGAGGAATTAACCAAAGGCTCAGCGTGTCGTGCCGGAACCAGATTAGGGCCTGAAGCAATCCTGCGGTGTTGCGGCCAGCTCACAAAAAAGCGAGTTGAAGAAAGGAACTCAGGGGCACTGTAATTCACAAACCTGCAGAGTTATAAATGACAGCTATCGTCCAAAAATATACTGAAGTAAGGCTGCCAAGAGGACTTGAAAGCGGGGCAGAATTGCAGGAAACCGATTTCAGGAGGTAGACTGGAATTGCATTTAAAGCATAGGAAAAGAGGCAGAACGTCCACAATGATGCACTTGGCCAAAAAGGGCGTATGCGTTTTTTCCTGAATATATTCAGGAAAAAACGCATACGCCCTTTTTGGCCAACCAAGCAAGCTTGCAAAGGAAATCTGCACTACAATGAAGTCTCACTTCCCCCCGGTCAAAAGGGCCATCTGAAAAAAGTGTAAAATCCAGAAAGGCAGGACAGGCCATGGAGAACTGGGAGCCTTGTTATGCTGATGGGCGGGATGTCAATTGCCAAGAGCCACTCGGGAGAGGTGTATGGTGTTTCCTGAAACATCTAAAAAACAAAGCAACAGAGCCTAGGGCACTTCCACTTATGGTCCTATAGCTTAGGGAAATTAAAATAAAAAAGACACAGCCACCCCAAAGATTGGGACGGCTCTGTTTACAAGAACCTCGTTTACGGTACAAGTTCAATAGCGCAGAAAGTGAAAAATGGATAAAGAAGTTGTGGTACTTACGTACAATGCAATATCACTCAGCAATGAAATCTATGTCATCAGGCCCGTAGCAGCATAATGAGTGGATTCAGGTATGATGATTCTAACTGAAATAAGTCAAACAGAAAAAGAAACATCATAAGATATCACTAATACACGGGATGTAAACTTGGCTACACAGGAACTGGATTACAAAACAGAACAGGGTCTCAAATTTAGAAAACCAACTTATGCTTTCTTAAGGGGAAAGGTGAGTTGGGGTGCTGCATAAAACCAGAGATTGAAATGAGCACAGATAAAGTTCCTTAAGCCAAATATGGAATAGACAAGAACTACTCCTTGCTCAACGAAATGGACTCAACACCCCATATTAAACGCCTAAGAATGTACCTGACTAGTAAGTATCTTAAAACCTATGCACTGCTATGTCTCTGAAAGAAAATCAAGCATGTGTACAGGGGCATAAACGCAGCAGTGATAGGATTGGAGAGGTTCGGTGAGCAAATGAAGACCCTTTGAAGTCATATTGCATGGTACCCATTCCACGGGTCTCAACTCTCCAGGTTTAAGGGATTCTTCCTTCAGCTAAAACATGCACGTGGAACCCAGAGTATGATCAACCGTGTGATCGGGAGACGTGTTCCAATATGTCTCAGTTCTCGTCCCCTGGTACTCGGGTGCAACATTCCAGACGCTTTACTAACACTCTCCCGACTTGGAGAGTCACTGCCTTTAACCTCCTGTTTGGCCCAGTTTGCAATTTCTGCGGAAGATGAACAGGAATAGGGAGAACCAATGAGAGACTAGCTGGAGGTGTCTGGACGGGCAAATTTAACTCTCATTTCCCACCAGGAAGAGGAATTAACCAAAGGCTCAGCGTGCCGTGCCGGAACCAGATTAGGGCCTAAAGCAATTCTGCGGTGTTGCGGCCAGCTCACAAGAAAGCGAGTTGAAGAAAGGAGCTCAGGGGCACTGTAATTCACAAACCTGCAGAGTTATAAATGACAGCTATCGTCCAAAAATATACTGAAGTAAGGCTGCCAAGAGGACTTGAAAGCGGGGCAGAATTGCAGGAAACCGATTTCAGGAGGTAGACTGGAATTGCATTTAAAGCATAGGAAAAGAGGCAGAACGTCCACAATGATGCACTTGGCCAAAAAGGGCGTATGCGTTTTTTCCTGAATATATTCAGGAAAAAACGCATACGCCCTTTTTGTCCAACCAAGCAAGCTTGCAAAGGAAATCTGCACTACAATGAAGTCTCACTTCCCCCCGGTCAAAAGGGCCATCTGAAAAAAGTGTAAAATCCAGAAAGGCAGGACAGGCCATGGAGAACTGGGAGCCTTGTTATGCTGATGGGCGGGATGTAAATTGCCAACAGCCACTCGGGAGAGGTGTATGGTGTTTCCTGAAACATCTAAAAAACAAAGCAACAGAGACTAGGGCACTTCCACTTATGGTCCTATAGCTTAGGGAAATTAAAATCAAAAAGACACAGCCACCCCAAAGTTTGGGACGGCTCTGTTTACAAGAACCTCGTTTACGGTACAAGTTCAATATCGCAGAAAGTGAAAAATGGATAAAGAAGTTGTGGTACTTACGTACAATGCAATATCACTCAGCAATGAAATCTATGTCATCAGGCCCGTAGCAGCATAATGAGTGGATTCAGGTATGATGATTCTAACTGAAATAAGTCACACAGAAAAAGAAACATCATAAGATATCACTAATACACGGAATGTAAACTTGGCTACACAGGAACTGGATTACAAAACAGAACAGGGTCTCAAATTTAGAAAACCAACTTATGCTTGCTTAAGGGGAAAGGTGAGTTGGGGTGCTGCATAAAACCAGAGATTGAAATGAGCACAGATAAAGTTCCTTAAGCCAAATATAGAATAGACAAGAACTACTCCTTGCTCAACGAAATGGACTCAACACCCCATATTAAATGCCTAAGAATGTACTTGACTAGTAAGTATCTTAAAACCTATGCACTGCTATGTCTCTGAAAGAAAATCAAGCATGTGTACAGGGGCATAAACGCAGCAGTGATAGGATTGGAGAGGTTCGGTGAGCAAATGAAGACCCTTTGAAGTCATATTGCATGGTACCCATTCCACGGGTCTCAACTCTCCAGGTTTAAGGGATTCTTCCTTCAGCTAAAACATGCACGTGGAACCCAGAGTATGATCAACCGTGTGATCGGGAGACGTGTTCCAATATGTCTCAGTTCTCGTCCCCTGGTACTCGGGTGCAACATTCCACACGCTTTACTAACACTCTCCCGACTTGGAGAGTCAGTGCCTTTAACCTCCTGTTTGGCCCAGTTTGCAATTTCTGCGGAAGATGAACAGGAATAGGGAGAACCAATGAGAGACTAGCTGGAGGTGTCTGGACGGGCAAATTTAACTCTCATTTCCCACCAGGAAGAGGAATTAACCAAAGGCTCAGCGTGCCGTGCCGGAACCAGATTAGGGCCTGAAGCAATCCTGCGGTGTTGCGGCCAGCTCACAAGAAAGCGAGTTGAAGAAAGGAGCTCAGGGGCACTGTAATTCACAAACCTGCAGAGTTATAAATGACAGCTATCGTCCAAAAATATACTGAAGTAAGGCTGCCAAGAGGACTTGAAAGCGGGGCAGAATTGCAGGAAACCGATTTCAGGAGGTAGACTGGAATTGCATTTAAAGCATAGGAAAAGAGGCAGAACGTCCACAATGATGCACTTGGCCAAAAAGGGCGTATGCGTTTTTTCCTGAATATATTCAGGAAAAAACGCATACGCCCTTTTTGGCCAACCAAGCAAGCTTGCAAAGGAAATCTGCACTACAATGAAGTCTCACTTCCCCCCGGTCAAAAGGGCCATCTGAAAAAAGTGTAAAATCCAGAAAGGCAGGACAGGCCATGGAGAACTGGGAGCCTTGTTATGCTGATGGGCGGGATGTAAATTGCCAACAGCCACTCGGGAGAGGTGTATGGTGTTTCCTGAAACATCTAAAAAACAAAGCAACAGAGCCTAGGGCACTTCCACTTATGGTCCTATAGCTTAGGGAAATTAAAATCAAAAAGACACAGCCACCCCAAAGTTTGGGACGGCTCTGTTTACAAGAACCTCGTTTACGGTACAAGTTCAATATCGCAGAAAGTGAAAAATGGATAAAGAAGTTGTGGTACTTACGTACAATGCAATATCACTCAGCAATGAAATCTATGTCATCAGGCCCGTAGCAGCATAATGAGTGGATTCAGGTATGATGATTCTAACTGAAATAAGTCACACAGAAAAAGAAACATCATAAGATATCACTAATACACGGAATGTAAACTTGGCTACACAGGAACTGGATTACAAAACAGAACAGGGTCTCAAATTTAGAAAACCAACTTATGCTTGCTTAAGGGGAAAGGTGAGTTGGGGTGCTGCATAAAACCAGAGATTGAAATGAGCACAGATAAAGTTCCTTAAGCCAAATATAGAATAGACAAGAACTACTCCTTGCTCAACGAAATGGACTCAACACCCCATATTAAATGCCTAAGAATGTACCTGACTAGTAAGTATCTTAAAACCTATGCACTGCTATGTCTCTGAAAGAAAATCAAGCATGTGTACAGGGGCATAAACGCAGCAGTGATAGGATTGGAGAGGTTCGGTGAGCAAATGAAGACCCTTTGAAGTCATATTGCATGGTACCCATTCCACGGGTCTCAACTCTCCAGGTTTAAGGGATTCTTCCTTCAGCTAAAACATGCACGTGGAACCCAGAGTATGATCAACCGTGTGATCGGGAGACGTGTTCCAATATGTCTCAGTTCTCGTCCCCTGGTACTCGGGTGCAACATTCCACACGCTTTACTAACACTCTCCCGACTTGGAGAGTCAGTGCCTTTAACCTCCTGTTTGGCCCAGTTTGCAATTTCTGCGGAAGATGAACAGGAATAGGGAGAACCAATGAGAGACTAGCTGGAGGTGTCTGGACGGGCAAATTTAACTCTCATTTCCCACCAGGAAGAGGAATTAACCAAAGGCTCAGCGTGCCGTGCCGGAACCAGATTAGGGCCTGAAGCAATCCTGCGGTGTTGCGGCCAGCTCACAAGAAAGCGAGTTGAAGAAAGGAGCTCAGGGGCACTGTAATTCACAAACCGGCAGAGTTATAAATGACAGCTATCGTCCAAAAATATACTGAAGTAAGGCTGCCAAGAGGACTTGAAAGCGGGGCAGAATTGCAGGAAACCGATTTCAGGAGGTAGACTGGAATTGCATTTAAAGCATAGGAAAAGAGGCAGAACGTCCACAATGATGCACTTGGCCAAAAAGGGCGTATGCGTTTTTTCCTGAATATATTCAGGAAAAAACGCATACGCGCTTTTTGGCCAACAATGAAGTCTCACTTCCCCCCGGTCAAAAGGGCCATCTGAAAAAAGTGTAAAATCCAGAAAGGCAGGACAGGCCATGGAGAACTGGGAGCCTTGTTATGCTGATGGGCGGGATGTCAATTGCCAAGAGCCACTCGGGAGAGGTGTATGGTGTTTCCTGAAACATCTAAAAAACAAAGCAACAGAGCCTAGGGCACTTCCACTTATGGTCCTATAGCTTAGGGAAATTAAAATCAAAAAGACACAGCCACCCCAAAGATTGGGACGGCTCTGTTTACAAGAACCTCGTTTACGGTACAAGTTCAATAGCACAGAAAGTGAAAAATGGATAAAGAAGTTGTGGTACTTACGTACAATGCAATATCACTCAGCAATGAAATCTATGTCATCAGGCCCGTAGCAGCATAATGAGTGGATTCAGGCATGATGATTCTAACTGAAATAAGTCACACAGAAAAAGAAACATCATAAGATATCACTAATACACGGGATGTAAACTTGGCTACACAGGAACTGGATTACAAAACAGAACAGGGTCTCAAATTTAGAAAACCAACTTATGCTTGCTTAAGGGTAAAGGTGAGTTGGGGTGCTGCATAAAACCAGAGATTGAAATGAGCACAGATAAAGTTCCTTAAGCCAAATATGGAATAGACAAGAACTACTCCTTGCTCAACGAAATGGACTCAACACCCCATATTAAACGCCTAAGAATGTACCTGACTAGTAAGTATCTTAAAACCTATGCACTGCTATGTCTCTGAAAGAAAATGAAGCGTGTGTACAGGGGCATAAACGCAGCAGTGATAGGATTGGAGAGGTTCGGTGAGCAAATGAAGACCCTTTGAAGTCATATTGCATGGTACCCATTCCACGGGTCTCAACTCTCCAGGTTTAAGGGATTCTTCCTTCAGCTAAAACATGCATGTGGAACCCAGAGTAAGATCAACCATTTGATCGGGAGACGTGTTCCAATATGTCTGAGCTCTCATCCCCTGGTACTCGGGTGCAACATTCCAGACGCTTTACTAACACTCTCCCGACTTGGAGAGTCATTGCCTTTAACCTCCTGTTTGGCCCAGTTTGCAATTTCTGCGTAAGATGAACAGGAATAGGGAGAACCAATGAGAGACTAGCTGGAGGTGTCTGAACGGGCAAATTTAACTCTCATTTCCCACCAGGAAGAGGAATTAACCAAAGGGTCAGCATGCCGTGCCAGAAACAGATGAGGGCCTGAAGCAATCCTGCGGTGTTGCGGCCAGCTCACAAGAAAGCGAGTTGAAGAAAGGAGCTAAGGGGCACTGTAATTCACAAACCTGCAGAGTTATAAATGACAGCTATCGTCCAAAAATATACTGAAGTAAGGCTGCCAAGAGGACTTGAAAGAGGGTCAGAATTGCAGGAAACCGATTTCAGGAGGTAGACTGGAATTGCATTTAAAGCATAGGAAAAGAGGCAGAACGTCCACAATGATGCACTTGGCCAAAAAGGGCGTATGCGTTTTTTCCTGAATATATTCAGGAAAAAACGCATACGCCCTTTTTGGCCAACCAAGCAAGCTTGCAAAGGAAATCTGCACTACAATGAAGTCTCACTTCCCCCCGGTCAAAAGGGCCATCTGAAAAAAGTGTAAAATCCAGAAAGGCAGGACAGGCCATGGAGAACTGGGAGCCTTGTTATGCTGATGGGCGGGATGTCAATTGCCAAGAGCCACTCGGGAGAGGTGTATGGTGTTTCCTGAAACATCTAAAAAACAAAGCAACAGAGCCTAGGGCACTTCCACTTATGGTCCTATAGCTTAGGGAAATTAAAATAAAAAAGACACAGCCACCCCAAAGATTGGGACGGCTCTGTTTACAAGAACCTCGTTTACGGTACAAGTTCAATAGCGCAGAAAGTGAAAAATGGATAAAGAAGTTGTGGTACTTACGTACAATGCAATATCACTCAGCAATGAAATCTATGTCATCAGGCCCGTAGCAGCATAATGAGTGGATTCAGGTATGATGATTCTAACTGAAATAAGTCAAACAGAAAAAGAAACATCATAAGATATCACTAATACACGGGATGTAAACTTGGCTACACAGGAACTGGATTACAAAACAGAACAGGGTCTCAAATTTAGAAAACCAACTTATGCTTTCTTAAGGGGAAAGGTGAGTTGGGGTGCTGCATAAAACCAGAGATTGAAATGAGCACAGATAAAGTTCCTTAAGCCAAATATGGAATAGACAAGAACTACTCCTTGCTCAACGAAATGGACTCAACACCCCATATTAAACGCCTAAGAATGTACCTGACTAGTAAGTATCTTAAAACCTATGCACTGCTATGTCTCTGAAAGAAAATCAAGCATGTGTACAGGGGCATAAACGCAGCAGTGATAGGATTGGAGAGGTTCGGTGAGCAAATGAAGACCCTTTGAAGTCATATTGCATGGTACCCATTCCACGGGTCTCAACTCTCCAGGTTTAAGGGATTCTTCCTTCAGCTAAAACATGCACGTGGAACCCAGAGTATGATCAACCGTGTGATCGGGAGACGTGTTCCAATATGTCTCAGTTCTCGTCCCCTGGTACTCGGGTGCAACATTCCAGACGCTTTACTAACACTCTCCCGACTTGGAGAGTCACTGCCTTTAACCTCCTGTTTGGCCCAGTTTGCAATTTCTGCGGAAGATGAACAGGAATAGGGAGAACCAATGAGAGACTAGCTGGAGGTGTCTGGACGGGCAAATTTAACTCTCATTTCCCACCAGGAAGAGGAATTAACCAAAGGCTCAGCGTGCCGTGCCGGAACCAGATTAGGGCCTAAAGCAATTCTGCGGTGTTGCGGCCAGCTCACAAGAAAGCGAGTTGAAGAAAGGAGCTCAGGGGCACTGTAATTCACAAACCTGCAGAGTTATAAATGACAGCTATCGTCCAAAAATATACTGAAGTAAGGCTGCCAAGAGGACTTGAAAGCGGGGCAGAATTGCAGGAAACCGATTTCAGGAGGTAGACTGGAATTGCATTTAAAGCATAGGAAAAGAGGCAGAACGTCCACAATGATGCACTTGGCCAAAAAGGGCGTATGCGTTTTTTCCTGAATATATTCAGGAAAAAACGCATACGCCCTTTTTGTCCAACCAAGCAAGCTTGCAAAGGAAATCTGCACTACAATGAAGTCTCACTTCCCCCCGGTCAAAAGGGCCATCTGAAAAAAGTGTAAAATCCAGAAAGGCAGGACAGGCCATGGAGAACTGGGAGCCTTGTTATGCTGATGGGCGGGATGTAAATTGCCAACAGCCACTCGGGAGAGGTGTATGGTGTTTCCTGAAACATCTAAAAAACAAAGCAACAGAGACTAGGGCACTTCCACTTATGGTCCTATAGCTTAGGGAAATTAAAATCAAAAAGACACAGCCACCCCAAAGTTTGGGACGGCTCTGTTTACAAGAACCTCGTTTACGGTACAAGTTCAATATCGCAGAAAGTGAAAAATGGATAAAGAAGTTGTGGTACTTACGTACAATGCAATATCACTCAGCAATGAAATCTATGTCATCAGGCCCGTAGCAGCATAATGAGTGGATTCAGGTATGATGATTCTAACTGAAATAAGTCACACAGAAAAAGAAACATCATAAGATATCACTAATACACGGAATGTAAACTTGGCTACACAGGAACTGGATTACAAAACAGAACAGGGTCTCAAATTTAGAAAACCAACTTATGCTTGCTTAAGGGGAAAGGTGAGTTGGGGTGCTGCATAAAACCAGAGATTGAAATGAGCACAGATAAAGTTCCTTAAGCCAAATATAGAATAGACAAGAACTACTCCTTGCTCAACGAAATGGACTCAACACCCCATATTAAATGCCTAAGAATGTACTTGACTAGTAAGTATCTTAAAACCTATGCACTGCTATGTCTCTGAAAGAAAATCAAGCATGTGTACAGGGGCATAAACGCAGCAGTGATAGGATTGGAGAGGTTCGGTGAGCAAATGAAGACCCTTTGAAGTCATATTGCATGGTACCCATTCCACGGGTCTCAACTCTCCAGGTTTAAGGGATTCTTCCTTCAGCTAAAACATGCACGTGGAACCCAGAGTATGATCAACCGTGTGATCGGGAGACGTGTTCCAATATGTCTCAGTTCTCGTCCCCTGGTACTCGGGTGCAACATTCCACACGCTTTACTAACACTCTCCCGACTTGGAGAGTCAGTGCCTTTAACCTCCTGTTTGGCCCAGTTTGCAATTTCTGCGGAAGATGAACAGGAATAGGGAGAACCAATGAGAGACTAGCTGGAGGTGTCTGGACGGGCAAATTTAACTCTCATTTCCCACCAGGAAGAGGAATTAACCAAAGGCTCAGCGTGCCGTGCCGGAACCAGATTAGGGCCTGAAGCAATCCTGCGGTGTTGCGGCCAGCTCACAAGAAAGCGAGTTGAAGAAAGGAGCTCAGGGGCACTGTAATTCACAAACCTGCAGAGTTATAAATGACAGCTATCGTCCAAAAATATACTGAAGTAAGGCTGCCAAGAGGACTTGAAAGCGGGGCAGAATTGCAGGAAACCGATTTCAGGAGGTAGACTGGAATTGCATTTAAAGCATAGGAAAAGAGGCAGAACGTCCACAATGATGCACTTGGCCAAAAAGGGCGTATGCGTTTTTTCCTGAATATATTCAGGAAAAAACGCATACGCCCTTTTTGGCCAACCAAGCAAGCTTGCAAAGGAAATCTGCACTACAATGAAGTCTCACTTCCCCCCGGTCAAAAGGGCCATCTGAAAAAAGTGTAAAATCCAGAAAGGCAGGACAGGCCATGGAGAACTGGGAGCCTTGTTATGCTGATGGGCGGGATGTAAATTGCCAACAGCCACTCGGGAGAGGTGTATGGTGTTTCCTGAAACATCTAAAAAACAAAGCAACAGAGCCTAGGGCACTTCCACTTATGGTCCTATAGCTTAGGGAAATTAAAATCAAAAAGACACAGCCACCCCAAAGTTTGGGACGGCTCTGTTTACAAGAACCTCGTTTACGGTACAAGTTCAATATCGCAGAAAGTGAAAAATGGATAAAGAAGTTGTGGTACTTACGTACAATGCAATATCACTCAGCAATGAAATCTATGTCATCAGGCCCGTAGCAGCATAATGAGTGGATTCAGGTATGATGATTCTAACTGAAATAAGTCACACAGAAAAAGAAACATCATAAGATATCACTAATACACGGAATGTAAACTTGGCTACACAGGAACTGGATTACAAAACAGAACAGGGTCTCAAATTTAGAAAACCAACTTATGCTTGCTTAAGGGGAAAGGTGAGTTGGGGTGCTGCATAAAACCAGAGATTGAAATGAGCACAGATAAAGTTCCTTAAGCCAAATATAGAATAGACAAGAACTACTCCTTGCTCAACGAAATGGACTCAACACCCCATATTAAATGCCTAAGAATGTACCTGACTAGTAAGTATCTTAAAACCTATGCACTGCTATGTCTCTGAAAGAAAATCAAGCATGTGTACAGGGGCATAAACGCAGCAGTGATAGGATTGGAGAGGTTCGGTGAGCAAATGAAGACCCTTTGAAGTCATATTGCATGGTACCCATTCCACGGGTCTCAACTCTCCAGGTTTAAGGGATTCTTCCTTCAGCTAAAACATGCACGTGGAACCCAGAGTATGATCAACCGTGTGATCGGGAGACGTGTTCCAATATGTCTCAGTTCTCGTCCCCTGGTACTCGGGTGCAACATTCCACACGCTTTACTAACACTCTCCCGACTTGGAGAGTCAGTGCCTTTAACCTCCTGTTTGGCCCAGTTTGCAATTTCTGCGGAAGATGAACAGGAATAGGGAGAACCAATGAGAGACTAGCTGGAGGTGTCTGGACGGGCAAATTTAACTCTCATTTCCCACCAGGAAGAGGAATTAACCAAAGGCTCAGCGTGCCGTGCCGGAACCAGATTAGGGCCTGAAGCAATCCTGCGGTGTTGCGGCCAGCTCACAAGAAAGCGAGTTGAAGAAAGGAGCTCAGGGGCACTGTAATTCACAAACCGGCAGAGTTATAAATGACAGCTATCGTCCAAAAATATACTGAAGTAAGGCTGCCAAGAGGACTTGAAAGCGGGGCAGAATTGCAGGAAACCGATTTCAGGAGGTAGACTGGAATTGCATTTAAAGCATAGGAAAAGAGGCAGAACGTCCACAATGATGCACTTGGCCAAAAAGGGCGTATGCGTTTTTTCCTGAATATATTCAGGAAAAAACGCATACGCGCTTTTTGGCCAACAATGAAGTCTCACTTCCCCCCGGTCAAAAGGGCCATCTGAAAAAAGTGTAAAATCCAGAAAGGCAGGACAGGCCATGGAGAACTGGGAGCCTTGTTATGCTGATGGGCGGGATGTCAATTGCCAAGAGCCACTCGGGAGAGGTGTATGGTGTTTCCTGAAACATCTAAAAAACAAAGCAACAGAGCCTAGGGCACTTCCACTTATGGTCCTATAGCTTAGGGAAATTAAAATCAAAAAGACACAGCCACCCCAAAGATTGGGACGGCTCTGTTTACAAGAACCTCGTTTACGGTACAAGTTCAATAGCACAGAAAGTGAAAAATGGATAAAGAAGTTGTGGTACTTACGTACAATGCAATATCACTCAGCAATGAAATCTATGTCATCAGGCCCGTAGCAGCATAATGAGTGGATTCAGGCATGATGATTCTAACTGAAATAAGTCACACAGAAAAAGAAACATCATAAGATATCACTAATACACGGGATGTAAACTTGGCTACACAGGAACTGGATTACAAAACAGAACAGGGTCTCAAATTTAGAAAACCAACTTATGCTTGCTTAAGGGTAAAGGTGAGTTGGGGTGCTGCATAAAACCAGAGATTGAAATGAGCACAGATAAAGTTCCTTAAGCCAAATATGGAATAGACAAGAACTACTCCTTGCTCAACGAAATGGACTCAACACCCCATATTAAACGCCTAAGAATGTACCTGACTAGTAAGTATCTTAAAACCTATGCACTGCTATGTCTCTGAAAGAAAATGAAGCGTGTGTACAGGGGCATAAACGCAGCAGTGATAGGATTGGAGAGGTTCGGTGAGCAAATGAAGACCCTTTGAAGTCATATTGCATGGTACCCATTCCACGGGTCTCAACTCTCCAGGTTTAAGGGATTCTTCCTTCAGCTAAAACATGCATGTGGAACCCAGAGTAAGATCAACCATTTGATCGGGAGACGTGTTCCAATATGTCTGAGCTCTCATCCCCTGGTACTCGGGTGCAACATTCCAGACGCTTTACTAACACTCTCCCGACTTGGAGAGTCATTGCCTTTAACCTCCTGTTTGGCCCAGTTTGCAATTTCTGCGTAAGATGAACAGGAATAGGGAGAACCAATGAGAGACTAGCTGGAGGTGTCTGAACGGGCAAATTTAACTCTCATTTCCCACCAGGAAGAGGAATTAACCAAAGGGTCAGCATGCCGTGCCAGAAACAGATGAGGGCCTGAAGCAATCCTGCGGTGTTGCGGCCAGCTCACAAGAAAGCGAGTTGAAGAAAGGAGCTAAGGGGCACTGTAATTCACAAACCTGCAGAGTTATAAATGACAGCTATCGTCCAAAAATATACTGAAGTAAGGCTGCCAAGAGGACTTGAAAGAGGGTCAGAATTGCAGGAAACCGATTTCAGGAGGTAGACTGGAATTGCATTTAAAGCATAGGAAAAGAGGCAGAACGTCCACAATGATGCACTTGTCCAAAAAGGGCGTATGCGTTTTTTCCTGAATATATTCAGGAAAAAACGCATACGCCCTTTTCGGCCAACCAAGCAAGCTTGCAAAGGAAATCTGCACTACAATGAAGTCTCACTTCCCCCCGGTCAAAAGGGCCATCTGAAAAAAGTGTAAAATCCAGAAAGGCAGGACAGGCCATGGAGAACTGGGAGCCTTGTTATGCTGATGGGCGGGATGTAAATTGCCAACAGCCACTTGGGAGAAGTGTATGGTGTTTCCTGAAACATCTAAAAAACAAAGCCACAGAGCCTAGGGCACTTCCACTTATGGTCCTATAGCTTAGGGAAATTAAAATCAAAAAGACACAGCCACCCCAAAATTTGGGACGGCTCTGTTTACAAGAACCCCGTTTATGGTACAAGTTCAATATCGCAGAAATTGAAAAATGAATAAAGAATTTGTGGTACTTACGTACAATGCAATATCACTCAGCAATGAAATCTATGTTATCAGGCCCGTAGAAGCATAATGAGTGGGTTCAGGTATGATGATTCCTACTGAAATAAGTGACACAGAAAAAGAAACATCATAAGATATCACTAATACACGGAATGTAAACTTGGCTACACAGGAACTGGATTACAAAACAGAACAGGGTCTCAAATTTAGAAAACAAACTTATGCTTGCTTAAGGGGAAAGGTGAGTTGGGGTGCTGCATCAAACCAGAGATTGAAATGAGCACAGATAAAGTTCCTTAAGCCAAATATGGAATAGACAAGAACTACTCCTTGCTCAACGAAATGGACTCAACACCCCATATTAAACGCCTAAGAATGTACCTGACTAGTAAGTATCTTAAAACCTATGGATTGCTATGTCTCTGAAAGAAAATGAAGCGTGTGTACAGGGGCATAAACGCAGCAGTGATAGGATTGGAGAGGTTCGGTGAGCAAATGAAGACCCTTTGAAGTCATATTGCATGGTACCCATTCCACGGGTCTCAACTCTCCAGGTTTAAGGGATTCTTCCTTCAGCTAAAACATGCACGTGGAACCCAGCGTATGATCAACCGTGTGATCGGGAGACGTGTTCCAATATGTCTCAGTTCTCGTCCCCTGGTACTCGGGTGCAACATTCCAGACGCTTTACTAACACTCTCCCGACTTGGAGAGTCAGTGCCTTTAACCTCCTGTTTGGCCCAGTTTGCAATTTCTGCGGAAGATGAACAGGAATAGGGAGAACCAATGAGAGACTAGCTGGAGGTGTCTGGACGGGCAAATTTAACTCTCATTTCCCACCAGGAAGAGGAATTAACCAAAGGCTCAGCGTGCCGTGCCGGAACCAGATTAGGGCCTGAAGCAATCCTGCGGTGTTGCGGCCAGCTCACAAGAAAGCGAGTTGAAGAAAGGAGCTCAGGGGCACTGTAATTCACAAACCTGCAGAGTTATAAATGACAGCTATCATCCAAAAATATACTGAAGTAAGGCTGCCAAGAGGACTTGAAAGCGGGGCAGAATTGCAGGAAACCGATTTCAGGAGGTAGACTGGAATTGCATTTAAAGCATAGGAAAAGAGGCAGAACGTCCACAATGATGCACTTGGCCAAAAAGGGCGTATGCGTTTTTTCCTGAATATATTCAGGAAAAAACGCATACGCCCTTTTTGGCCAACCAAGCAAGCTTGCAAAGGAAATCTGCACTACAATGAAGTCTCACTTCCCCCTGGTCAAAAGGGCCATCTGAAAAAAGTGTAAAATCCAGAAAGGCAGGACAGGCCATGGAGAACTGGGAGCCTTGTTTTGCTGATGGGTGGGATGTAAATTGCCAAGAGCCACTCGGGAGAGGTGTATGGTGTTTCCTGAAACATCTAAAAAACAAAGCAACAGAGCCTAGGGCACTTCCACTTATGGTCCTATAGCTTAGGGAAATTAAAATCAAAAAGACACAGCCACCCCAAAGTTTGGGACGGCTCTGTTTACAAGAACCTCGTTTACGGTACAAGTTCAATATCGCAGAAAGTGAAAAATGGATAAAGAAGTTGTGGTACTTACGTACAATGCAATATCACTCAGCAATGAAATCTATGTCATCAGGCCCGTAGCAGAATAATGAGTGGATTCAGGTATGATGATTCTAACTGAAATAAGTCAAACAGAAAAAGAAACATCATAAGATATCACTAATACACGGGATGTAAACTTGGCTACACAGGAACTGGATTACAAAACAGAACAGGGTCTCAAATTTAGAAAACCAACTTATGCTTGCTTAAGGGGAAAGGTGAGTTGGGGTGCTGCATAAAACCAGAGATTGAAATGAACACAGATAAAGTTCCTTAAGCCATATATAGAATAGACAAGAACTACTCCTTGCTCAACGAAATGGACTCAACACCCCATATTAAACGCCTAAGAATGTACCTGACTAGTAAGTATCTTAAAACCTATGGATTGCTATGTCTCTGAAAGAAAATCAAGCATGTGTACAGGGGCATAAACGCAGCAGTGATAGGATTGGAGAGGTTCGGTGAGCAAATGAAGACCCTTTGAAGTCATATTGCATGGTACCCATTCCACGGGTCTCAACTCTCCAGGTTTAAGGGATTCTTCCTTCAGCTAAAACATGCACGTGGAACCCAGAGTATGATCAACCGTGTGATCGGGAGACGTGTTCCAATATGTCTCAGTTCTCGTCCCCTGGTACTCGGGTGCAACATTCCAGACGCTTTAATAACACTCTCCCGACTTGGAGAGTCAGTGCCTTTAACCTCCTGTTTGGCCCAGTTTACAATATCTGCGGAAGATGAACAGGAATAGGGAGAACCAATGAGAGACTAACTGGAGGTGTCTGGACGGGCAAATTTAACTCTCATTTCCCACCAGGAAGAGGAATTAACCAAAGGCTCAGCGTGTCGTGCCGGAACCAGATTAGGGCCTGAAGCAATCCTGCGGTGTTGCGGCCAGCTCACAAAAAAGCGAGTTGAAGAAAGGAACTCAGGGGCACTGTAATTCACAAACCTGCAGAGTTATAAATGACAGCTATCGTCCAAAAATATACTGAAGTAAGGCTGCCAAGAGGACTTGAAAGCGGGGCAGAATTGCAGGAAACCGATTTCAGGAGGTAGACTGGAATTGCATTTAAAGCATAGGAAAAGAGGCAGAACGTCCACAATGATGCACTTGGCCAAAAAGGGCGTATGCGTTTTTTCCTGATTATATTCAGGAAAAAACGCATACGCCCTTTTTGGCCAACCAAGCAAGCTTGCAAAGGAAATCTGCACTACAATGAAGTCTCACTTCCCCCCGGTCAAAAGGGCCATCTGAAAAAAGTGTAAAATCCAGAAAGGCAGGACAGGCCATGGAGAACTGGGAGCCTTGTTATGCTGATGGGCGGGATGTCAATTGCCAAGAGCCACTCGGGAGAGGTGTATGGTGTTTCCTGAAACATCTAAGAAACAAAGCAACAGAGCCTAGGGCACTTCCACTTATGGTCCTATAGCTTAGGGAAATTAAAATCAAAAAGACACAGCCACCCCAAAGATTGGGACGGCTCTGTTTACAAGAACCTCGTTTACGGTACAAGTTCAATAGCACAGAAAGTGAAAAATGGATAAAGAAGTTGGGTACTTACGTACAATGCAATATCACTCAGCAATGAAATCTATGTCATCAGGCCCGTAGCAGCATAATGAGTGGATTCAGGTAAGATGATTCTAACTGAAATAAGTCACACAGAAAAAGAAACATCATAAGATATCACTAATACACGGGATGTAAACTTGGCTACACAGGAACTGGATTACAAAACAGAACAGGGTCTCAAATTTAGAAAACCAACTTATGCTTGCTTAAGGGTAAAGGTGAGTTGGGGTGCTGCATAAAGCCAGAGATTGAAATGAGCACAGATAAAGTTCCTTAAGCCAAATATGGAATAGACAAGAACTACTCCTTGCTCAACGAAATGGACTCAACACCCCATATTAAACGCCTAAGAATGTACCTGACTAGTAAGTATCTTAAAACCTATGGATTGCTATGTCTCTGAAAGAAAATGAAGCGTGTGTACAGGGGCATAAACGCAGCAGTGATAGGATTGGAGAGGTTCGGTGAGCAAATGAAGACCCTTTGAAGTCATATTGCATGGTACTCATTCCACGGGTCTCAACTCTCCAGGTTTAAGGGATTCTTCCTTCAGCTAATACATGCATGTGGAACCCAGAGTAAGATCAACCATTTGATCGGGAGACGTGTTCCAATATGTCTGAGCTCTCATCCCCTGGTACTCGGGTGCAACATTCCAGACGCTTTACTAACACTCTCCCGACTTGGAGAGTCATTGCCTTTAACCTCCTGTTTGGCCCAGTTTGCAATTTCTGCGTAAGATGAACAGGAATAGGGAGAACCAATGAGAGACTAGCTGGAGGTGTCTGAACGGGCAAATTTAACTCTCATTTCCCACCAGGAAGAGGAATTAACCAAAGGGTCAGCATGCCGTGCCAGAAACAGATGAGGGCCTGAAGCAATCCTGCGGTGTTGCGGCCAGCTCACAAGAAAGCGAGTTGAAGAAAGGAGCTAAGGGGCACTGTAATTCACAAACCTGCAGAGTTATAAATGACAGCTATCGTCCAAAAATATACTGAAGTAAGGCTGCCAAGAGGACTTGAAAGAGGGTCAGAATTGCAGGAAACCGATTTCAGGAGGTAGACTGGAATTGCATTTAAAGCATAGGAAAAGAGGCAGAACGTCCACAATGATGCACTTGTCCAAAAAGGGCGTATGCGTTTTTTCCTGAATATATTCAGGAAAAAACGCATACGCCCTTTTCGGCCAACCAAGCAAGCTTGCAAAGGAAATCTGCACTACAATGAAGTCTCACTTCCCCCCGGTCAAAAGGGCCATCTGAAAAAAGTGTAAAATCCAGAAAGGCAGGACAGGCCATGGAGAACTGGGAGCCTTGTTATGCTGATGGGCGGGATGTAAATTGCCAACAGCCACTTGGGAGAAGTGTATGGTGTTTCCTGAAACATCTAAAAAACAAAGCCACAGAGCCTAGGGCACTTCCACTTATGGTCCTATAGCTTAGGGAAATTAAAATCAAAAAGACACAGCCACCCCAAAATTTGGGACGGCTCTGTTTACAAGAACCCCGTTTATGGTACAAGTTCAATATCGCAGAAATTGAAAAATGAATAAAGAATTTGTGGTACTTACGTACAATGCAATATCACTCAGCAATGAAATCTATGTTATCAGGCCCATAGAAGCATAATGAGTGGGTTCAGGTATGATGATTCCTACTGAAATAAGTGACACAGAAAAAGAAACATCATAAGATATCACTAATACACGGAATGTAAACTTGGCTACACAGGAACTGGATTACAAAACAGAACAGGGTCTCAAATTTAGAAAACAAACTTATGCTTGCTTAAGGGGAAAGGTGAGTTGGGGTGCTGCATCAAACCAGAGATTGAAATGAGCACAGATAAAGTTCCTTAAGCCAAATATGGAATAGACAAGAACTACTCCTTGCTCAACGAAATGGACTCAACACCCCATATTAAACGCCTAAGAATGTACCTGACTAGTAAGTATCTTAAAACCTATGGATTGCTATGTCTCTGAAAGAAAATCAAGCGTGTGTACAGGGGCATAAACGCAGCAGTGATAGGATTGAAGAGGTTCGGTGAGCAAATGAAGACCCTTTGAAGTCATATTGCATGGTACCCATTCCACGGGTCTCAACTCTCCAGGTTTAAGGGATTCTTCCTTCAGCTAAAACATGCACGTGGAACCCAGCGTATGATCAACCGTGTGATCGGGAGACGTGTTCCAATATGTCTCAGTTCTCGTCCCCTGGTACTCGGGTGCAACATTCCAGACGCTTTACTAACACTCTCCCGACTTGGAGAGTCAGTGCCTTTAACCTCCTGTTTGGCCCAGTTTGCAATTTCTGCGGAAGATGAACAGGAATAGGGAGAACCAATGAGAGACTAGCTGGAGGTGTCTGGACGGGCAAATTTAACTCTCATTTCCCACCAGGAAGAGGAATTAACCAAAGGCTCAGCGTGCCGTGCCGGAACCAGATTAGGGCCTGAAGCAATCCTGCGGTGTTGCGGCCAGCTCACAAGAAAGCGAGTTGAAGAAAGGAGCTCAGGGGCACTGTAATTCACAAACCTGCAGAGTTATAAATGACAGCTATCGTCCAAAAATATACTGAAGTAAGGCTGCCAAGAGGACTTGAAAGCGGGGCAGAATTGCAGGAAACCGATTTCAGGAGGTAGACTGGAATTGCATTTAAAGCATAGGAAAAGAGGCAGAACGTCCACAATGATGCACTTGGCCAAAAAGGGCGTATGCGTTTTTTCCTGAATATATTCAGGAAAAAACGCATACGCCCTTTTTGGCCAACCAAGCAAGCTTGCAAAGGAAATCTGCACTACAATGAAGTCTCACTTCCCCCCGGTCAAAAGGGCCATCTGAAAAAAGTGTAAAATCCAGAAAGGCAGGACAGGCCATGGAGAACTGGGAGCCTTGTTTTGCTGATGGGTGGGATGTCAATTACCAAGAGCCACTCGGGAGAGGTGTATGGTGTTTCCTGAAACATCTAAAAAACAAAGCAACAGAGCCTAGGGCACTTCCACTTATGGTCCTATAGCTTAGGGAAATTAAAATCAAAAAGACACAGCCACCCCAAAGATTGGGACGGCTCTGTTTACAAGAACCTCGTTTACGGTACAAGTTCAATTGCACAGAAAGTGAAAAATGGATAAAGAAGTTGTGGTACTTACGTACAATGCAATATCACTCAGCAATGAAATCTATGTCATCAGGCCCGTAGCAGCATAATGAGTGGATTCAGGTATGATGATTCTAACTGAAATAAGTCACACAGAAAAAGAAACATCATAAGATATCACTAATACACGGAATGTAAACTTGGCTACACAGGAACTGGATTACAAAACAGAACAGGGTCTCAAATTTAGAAAACCAACTTATGCTTGCTTAAGGGGAAAGGTGAGTTGGGGTGCTGCATAAAACCAGAGATTGAAATGAGCACAGATAAAGTTCCTTAAGCCAAATATAGAATAGACAAGAACTACTCCTTGCTCAACGAAATGGACTCAACACCCCATATTAAATGCCTAAGAATGTACCTGACTAGTAAGTATCTTAAAACCTATGCACTGCTATGTCTCTGAAAGAAAATCAAGCATGTGTACAGGGGCATAAACGCAGCAGTGATAGGATTGGAGAGGTTCGGTGAGCAAATGAAGACCCTTTGAAGTCATATTGCATGGTACCCATTCCACGGGTCTCAACTCTCCAGGTTTAAGGGATTCTTCCTTCAGCTAAAACATGCACGTGGAACCCAGAGTATGATCAACCGTGTGATCGGGAGACGTGTTCCAATATGTCTCAGTTCTCGTCCCCTGGTACTCGGGTGCAACATTCCAGACGCTTTACTAACACTCTCCCGACTTGGAGAGTCACTGCCTTTAACCTCCTGTTTGGCCCAGTTTGCAATTTCTGCGGAAGATGAACAGGAATAGGGAGAACCAATGAGAGACTAGCTGGAGGTGTCTGGACGGGCAAATTTAACTCTCATTTCCCACCAGGAAGAGGAATTAACCAAAGGCTCAGCGTGCCGTGCCGGAACCAGATTAGGGCCTGAAGCAATCCTGCGGTGTTGCGGCCAGCTCACAAGAAAGCGAGTTGAAGAAAGGAGCTCAGGGGCACTGTAATTCACAAACCTGCAGAGTTATAAATGACAGCTATCGTCCAAAAATATACTGAAGTAAGGCTGCCAAGAGGACTTGAAAGCGGGGCAGAATTGCAGGAAACCGATTTCAGGAGGTAGACTGGAATTGCATTTAAAGCATAGGAAAAGAGGCAGAACGTCCACAATGATGCACTTGGCCAAAAAGGGCGTATGCGTTTTTTCCTGAATATATTCAGGAAAAAACGCATACGCCCTTTTTGTCCAACCAAGCAAGCTTGCAAAGGAAATCTGCACTACAATGAAGTCTCACTTCCCCCCGGTCAAAAGGGCCATCTGAAAAAAGTGTAAAATCCAGAAAGGCAGGACAGGCCATGGAGAACTGGGAGCCTTGTTATGCTGATGGGCGGGATGTAAATTGCCAACAGCCACTCGGGAGAGGTGTATGGTGTTTCCTGAAACATCTAAAAAACAAAGCAACAGAGCCTAGGGCACTTCCACTTATGGTCCTATAGCTTAGGGAAATTAAAATCAAAAAGACACAGCCACCCCAAAGTTTGGGACGGCTCTGTTTACAAGAACCTCGTTTACGGTACAAGTTCAATATCGCAGAAAGTGAAAAATGGATAAAGAAGTTGTGGTACTTACGTACAATGCAATATCACTCAGCAATGAAATCTATGTCATCAGGCCCGTAGCAGCATAATGAGTGGATTCAGGTATGATGATTCTAACTGAAATAAGTCACACAGAAAAAGAAACATCATAAGATATCACTAATACACGGAATGTAAACTTGGCTACACAGGAACTGGATTACAAAACAGAACAGGGTCTCAAATTTAGAAAACCAACTTATGCTTGCTTAAGGGGAAAGGTGAGTTGGGGTGCTGCATAAAACCAGAGATTGAAATGAGCACAGATAAAGTTCCTTAAGCCAAATATAGAATAGACAAGAACTACTCCTTGCTCAACGAAATGGACTCAACACCCCATATTAAATGCCTAAGAATGTACCTGACTAGTAAGTATCTTAAAACCTATGCACTGCTATGTCTCTGAAAGAAAATCAAGCATGTGTACAGGGGCATAAACGCAGCAGTGATAGGATTGGAGAGGTTCGGTGAGCAAATGAAGACCCTTTGAAGTCATATTGCATGGTACCCATTCCACGGGTCTCAACTCTCCAGGTTTAAGGGATTCTTCCTTCAGCTAAAACATGCACGTGGAACCCAGAGTATGATCAACCGTGTGATCGGGAGACGTGTTCCAATATGTCTCAGTTCTCGTCCCCTGGTACTCGGGTGCAACATTCCACACGCTTTACTAACACTCTCCCGACTTGGAGAGTCAGTGCCTTTAACCTCCTGTTTGGCCCAGTTTGCAATTTCTGCGGAAGATGAACAGGAATAGGGAGAACCAATGAGAGACTAGCTGGAGGTGTCTGGACGGGCAAATTTAACTCTCATTTCCCACCAGGAAGAGGAATTAACCAAAGGCTCAGCGTGCCGTGCCGGAACCAGATTAGGGCCTGAAGCAATCCTGCGGTGTTGCGGCCAGCTCACAAGAAAGCGAGTTGAAGAAAGGAGCTCAGGGGCACTGTAATTCACAAACCTGCAGAGTTATAAATGACAGCTATCGTCCAAAAATATACTGAAGTAAGGCTGCCAAGAGGACTTGAAAGCGGGGCAGAATTGCAGGAAACCGATTTCAGGAGGTAGACTGGAATTGCATTTAAAGCATAGGAAAAGAGGCAGAACGTCCACAATGATGCACTTGGCCAAAAAGGGCGTATGCGTTTTTTCCTGAATATATTCAGGAAAAAACGCATACGCCTTTTTTGGCCAACCAAGCAAGCTTGCAAAGGAAATCTGCACTACAATGAAGTCTCACTTCCCCCCGGTCAAAAGGGCCATCTGAAAAAAGTGTAAAATCCAGAAAGGCAGGACAGGCCATGGAGAACTGGGAGCCTTGTTATGCTGATGGGCGGGATGTAAATTGCCAACAGCCACTCGGGAGAGGTGTATGGTGTTTCCTGAAACATCTAAAAAACAAAGCAACAGAGCCTAGGGCACTTCCACTTATGGTCCTATAGCTTAGGGAAATTAAAATCAAAAAGACACAGCCACCCCAAAGTTTGGGACGGCTCTGTTTACAAGAACCTCGTTTACGGTACAAGTTCAATATCGCAGAAAGTGAAAAATGGATAAAGAAGTTGTGGTACTTACGTACAATGCAATATCACTCAGCAATGAAATCTATGTCATCAGGCCCGTAGCAGCATAATGAGTGGATTCAGGTATGATGATTCTAACTGAAATAAGTCACACAGAAAAAGAAACATCATAAGATATCACTAATACACGGAATGTAAACTTGGCTACACAGGAACTGGATTACAAAACAGAACAGGGTCTCAAATTTAGAAAACCAACTTATGCTTGCTTAAGGGGAAAGGTGAGTTGGGGTGCTGCATAAAACCAGAGATTGAAATGAGCACAGATAAAGTTCCTTAAGCCAAATATAGAATAGACAAGAACTACTCCTTGCTCAACGAAATGGACTCAACACCCCATATTAATTGCCTAAGAATGTACCTGACTAGTAAGTATCTTAAAACCTATGCACTGCTATGTCTCTGAAAGAAAATCAAGCATGTGTACAGGGGCATAAACGCAGCAGTGATAGGATTGGAGAGGTTCGGTGAGCAAATGAAGACCCTTTGAAGTCATATTGCATGGTACCCATTCCACGGGTCTCAACTCTCCAGGTTTAAGGGATTCTTCCTTCAGCTAAAACATGCACGTGGAACCCAGAGTATGATCAACCGTGTGATCGGGAGACGTGTTCCAATATGTCTCAGTTCTGTTCCCTGGTACTCGGGTGCAACATTCCACACGCTTTACTAACACTCTCCCGACTTGGAGAGTCAGTGCCTTTATCCTCCTGTTTGGCCCATTTGCAATTTCTGAGGAAGATGAACAGGAATAGGGAGAACCAATGAGAGACTAGCTGGAGGTGTCTGGACGGGCAAATTTAACTCTCATTTCCCACCAGGAAGAGGAATTAACCAAAAGCTCAGCGTGCCGTGCCGGAACCAGAATAGGGCCTGAAGCAATCCTGCGGTGTTGCGGCCAGCTCACAAGAAAGCGAGTTGAAGAAAGGAGCTCAGGGGCACTGTAATTCACAAACCTGCAGAGTTATAAATGACAGCTATCGTCCAAAAATATACTGAAGTAAGGCTGCCAAGAGGACTTGAAAGCGGGGCAGAATTGCAGGAAACCGATTTCAGGAGGTAGACTGGAATTGCATTTAAAGCATAGGAAAAGAGGCAGAACGTCCACAATGATGCGCTTGGCCAAAAAGGGCGTATGCATTTTTTCCTGAATATATTCAGGAAAAAACGCATACGCCCTTTTTGGCCAACCAAGCAAGCTTGCAAAGGAAATCTGCACTACAATGAAGTCTCACTTCCCCCCGGTCAAAAGGGCCATCTGAAAAAAGTGTAAAATCCAGAAAGGCAGGACAGGCCATGGAGAACTGGGAGCCTTGTTATGCTGATGGGCGGGATGTAAATTGCCAAGAGCCACTCGGGAGAGGTGTATGGTGTTTCCTGAAACATCTAAAAAACAAAGCAACAGAGCCTAGGGCACTTCCACTTATGGTCCTATAGCTTAGGGAAATTAAAATCAAAAAGACACAGCCACCCCAAAGATTGGGACGGCTCTGTTTACAAGAACCTCGTTTACGGTACAAGTTCAATAGCACAGAAAGTGAAAAATGGATAAAGAAGTTGTGGTACTTACGTACAATGCAATATCACTCAGCAATGAAATCTATGTCATCAGGCCCGTAGCAGCATAATGAGTGGATTCAGGTATGATGATTCTAACTGAAATAAGTCACACAGAAAAAGAAACATCATAAGATATCACTAATACACGGGATGTAAACTTGGCTACACAGGAACTGGATTACAAAACAGAACAGGGTCTCAAATTTAGAAAACCAACTTATGCTTGCTTAAGGGTAAAGGTGAGTTGGGGTGCTGCATAAAGCCAGAGATTGAAATGAGCACAGATAAAGTTCCTTAAGCCAAATATGGAATAGACAAGAACTACTCCTTGCTCAACGAAATGGACTCAACACCCCATATTAAACGCCTAAGAATGTACCTGACTAGTAAGTATCTTAAAACCTATGGATTGCTATGTCTCTGAAAGAAAATGAAGCGTGTGTACAGGGGCATAAACGCAGCAGTGATAGGATTGGAGAGGTTCGGTGAGCAAATGAAGACCCTTTGAAGTCATATTGCATGGTACCCATTCCACGGGTCTCAACTCTCCAGGTTTAAGGGATTCTTCCTTCAGCTAAAACATGCATGTGGAACCCAGAGTAAGATCAACCATTTGATCGGGAGACGTGTTCCAATATGTCTGAGCTCTCATCCCCTGGTACTCGGGTGCAACATTCCAGACGCTTTACTAACACTCTCCCGACTTGGAGAGTCATTGCCTTTAACCTCCTGTTTGGCCCAGTTTGCAATTTCTGCGTAAGATGAACAGGAATAGGGAGAACCAATGAGAGACTAGCTGGAGGTGTCTGAACGGGCAAATTTAACTCTCATTTCCCACCAGGAAGAGGAATTAACCAAAGGGTCAGCATGCCGTGCCAGAAACAGATGAGGGCCTGAAGCAATCCTGCGGTGTTGCGGCCAGCTCACAAGAAAGCGAGTTGAAGAAAGGAGCTAAGGGGCACTGTAATTCACAAACCTGCAGAGTTATAAATGACAGCTATCGTCCAAAAATATACTGAAGTAAGGCTGCCAAGAGGACTTGAAAGAGGGTCAGAATTGCAGGAAACCGATTTCAGGAGGTAGACTGGAATTGCATTTAAAGCATAGGAAAAGAGGCAGAACGTCCACAATGATGCACTTGGCCAAAAAGGGCGTATGCGTTTTTTCCTGAATATATTCAGGAAAAAACGCATACGCCCTTTTCGGCCAACCAAGCAAGCTTGCAAAGGAAATCTGCACTACAATGAAGTCTCACTTCCCCCCGGTCAAAAGGGCCATCTGAAAAAAGTGTAAAATCCAGAAAGGCAGGACAGGCCATGGAGAACTGGGAGCCTTGTTATGCTGATGGGCGGGATGTAAATTGCCAACAGCCACTTGGGAGAAGTGTATGGTGTTTCCTGAAACATCTAAAAAACAAAGCCACAGAGCCTAGGGCACTTCCACTTATGGTCCTATAGCTTAGGGAAATTAAAATCAAAAAGACACAGCCACCCCAAAATTTGGGACGGCTCTGTTTACAAGAACCCCGTTTATGGTACAAGTTCAATATCGCAGAAATTGAAAAATGAATAAAGAATTTGTGGTACTTACGTACAATGCAATATCACTCAGCAATGAAATCTATGTTATCAGGCCCGTAGAAGCATAATGAGTGGATTCAGGTATGATGATTCCTACTGAAATAAGTCACACAGAAAAAGAAACATCATAAGATATCACTAATACACGGGATGTAAACTTGGCTACACAGGAACTGGATTACAAAACAGAACAGGGTCTCAAATTTAGAAAACCAACTTATGCTTGCTTAAGGGGAAAGGTGAGTTGGGGTGCTGCATAAAACCAGAGATTGAAATGAACACAGATAAAGTTCCTTAAGCCATATATAGAATAGACAAGAACTACTCCTTGCTCAACGAAATGGACTCAACACCCCATATTAAACGCCTAAGAATGTACCTGACTAGTAAGTATCTTAAAACCTATGGATTGCTATGTCTCTGAAAGAAAATCAAGCATGTGTACAGGGGCATAAACGCAGCAGTGATAGGATTGGAGAGGTTCGGTGAGCAAATGAAGACCCTTTGAAGTCATATTGCATGGTACCCATTCCACGGGTCTCAACTCTCCAGGTTTAAGGGATTCTTCCTTCAGCTAAAACATGCACGTGGAACCCAGAGTATGATCAACCGTGTGATCGGGAGACGTGTTCCAATATGTCTCAGTTCTCGTCCCCTGGTACTCGGGTGCAACATTCCAGACGCTTTACTAACACTCTCCCGACTTGGAGAGTCAGTGCCTTTAACCTCCTGTTTGGCCCAGTTTACAATTTCTGCGGAAGATGAACAGGAATAGGGAGAACCAATGAGAGACTAACTGGAGGTGTCTGGACGGGCAAATTTAACTCTCATTTCCCACCAGGAAGAGGAATTAACCAAAGGCTCAGCGTGTCGTGCCGGAACCAGATTAGGGCCTGAAGCAATCCTGCGGTGTTGCGGCCAGCTCACAAAAAAGCGAGTTGAAGAAAGGAACTCAGGGGCACTGTAATTCACAAACCTGCAGAGTTATAAATGACAGCTATCGTCCAAAAATATACTGAAGTAAGGCTGCCAAGAGGACTTGAAAGCGGGGCAGAATTGCAGGAAACCGATTTCAGGAGGTAGACTGGAATTGCATTTAAAGCATAGGAAAAGAGGCAGAACGTCCACAATGATGCACTTGGCCAAAAAGGGCGTATGCGTTTTTTCCTGAATATATTCAGGAAAAAACGCATACGCCCTTTTTGGCCAACCAAGCAAGCTTGCAAAGGAAATCTGCACTACAATGAAGTCTCACTTCCCCCCGGTCAAAAGGGCCATCTGAAAAAAGTGTAAAATCCAGAAAGGCAGGACAGGCCATGGAGAACTGGGAGCCTTGTTATGCTGATGGGCGGGATGTCAATTGCCAAGAGCCACTCGGGAGAGGTGTATGGTGTTTCCTGAAACATCTAAAAAACAAAGCAACAGAGCCTAGGGCACTTCCACTTATGGTCCTATAGCTTAGGGAAATTAAAATCAAAAAGACACAGCCACCCCAGAGATTGGGACGGCTCTGTTTACAAGAACCTCGTTTACGGTACAAGTTCAATAGCACAGAAAGTGAAAAATGGATAAAGAAGTTGTGGTACTTACGTACAATGCAATATCACTCAGCAATGAAATCTATGTCATCAGGCCCGTAGCAGCATAATGAGTGGATTCAGGTATGATGATTCTAACTGAAATAAGTCAAACAGAAAAAGAAACATCATAAGATATCACTAATACACGGGATGTAAACTTGGCTACACAGGAACTGGATTACAAAACAGAACAGGGTCTCAAATTTAGAAAACCAACTTATGCTTGCTTAAGGGGAAAGGTGAGTTGGGGTGCTGCATAAAACCAGAGATTGAAATGAGCACAGATAAAGTTCCTTAAGCCAAATATGGAATAGACAAGAACTACTCCTTGCTCAACGAAATGGACTCAACACCCCATATTAAACGCCTAAGAATGTACCTGACTAGTAAGTATCTTAAAACCTATGCACTGCTATGTCTCTGAAAGAAAATGAAGCGTGTGTACAGGGGCATAAACGCAGCAGTGATAGGATTGGAGAGGTTCGGTGAGCAAATGAAGACCCTTTGAAGTCATATTGCATGGTACCCATTCCACGGGTCTCAACTCTCCAGGTTTAAGGGATTCTTCCTTCAGCTAAAACATGCATGTGGAACCCAGAGTATGATCAACCATGTGATCGGGATATGTGTTCCAATATGTCTCAGTTCTCGTCCCCTGGTACTCGGGTGCAACATTCCAGACGCTTTACTAACACTCTCCCGACTTGGAGAGTCAGTGCCTTTAACCTCCTGTTTGGCCCAGTTTGCAATTTCTGCCGTAGATGAACAGGAATAGGGAGAAGCAATGAGAGACTAACTGGAGGGGTCTGGACGGGCAAATTTAACTCTCATTTCCCACCAGGAAGAGGAATTAACCAAAGGCTCAGCGTGCCGTGCCGGAACCAGATTAGGGCCTGAAGCAATCATGCGGTGTTGCGGCCAGCTCACAAGAAAGCGAGTTGAAGAAAGGAGCTCAGGGGCACTGTAATTCACAAACCTGCAGAGTTATAAATGACAGCTATCGTCCAAAAATATACTGAAGTAAGGCTGCCAAGAGGACTTGAAAGCGGGGCAGAATTGCAGGAAACCGATTTCAGGAGGTAGACTGGAATTGCATTTAAAGCATAGGAAAAGAGGCAGAACGTCCACAATGATGCACTTGGCCAAAAAGGGCGTATGCATTTTTTCCTGAATATATTCAGGAAAAAACGCATACGCCCTTTTTGGCCAACCAAGCAAGCTTGCAAAGGAAATCTGCACTACAATGAAGTCTCACTTCCCCCCGGTCAAAAGGGCCATCTGAAAAAAGTGTAAAATCCAGAAAGGCAGGACAGGCCATGGAGAACTGGGAGCCTTGTTATGCTGATGGGCGGGATGTCAATTACCAAGAGCCACTCGGGAGAGGTGTATGGTGTTTCCTGAAACATCTAAAAAACAAAGCAACAGAGCCTAGGGCACTTCCACTTATGGTCCTATAGCTTAGGGAAATTAAAATCAAAAAGACACAGCCACCCCAAAGATTGGGACAGCTCTGTTTACAAGAACCTCGTTTACGGTACAAGTTCAATAGCACAGAAAGTGAAAAATGGATAAAGAAGTTGTGGTACTTACGTACAATGCAATATCACTCAGCAATGAAATCTATGTCATCAGGCCCGTAGCAGCATAATGAGTGGATTCAGGTATGATGATTCTAACTGAAATAAGTCACACAGAAAAAGAAACATCATAAGATATCACTAATACACGGGATGTAAACTTGGCTACACAGGAACTGGATTACAAAACAGAACAGGGTCTCAAATTTAGAAAACCAACTTATGCTTGCTTAAGGGTAAAGGTGAGTTGGGGTGCTGCATAAAGCCAGAGATTGAAATGAGCACAGATAAAGTTCCTTATGCCAAATATGGAATAGACAAGAACTACTCCTTGCTCAACGAAATGGACTCAACACCCCATATTAAACGCCTAAGAATGTACCTGACTAGTAAGTATCTTAAAACCTATGGATTGCTATGTCTCTGAAAGAAAATGAAGCGTGTGTACAGGGGCATAAACGCAGCAGTGATAGGATTGGAGAGGTTCGGTGAGCAAATGAAGACCCTTTGAAGTCATATTGCATGGTACCCATTCCACGGGTCTCAACTCTCCAGGTTTAAGGGATTCTTCCTTCAGCTAAAACATGCATGTGGAACCCAGAGTATGATCAACCATGTGATCGGGAGATGTGTTCCAATATGTCTCAGTTCTCGTCCCCTGGTACTCGGGTGTAACATTCCAGACGCTTTACTAACACTCTCCCGACTTGGAGAGTCAGTGCCTTTAACCTCCTGTTTGGCCCAGTTTGCAATTTCTGCGGAAGATGAACAGGAATAGGGAGAAGCAATGAGAGACTAACTGGAGGGGTCTGGACGGGCAAATTTAACTCTCATTTCCCACCAGGAAGAGGAATTAACCAAAGGCTCAGCGTTCCGTGCCGGAACCAGATTAGGGCCTGAAGCAATCATGCGGTGTTGCGGCCAGCTCACAAGAAAGCGCGTTGAAGAAAGGAGCTCAGGGGCACTGTAATTCACAAACCTGCAGAGTTATAAATGACAGCTATCGTCCAAAAATATACTGAAGTAAGGCTGCCAAGAGGACTTGAAAGCGGGGCAGAATTGCAGGAAACCGATTTCAGGAGGTAGACTGGAATTGCATTTAAAGCATAGGAAAAGAGGCAGAACGTCCACAATGATGCACTTGGCCAAAAAGGGCGTATGCATTTTTTCCTGAATATATTCAGGAAAAAACGCATACGCCCTTTTTGGCCAACCAAGCAAGTTTGCAAAGGAAATCTGCACTACAATGAAGTCTCACTTCCCCCCGGTCAAAAGGGCCATCTGAAAAAAGTGTAAAATCCAGAAAGGCAGGACAGGCCATGGAGAACTGGGAGCCTTGTTATGCTGATGGGCGGGATGTCAATTGCCAAGAGCCACTCGGGAGAGGTGTATGGTGTTTCCTGAAACATCTAAAAAACAAAGCAACAGAGCCTAGGGCACTTCCACTTATGGTCCTATAGCTTAGGGAAATTAAAATCAAAAAGACACAGCCACCCCAAAGATTGGGACGGCTCTGTTTACAAGAACCTCGTTTACGGTACAAGTTCAATAGCACAGAAAGTGAAAAATGGATAAAGAAGTTGTGGTACTTACGTACAATGCAATATCACTCAGCAATGAAATCTATGTCATCAGGCCCGTAGCAGCATAATGAGTGGATTCAGGTATGATGATTCTAACTGAAATAAGTCACACAGAAAAAGAAACATCATAAGATATCACTAATACACGGGATGTAAACTTGGCTACACAGGAACTGGATTACAAAACAGAACAGGGTCTCAAATTTAGAAAACCAACTTATGCTTGCTTAAGGGTAAAGGTGAGTTGGGGTGCTGCATAAAGCCAGAGATTGAAATGAGCACAGATAAAGTTCCTTAAGCCAAATATGGAATAGACAAGAACTACTCCTTGCTCAACGAAATGGACTCAACACCCCATATTAAACGCCTAAGAATGTACCTGACTAGTAAGTATCTTAAAACCTATGGATTGCTATGTCTCTGAAAGAAAATGAAGCGTGTGTACAGGGGCATAAACGCAGCAGTGATAGGATTGGAGAGGTTCGGTGAGCAAATGAAGACCCTTTGAAGTCATATTGCATGGTACCCATTCCACGGGTCTCAACTCTCCAGGTTTAAGGGATTCTTCCTTCAGCTAAAACATGCATGTGGAACCCAGAGTATGATCAACCATGTGATCGGGAGATGTGTTCCAATATGTCTCAGTTCTCGTCCCCTGGTACTCGGGTGTAACATTCCAGATGCTTTACTAACACTCTCCCGACTTGGAGAGTCAGTGCCTTTAACCTCCTGTTTGGCCCAGTTTGCAATTTCTGCGGAAGATGAACAGGAATAGGGAGAAGCAATGAGAGACTAACTGGAGGGGTCTGGACGGGCAAATTTAACTCTCATTTCCCACCAGGAAGAGGAATTAACCAAAGGCTCAGCGTGCCGTGCCGGAACCAGATTAGGGCCTGAAGCAATCATGCGGTGTTGCGGCCAGCTCACAAGAAAGCGCGTTGAAGAAAGGAGCTCAGGGGCACTGTAATTCACAAATCAGCAGAGTTATAAATGACAGCTATCGTCCAAAAATATACTGAAGTAAGGCTGCCAAGAGGACTTGAAAGCGGGGCAGAATTGCAGGTCACCGATTTCTGGAGGTAGACTGGAATTGCATTTAAAGCATAGGAAAAGAGGCAGAACGTCCACAATGATGCACTTGGCCAAAAAGGGCGTATGCGTTTTTTCGTGCAGGAAAAAACGCATATGCCCTTTTTGGCCAACCAAGCAAGCTTGCAAAGGAAATCTGCACTACAATGAAGTCTCACTTCCCCCCAGTCAAAGGGGCCATCTGAAAAAAGTGTAAAATCCAGAAAGGCAGGACAGGCCATGGAGAACTGGGAGCCTTGTTATGCTGATGGCGGGATGTAAATTGCCAAGAGCCACTCGGGAGAAGTGTATGGTGTTTTCTGAAACATCTAAAAAACAACGCAAGAGAGCCTAGGGCACTTCCACTTATGGTGCTGTAGCTTAGGGAAAGTAAAATCAAAAAGACACAGCCACCCCAAAGTTTGGGACGGCTCTGTTTACAAGAACCTCGTTTACGGTACAAGTTCAATATCGCAGAAAGTGAAAAATGGATAAAGAAGTTGTGGTACTTACGTACAATGCAATATCACTCAGCAATGAAACCTATGTCATCAGGCCCGTAGCAGCATAATGAGTGGATTCAGGTATGATGATTCTAACTGAAATAAGTCACACAGAAAAAGAAACATCATAAGATATCACTAATACACGGAATGTGAACTTGGCTACACATGAACTGGATTATAAAACAGAACAGGGTCTCAAGTTTAGAAAACCAACTTATGCTTTTTTAAGGGGGAAGGTGAGTTGGGGTGCTGCATAAAACCAGAGTTTGACATTAGCACAGATACTGTTCCATAAGCCAAATGTGTAATAGACAAGACCTACCCCTTGCTCAACAAAATGGACTCAACAATGAGGTATCACCCCACACCTGATAGAATGGGCATCATCAGAAAATCTACAAACAATAAATGCTGGAAAGGGTGTGGAGAAAAGGAACCCTCTTCCACTATTGTTGGGAATATAAATTGTTACATTCACTATGGAGAACAATATGGAGTTTCTTAAGAAACTAACAATAGAATTACCATATGATACAGCAATCCCAGTACTGGACATATACCCAGACAAAACCATAAATCAAAAAGAGACATTCACCGCAATGTTCATTGCATCACTATTTACAATATCGAGGTAATGGAAGCAACCTAAATGCCCACAGACAGAAGAATGCATAAAGCTGTGGTACATATATAAAATGGAATATTACTAAGCCATGAAAAGGAATGAAATTGGGTCATTTGTAGAGACGTCGATGGATCTAGAGACTGTCATACAGAGTGAAGTAAGTCAGAAAGAGAAAAACAAATCTTGTATATTCATGCATATATGTGGAACCTAGAAAAACCGTACAGATTAACCATTTTGCAAGGCATAAATAGAGCAACAGATGTAGACAACAAATGTATGGACAACAAGGGGGGAAAGCTGTTGGGGGGGTGGTGGTGGGAGGAGTTGAGAGACTGGGATTGGCATGTATACATTTATATGTATAAAATAGATAACCAATAAGAACCTGCTGTATAAAAATATAAAATAAAATTCAAAATTGAAAAGAAATAAAATTTAAAAAATAAAACAGAAAAAACAATTATTCCCTTCACATACATGTATTTATATGAATAAATTATTTCCATGCTTATATCTGTAAATACAAAAAAGAGGAATAAAATCTACCTTGAACCAAAAACGAAAAAGAGAAAAAAAACACAGAACCCACCAGTTCCACAGAGGAAAACCGTATCAGGGCACTTGCTCCAGTTGTAAACAATTCTGAAGTTGGTCAGTGGTGGGGAATCGTCTCCCATTCAGCCAGCAGCCCCCACGTAACAAGCATCCTCATTGCAAAGCTGGGGCACCGTGCCGAGGCATCTGTGAGTAAACGTGAGCTGAGCCCCAGGCCAGTTGCTGCTGAACTATTCCCACCCGTCCCAGGTAAAACACCTGAATATATACAAGGACTTGAAAGCCTAGAGGAAGGACCATAGAGCCACACGAGTGACAGCATGCCAGCCGACTTGGTGCCTGCAGGCCAGCCAGGATGGTCCTGGCCCTGGGTGCTCTTCTGGAAGATTTCCATTTCCCTGCCTGAGATACCCGTCCTGTCCCTGCCCCCACTGCTTTTTTCCTTCCTCACCTCTGCCCAGGGAGAAATTCCAGCAGCAGGTATGGGTGACACATCCTCTTCTTTAGCAGGTGGCAGCCTGGCAACTGCTGCAGAAAGTCCAGCAGAGCCCCACTCACACTGGGCCACCCACAAAGCCGTGGCCTCTCACTCCCTCCCACCAGCCCAGCCCCGAGACTGCTGACAGGGCAGAGAAAATGGCGTCAGGCACGGCTGCAGGGGCTCTTGCTGCCTGGAGTGGTATTTATATTGATCTCAACCCAGGCACACCTGGGGAGGGCTGGCCGGCACGGTAAGGCTGCCCAGCTCAGCCAATCATCACCCCTCAGGGGCTCACAGTTGCAGAAAATGGAACTTGCTGAACCGGCCAGGTCCAAGGAACAGGTGTGGGCTCCTGAGAGTCAGGATAGACAAGGGGCTGCAGCTTTGGCTTGTTTTCTAATCATTTTATCTGGCCCATGAGTGGGAGACAACTTCAAGAAAACCCTCTCCTAATGAGAGGAACCCAGGAGTCAGGGAGAGGAGGGGTGAGTGGTGGTTGGAGACAGAGGCCTGGTGCCCCGGGTACAGTGGAAGTCTCTGGAAGACCAGGTGGAGGGAGGCCGCACAGAGTGATGCCCAGGGTCACAGACCTGTCGCAGCTGCTGTTTGTTAGTTCAAGTCCTGCTCTGAGGTGCTCTGTGTCAGCTCTGAGCGACAGGTGAGCTGGGGGTGCTCTGCAATGAGGGCTATGTGCATGGTTCCTGTGTGCCCAGCCCTGCCACGGGACCTGCAAGGGTAGCTCTGTATCCTGGGAAGGGCCTGACCACGAGAGCCCCGTGGGCTGGGGTGGGGGTGGGGTACCTGCCCAGGTGAGCTCCATATTCTGGGATTGGTCTGACCACGAGAGCCCCATGGGCTGCTGGGGACCTGGTAAAGGATGTCAGGACAGTCAGTGAAGCCACCGAGGATATACCTCCAGTTGCTCCTAATTCCTACACCCTGCTGGTCATTCTACCAACCACCAGGACATGGTATTCTGTATTAGTCTTCAATGATGCCTTCTTTTGTATTCCATTAGTCCCAGAGTCACAAGAAATTTTGGCTTGTGAGTGGCAGGACTCAACATACAACTAAAACAATACTTCCGGGCCATCTTGCCCCAAGGGTGCAAAAATTCCCACACCATCTTTGGGGAAACCTTAGCTAAAGACCTAAAAGTTCTACCTCTGGAAAAGGAAACCCTCCTTCAGTACGCAGACGACATTCTGATCGCCAGCCCTACTAAGGAGGCCTCTGAACTACCAAGCCAATAAAGGATAGAAGTTGTCCAAGAAAAAGCTCAAATATCACAGACTGCGGTGACCTGCCTGGGCTTCATTCTCACAGAAGGTCGGAGAAGCCCATCCCAGGAAAGGGAAGAAACCATTTTCGGCCTTACTCCTTTCTAAAACTAGAAGACAGCTTAGGGGTTCCTGGGGAGGCCAGGGTTTGCTGCTTCTGGATCCCTAACTGCAGTCTACTAGCTGGGCCTCTATATGAAACACTGAAAGGAAAAGATGATGATCCTTTTGAATAGAATCCAGAAGTGGCCTTTCAAGAATGGAAAGAGCAGTCAATTCAGACCCTTGCCCTGGAACTCCCTAATTTAGCTAAACCCTTTGACCTTTACATTCCCGGTGAAAGGTGAATCGCCATTGGAGAATTAGTGTAAAAACTGGGACCACTTGAAATGGAACAATGCAAGAATGCCATCCAGGTAGGATAAACTATGGTCACCAAGGGGCTTGGCCCACTGCCGCATCTGGCCAAGATACTGGCGGTATCTAAAAACCTGGAAATCAGCAGCCCAAAAGGCCTCCTCCCTCCTAAGGGAAAAGGACCCCACGTGGTGATCCTAACCACCAACCATGCCCTGAAGTTGCAGGGTTTGCTCCGTGGGCACACCAACCTCGAGTGAGGAGGCCCTCCAACTCCAACATCCAGAGAGATAACCGGGGGCAACAGGGCACCATGACGACTCGTGTGAACATCACTTGACCTGGAGTTTCTCTCATAAAACAACAGGAGTGTGTCCCAAAAGAGTAGACTACTGCTTGCAGGACTTACTGCACCCAGAGGGGAGCTAGTAATCTTGGCGGGGGAACCGTATATCACACTGTCACCATAGAAAAGCCTACAGACACCGTGATGATGGTGGCCAATAAGACTGGCTGGACTCCTGTTTACTTCAAAAGGCTGTTGACTCAGTGGCCATCATGGTCCTTGATCACCACTGACCCTGGACTGTCTGGGAGTTGAGCGGGCAGGGCTCTGACACCTGGTGCTGTTTGTACGTTAATTCAGGGGCCTAATTGAAGAAAGCGCAGACTACTGGTCAGAGCATCTAGGCTGGCAGAAACGGTCAGCCTAAGGTGGCCGAACAAATGTGGGGCGGGGTGAAACCGGCCCCCACAGCGTCTCTGCACATCTCTTTCCTGGACCCTTAAAGGTCATTAGAATCTATAACGCTTCCAATGCTGGTGCTCGGGTGGACGAGCAGGGAGGCAGGGGGCCTGGGGACAATCAACGTCACCTGGAGGCTGCTGGGGAGAAGCTCTGACCCTCACCCCTTGGTATGAGGGCTCCCAACTCAGCACTCAGCAGTTACAGAAGAAGGGTCTGCACCCTCAGCACTCCAAGAATGAGGAACGGGACAAAAGGCAGAGGAGGGGTTTGTCCCCAGCAAAGCCCATTAAAAATCCCTGGGAGATAAAAATAGAATCTGGGCAATAAAGTCAAGTCTAACCTTTTTTATCCTTTGTGCTTTGTCTAATTTCATGTGCTCCTAGGGTCCCGCATGCAGAGGTTCCACACCCGGCACTTCAGACCAGATTTCCTAGTGCAGAATGGCTGGGTCGACACCTCAGCTCCTGGGGCCCAGTGCAGACTCCGCGATATAGAGCCTGAGCTGCAGCCAACCCGGCCCTCGAGAGCTCCGCCCCCTCCCTCCCACTGACTCTGACAGGATCTCTACACAGCAGCCCAGCCCACAGCCCAGGGGGTAGTGCATGCTCTCACCTCTCCATTCTCTGATCAAAATATAAAGTTTCCTTTGCTTGTGAACCAAACTCAGTCTCGATCTGTTGGCCCCAATGACACTGCGCAGGGGGACACTTGTTGGGGTCCACTCTGGAGGATCAGTAACAGAAATTGAGACTATTGTAACCTCAATGAACAGATGTGTGAGCCAAACTGTAGTTAACATAGAACAGTGTATAAGGCTCGGGTAAAATAAGATGTTTCTAACGCTTCCATTGGATATTTCCATCACTTTATTATAAGCAAGTTCAGTGAAAAGGTTTGTCTTATTTGTCAGGTCAATATTAGAGAAACGAAGTGATTTCTTTCCAAGGATGTACATCTAATAATCTTGGTTAAAGCTTCAATCTTGTTTTAAATGCTTTTCCATTGAAAATGATACCTCTCTTTCAGCTCCCCCATTTCTGAGAAGTATAAAATCTTATAATTTATTATTACCAAAGCGGAAAGGTGGGAGGAGGGATAAATTAACAGTTTGGGATTAACACATACACACTGCTATGTATAAAATAGATCATCAACAAGGAACTACTATCTACGCGTGGAACAACTCCTACGGAGCACCTACTGAACGCTGGCAGAAGACCTCAGACCTCCCAAAAGGCAAGGAACCCCCCACGTACCTGGTTAGGGCAAAAGAAAAAACTAAACAGAGACAAAAGAATAGGGACGGGTCCTGCACCAGCGGGAGAGAGCTGTGAAGGAGGAAAAGTGTCCACACACTAGGAGCCCCTTCGCGGGTGGAGACTTCGGGAGGCGGAGTGGGGGAGCTTGGGAGCCGCGGAGGAGAGCACAGCAACAGGGGTGCGGAAGGCAAAGCGGAGAGATTCCAGCGCAGAGGATCGGGCCGACCGGCACTCACCAGCCGAGAGGCTTGTCTGCTCGCCCGCCGGGGCGGGCGGGACTGGGAGCTGAGGCTCCGGCTTTTGTTGGAGCGCCGGGAGAGGACTGAGGTTGGCGGCGTGAACACAGCCTGCAGGGCGTTGGTGTGCCGCGGCTGGCCGGGAGAGAGTCTGGGGAGGGGTCTGGACCTGCTGAAGAGGCAAGAGACTTTTACGTCCCTCTTTGTTTCCTGGTGCACGAGGAGGGGGGATTGGGAACGCTGCTAGGGAGAGCTCCGGAGACGGGCGCGAGCCGCGGCTAAGAGTGCGGAGCCCAGAGACGGACATGGGACGCTAAGGCCGCTGCTGCCGCCGCCAGGAGGCCTGTGTGCGAGCGCAGGTCACTAGCCACACGCCCTTCCGGGGAGCCTGTGCAGCCCGCCGCTGCCGGGGTCCCGGGATCCGGGGACGGCTCCCCCGGGAGAGCGCACGGCGCGCCTCAGGCTGCAGCGTCACGCCGGCCTCTGCCACTGCAGGCCCGCCCTGCACTCCGTGACCCTCCCTACCCCCCGGCCTGGGTGAGCCAGAGCCTCCGAATCAGCGGCTCCTTTAACCCCGTCCTGTCTGAGCAAAGAACAGACGCCCTCCGGCGACCTACACGCACAGGCGGGGCCAAATCCAAAGCTGAGCCCCTGGGAGCTGTGAGAACAAAGAAGAGAAAGGGAAATTTCTTCCAGCAGCCTCAGAAGCAGTGGATTAAAGCTCCACAATCAACTTGATATACCCTGCATCTGTGGAATACCTGAATAGACAACAAATCATCCCAAATTAAGGAGCCCTGTGGATGAAAGGCTCTTGGTGCTGCAGCCAGGACTCAGTGCTGTGCCTCTGAGGTGGGAGAGCCAACTTCAGGACACTGGTCCACAAGAGGCCTCCCAGCTGCACATAATATCAAACAGCAAAAATCTCCGAGAGATCTCCATCTCAACGCCAGCACCCAGCTTCACTCAACGACCAGCAAGCTACAGTGCTGGACATCCTATGCCAAACAACTAGCAAGACAGAAACACAACCCCATCCATTAGCAGAGAGGCTGCCCAAAATCATAATAAGTCTACAGACACCCCAAAACACACCACCAGACGTGGACCTGCCCACCAGAAAGACAAGATCCAGCCTCATACACCAGAACACAGGCACTAGTACCCTCCACCAGGAAGCCTACACAACCCACTGAACCAACCTTAGCCACTGGGGACAGACTCAAAAAACAACAGGAACTACGAACATTCAGCCTGCAAAAAAAAAAAAAAAAGGAGACCCCAAACACAGTAAGATAAGCAAAATGAGAAGACAGAAAAACACACAGCAGATGAAGGAGCAAGATAAAAACCCACCAGACCTAACAAATGAAGAGGAAATAGGCAGTCTACCTGAAAAAGAATTCAGAATAATGATAGTAAGGTTGATCCGAAATCTTGGAGATAGAATGGACAATAGAATGGACAAATTGCAAGAATCAGTTAACAAGGACCTAGAAGAACTAAAGATGAAACAAGCAACGATGAACAACACAATAAATGAAATTAAAAGTACTCTAGATGGGATCAATAGCAGAATAACTGAGGCAGAAGAACGGATAAGTGACCTGGAAGATAAAATAGTGGAAATAACTACTGCAGAGCAGAATAAAGAAAAAAGAATGAAAAGAACTGAGGACAGTCTCAGAGACCTCTGGGACAACATTAAACGCACCAACATTCGAATTATAGGGGTTCCAGAAGAAGAAGAGAAAAAGAAAGGGACTGAGAAAATATTTGAAGAGATTATAGTTGAAAACTTCCCTAATATGGGAAAGGAAATAGTTAATCAAGTCCAGGAAGCACAGAGAGTCCCATACAGGATAAATCCAAGGAGAAATACGCCAAGACACATATTAATCAAACTGTCAAAAATTAAATACAAAGAAAACATATTAAAAGCAGCAAGGGAAAAACAACAAATAACACACAAGGGAATCCCCATAAGGTTAACAGCTGATCTTTCAGCAGAAACTCTGCAAGCCAGAAGGGAGTGGCAGGACATATTGAAAGTGTTGAAGGAGAAAAACCTGCAACCAAGATTACTCTACCCAGCAAGGATCTCATTCAGATTTGATGGAGAAATTAAAACCTTTACAGACAAGCAAAAGCTGAGAGAGTTCAGCACCACCAAACCAGCTCTACAACAACTGCTAAAGGAACTTCTCTAGGCAAGAAACACAAAAGAAGGAAAGGACCTACAATAACAAACCCAAAACAATGAAGAAAATGGGAATAGGAACACACATATCGATAATTACCTTAAATGTAAATGGACTAAATGCTCCCACCAAAAGACACAGATTGGCTGAATGGATACAAAAACAAGACCCATATATTTGCTGTCTACAAGAGACCCACTTCAGACCTAGAGACACATACAGACTGAAAGTAAGGGGATGGAAAAAGGTATTTCATGCAAGTGGAAACCAAAAGAAAGCTGGAGTAGCAATTCTCATATCAGACAAAATAGACTTTAAAACAAAGACTATTAGAAGAGACAAAGAAGGACACTACATAATGATCAAGGGATCAATCCAAGAGGAAGATATAACAATTGTAAATATTTATGCACCCAACATAGGTGCACCTCAATACATAAGGCAAATACTGACAACCATAAAAGGGGAAATCGACAGTAACACATTCATAGTAGGGGACTTTAACACCCCACTTTCACCAATGGACAGATCATCCAAAATGAAAATAAATAAGGAAACACAAGCTTTAAATGATACATTAAACGAGATGGAGTTAATTGATATTTATAGGACATTCCATCCAAAAACAACAGAATACACATTTTTCTCAAGTGCTCATGGAACATTCTCCAGGATAGATCATATCTTGGGTCACAAATCAAGCCTTGGTAAATTTAAGAAAATTGAAATTGTATCAAGTATTTTTTCTGACCACAACGCCATGAGACTAGATATCAATTACAGGAAAAGATCTGTAAAAAATACAAACACATGGAGGCTAAACAATACACTACTTAATAATGAAGATATCACTGAAGAAATCAAAGAGGAAATCAAAAAATACCTAGAAACAAATGACAATGGAGACACAACGACCCAAAACCTGTGGGATGCAGCAAAAGCAGTTCTAAGGGGGAAGTTTATAGCAATACAAGCCCACCTTAAGAAGCAGGAAGCATCTCGAATAAACAACCTAACCTTGCACCTCAAGCAATTAGAGAAAGAAGAACAAAAAAACCCCAAAGCTAGCAGAAGGAAAGAAATCATAAAAATCAGATCAGAAATAAATGAAAAAGAAATGAAGGAAACAATAGCAAAGATCAATAAAACTAAAAGCTGGTTCTTTGAGAAGATAAACAAAATAGATAAACCACTAGCCAGACTCATCAAGAAAAAAAGGGAGAAGACCCAAATCAATAGAATTAGAAATGAAAAAGGAGAGGTAACAACTGACACTGCAGACATAAAAGAGATCATGAGAGATTACTACAAGCAACTCTATGCCAATAAAATGGACAATCTGGAAGAAATGGACAAATTCTTAGAAAGGCACAACCTGCCAAGACTGAATCAGGAAGAAATAGAAAATATGAACAGACCAATCACAAGCACTGAAATTGAAACTGTGATTAAAAATCTTCCAACAAAGAAAAGCCCAGGACCAGATGGCTTCACAGGCGAATTCTATCAAACATTTAGAGAAGAGCTAACACCTATCCTTCTCAAACTCTTCCAAAATATAGCAGAGGGAGGAACACTCCCAAACTCCTTCTACGAGGCCACCATCACCTTGATACCAAAACCAGACAAGGATGTCACAAAGAAAGAAAACTACAGGCCAATATCACTGATGAACATAGATGCAAAAATCCTCAACAAAATACTAGCAAACAGAATCCAACAGCACATTAAAAAGATCATACACCATGATCAAGTGGGGTTTATTCCAGGAATGCAAGGATTCTTCAATATACGCAAATCTATCAATGTGATAAACCATATTAACAAACTGAAGGAGAAAAACCATATGATCATCTCAATAGATGCAGAGAAAGCTTTTGACAAAATTCAACACCCATTTATGATAAAAACCCTGCAGAAAGTAGGCATAGAGGGAACTTTCCTCAACATAATAAAGGCCATATATGACAAGCCCACAGCAAACATCATCCTCAATGGTGAAAAACTGAAAGCATTTCCACTAAGATCAGGAACAAGACAAGGTTGCCCACTCTCACCACTCTTATTCAACATAGTTTTGGAAGTTTTAGCCACAGCAATCAGAGAAGAAAAGGAAATAAAAGGAATCCAAATCGGAAAAGAAGAAGTAAAGCTGTCACTGTTTGCAGATGACATGATCCTATACATAGAGAACCCTAAAGATGCTACCAGAAAACTACTAGAGCTAATCAATGAATTTGGTAAAGTGGCAGGATACAAAATTAATGCACAGAAATCTCTGGCATTCCTATATACTAATGATGAAAAATCTGAAAGTGAAATCAAGAAAACACTCCCATTTACCATTGCAACAAAAAGAATAAAATATCTAGGAATAAACCTACCTAAGGAGACAAAAGATCTGTATGCAGAAAATTATAAGACCCTGATGAAAGAAATTAAAGATGATACAAATAGATGGAGAGATATACCATGTTCTTGGATTGGAAGAATCAACATTGTGAAAATGACTCTACTACCGAAAGCAATCTATAGATTCAATGCAATCCCTATCAAACTACCACTGGCATTTTTCACAGAACTAGAACAAAAAATTTTGCAATTTGTATGGAAACACAAAAGACCCCGAATAGCCAAAGCAATCTTGAGAACGAAAGAAGGAACTGGAGGAATCAGGCTCCCAGACTTCAGACTATACTACAAAGCTACAGTTATCAAGACGGTATGGTACTGGCACAAAAACAGAAAGATAGATCAATGGAACAGGATAGAAAGCCCAGAGATAAACCCACGCACATATGGTCACCTTATCTTTGACAAAGGAGGCAGAAATGTACAGTGGAGAAAGGACAGCCTATTCAATAAGTGGTGCTGGGAAAACTGGACAGCTACATGTAAAAGTATGAAATTAGATCACTCCCTAACACCGTACACAAAAATAAGCTCAAAATGGATTAAAGACCTAAATGTAAGGCCAGAAACTGTCAAACTCTTAGAGGAAAACATAGGCAGAACACTCTATGACATAAATCACAGCAAGGTCCTTTTTGACCCACCTCCTAGAGAAATGGAAATAAAAAGAAGAGTAAACAAATGGGACCTAATGAAACTTAAAAGCTTTTGCGCAGCAAAGGAAACCATAAAGAAGACCAAAAGACAACCCTCAGAATGGGAGAAAATATTTGCAAATGAAGCAACTGACAAAGGATTGATCTCCAAAATTTATAAGCAGCTCATGCAGCTTAATAACAAAAAAACAAACAACCCAATCCAAAAATGGGCAGAAGACCTAAATAGACATTTCTCCAAAGAAGATATACAGAGTGCCAACAAACACATGAAAGAATGCTCAACATCACTAATCATGAGAGAAATGCAAATCAAAACTACAATGAGATATCATCTCACACCAGTCAGAATGGCCATCATCAAAAAATCTAGAAACAATAAATGCTGGAGAGGGTGTGGAGAAAAGGGAACCCTCTTACACTGTTGGTGGGAATGTAAATTGATACAGCCACTGTGGAGAACAGTATGGAGGTTCCTTAAAAAGCTACAAATAGAACTACCATATGACCCAGCAATCCCACTACTGGGCATATACCCTGAGAAAACCATAATTCAAAAAGAGTCATGTACCAAAATGTTCATTGCAGCTCTATTTACAATAGCCCAGAGATGGAAACAACCTAAGTGTCCATCATCGGATGAATGGATAAAGAAGATGTGGCACATATATACAATGGAATATTACTCAGCCATAAAAAGAGACGAAATTGAGCTATTTGTAATGAGGTGGATAGACCTAGAGTCTGTCATACAGAGTGAAGTAAGTCAGAAAGAGAGAGACAAATACCGTATGCTAACACATATATATGGAATTTAAAAAAAAAATGTCATGAAAAACCTAGGGGTGAAACAGGAATAAAGACACAGACTTACTAGAGAATGGACTTGAGGCTATGGGGAGGGGGAAGGGTAAACGGTGACAAAGCGATAAAGAGACATGGACATATATACACTACCAAACGTAAGGTAGATAGCTAGTGGGAGGCAGCCGCATAGCACAGGGAGATCAGCTCGGTGCTTTGTGACCGCCTGGAGGGGTGGGATGGGGAGGGTGGGAGGGAGGGAGACGCAAGCGGGAAGAGATATGGGAATATATGTATATATATGACTGATTCATTTTGTTGTGAAGCTGAAACTAACATACCATTGTAAAGCAATTATACTCCAATAAAGATGTTAAAAAAAAAAAAAAAAAAAAAAAAAAAACAAGGAACTACTGTATAGCACAGGGAACTACACTCAACATTTTGCAATAACCTATAAGGGGAAATAATCTGAAAAAGAATAGATATTTTTATTGACATCATCTATCAATGACAGTTAAAGTGTAACCTAAGGGAAGCTGGTGGTGAGTGCTTCTGACCCTGAAGACTTCAATCATCTAAAGTTTGGACTCTGCCTACTTCCCAAGGCCCTTAATGAACATATGTGTAGCCGTAGCTTAAAAAATTCCCCAGTTTGGGTTTCGGGGAGACACTGATTTTGAAAAAGCCCTGGTGTTCTCCTTACATGAATGGGACTCTTCCTACTGCTAAAACATGTCTGTCACACCCAGAGGATGGTATACCGTCTGATCGGGAAGAGTTTGGAAAAGGCATCTCATCTCCTCATCTCCTGGTGCTCGGGTTCACCCATCCAGCGTCTTTACTAACAGTCTCCCCACTTGGAGATGACAGCACTGTCAACATCCTGTTGCGTACAGTTTGGAATTTGTCCAGAGGATGAAGCGGAAGGATGAGGAACAATGAGAGACAAGTCCTAGGTGTTCAGACAGGCACATGTCACTCTAATTTCCAATCAGGAAGACGAATTGACCAAAGGCTAGGGTTGCCCATGGAAACAGTATAGGGCTTGAGGAAATCCCGCTGCTTTGTGGCCAGTTCCCATAAACACAAGTTGAACAATGGAACTCAGGGACAGTAAAATTCACGAAACTGCAGAGTTGAAAATATCCATCACTGAAAAATGTCTTGAGGAAAGTCAGAGAAAAGGACTTGTAAGCAAGGGAGAATGGCAGGAAAGGGATTTGAGGAGGTAGAAAGGACTCGCCATTAAGCACAAGAAAAGGAGCTGAACATTGCCAACATTGCAGTTGGCCAAAAAGGGTGTATGCGTTTTTTTCTGTATATATTCAAGAAAAGGGCATACACTTTTTTAGCCAACCAAACAGGTGGGCACTGGAAGTCAATACTACAAGAGATATCACTTCGCATCAGTCAGAAGAGCCATCCTCATAAAGCGTAAACAACAGAAATGCAGGACAGGGCAAGGAGAAGAGGGAGCCCTGTGAGACTTATAGTGGAAATGTATATTGCCAACGGCCATTCTGGAGAAGTGTATTGTGTTTACTAAAGCATCTAAAAAATGAGCTACAGAGCATAGGGCACTTGCACTCATGGGCGTATATCTTGGGAAAAACAAAAATCGAGAGGACACAGGCACCCCAATGTTTACCCCCTCTCTGTTTAAAAGATCCTCGACTAGCATATAACTTAAATGTCTCTGGAGAGAAAAAATGGATAGAGATGTGGTACTTAGGTAGAGTGGAATATTATTCAGCCTGGAAATCAATGAAATATGGCCAGTTGTAACAACTCCGGAGGAGTTACGTATGATCATTCTAAGTGACATAATTCAAAAAGAAAAAGACACATATCATAAGATATCACTTAAAGGTGGAATCCAAAATGGCTACACATGAAATAAATTACAAAACAAAAACATAGTCAAATATGTAGAAAACACGCATAAGGCTGCTAAACGGGAAAGGTGGGGAGGGGTGAGGCATCATCCAGGAGGTTGAAATTAGCAAAGATACCATTCCAAATACCAAACTGATAATCAACAAGGCCTACACGGTAGCTAAAAGAACTGCACTCAGCACACTCAAGTCACCGGAAAAGAATATATACGACTGGTAAGAATCTGAAAAAGAATTTACTGATGTCTCTCTGTACGTGAATCAAGTGGATGTACAGCAGCAAGAAACAGAGCTTTGAAAATCAGCTGTAACCAATATAGTAATAAATTGAAAAAAATAAACGACAGAGAGACAGAGAAAACCTCTTACAACTTTTCCTCAGGGCCGGTGATGCAACATGGATTGAACACATCTAGACCCACAGCAGGATGAGACATAAGGCTGGAAACTGTTTGCACTAAGAGAAATGTGAGGTTGGGTGAGGAAATGCACACCCTTTAAAGTAATACTACCTGGTACCCATTCAATGGGTCCCAAATCTGCAGGTTCAAGGGATCTTCCTACAGCTAAAACATGCATGGAAAACCCAGAGGACTGTACACCATGTGATCGGGAGATGTGTCTAAAATGCAGCTCATTTATCCTCTCCTGGTGCTCCTGTTCACCATTCCAGCCACGTTACTTAGAATCTCCCCACTTGGAGAATCAGCACATTTCAACTTCTGTTTCAAACATTTTGCAAATTGTGAGGAGGATGAACGGGAAGAGGGGGAACCAATGAGAGAATAGTTGTAGGGGTTTGGACGGGCACATATCACTCTAATTTCCCATTAAGAATAAGAATTGCAAAAAGGCTCAGCCCGCCTCGCCCGAGCCAAAATAGGGCCTGAAGCAATCCTGCGGGTTTGAGGCCAGCTCACAAAAGAGCAACTTAAAAAATGGAGCTCAGGGTCACTGCAATTCACAAACCTGCAGAGTTATAAATGAAAACTAACGTCCAAAAATATGTTGAGGTAAGGCAAAGAAGAGGATCTGAATGCAAGACAGAATTGCAAGAAACAGATTTCAAGAGATAGATTGGACTCGTCTTTAAAGCACATAAAAAGCGGCAGAATTTCGACAATGATGCAGTTGGCCCAAAAGGGCGTATGCGTTTTTTCCTGATTATATCCAGGAAAAAACGCATACACACTTTATGGGCAACGAAGCAAGCAAGCAATGCAAATGTGCACAACAAAGAAGTCTCATTTCCCACCGGTCAAAAGGGCCATCCTAAACAATTGTAAAAACCAGAAATGCAGGACAGGCCATGGAGAACAGGGAGCCTTTATACGCTGATGGGCAGTGTGTGAACTGCCGAGAGCCACTCTGGAGAAGTGTATGGTGGTTCCTAAATCATCTAAAAAACAGAGCTACAGAGCATAGGACACTTCCAATCATGGGAGTATATCTAGGGAAGTCTAAAAATCAACAAGACACAAGCACACCACAGTTTAGGGCTACTCTGTTTACAAGAACCTCAACTTCAGTACACCTTAAATATCCCAGGAAAGAGAACAATGGATAAAGAAGATGTGGTACTTATGTACAATGGAATATCTCTTCACCATGAAATCAATGTAATAAGGCTAGTAGAAGGATAAAGAGTGGATTTAGGTCCGATAATACTACTTGAAATAAGTCAAACAGAAAAAGAAACATATCATAAGATATCACTTATAGAGGGAGGGTAAATATGGCTGCACAAGAAATGAATTACAGAACAGAACAGTGTCTCACATTTAGAAAACACACTTATTTCAGCTTAAGGGGAAAGGAGAGGTGGGGTGATGCATAAAACCAGAGTTTGAAATTAGCACAGATACCGTTCAATAAACCAAATAGATATTAGACAAGATCTACACCTTGCTCAATGAACTGGCCTCAACACACCCTATACACCACAGAGAAATATATCTGAGTAATAAGAATCTTAAAACCCATGTATTGATATATCTCCATAAGGGAATCAAGTGTGTGCAGAGCGGCACAAACACAGCAGTGAAAATGAGCTAAACCCCATTATAGAAATAAATTTTAAAAACAAAACGCAGAAACAATGAAAGAGAGAAAAATTCTTACAAAATTCGCTCAGGGGCTGTGATGCAACCTGGATTGACCACATATAAACCCACAGCTGGATAAGACATAAGGCTGGACACTTGGGGCTGAGAGGATTGGTGAGCTTTGGTGAGCAACTGCCAAAAGTTTAATGCAATACTTCATGCTACTCATTCCAAGGGTCCCAACACTCCAGGTTGAAGGGAATCTTCCTACAGCTAAACCATGCTTGGGAAACCCAGCGACTGGTATACCATATGATCGGGAAAGGTTTCTAAAACGCACCTCATTTTTCCTCTCCTGGGGCTCCGGATCGACATTCCAGCCGCTTTACTAAAAATATCCCCACATGGAGAGTCAATGCCTTTAAGTTCTGGTATCGCACAGTCTGCAGTTAGTGCGGAGGATGAATGGGAATAGGGGGAACCAGTAAGAAACTAGCTGTAGCAGATTCAATGGGCACATGTCACTCTAATTTCATATCAGTGAGAAAAATAAACCAAAGGCACAGCAAGGTGCCCCAGAAGAACAATAGGGCCTGAAGGAATTCTGTGGTTATGAGGCAAGATCACAAAAATAAGAGCTGTAAAATGGAGCTAAGGGCCACTGCAATTCAAAATCTGCAGAGTTATAAAGGCCAACTATTTTCAAAAAGTATATTGAGGTAAGGCTATGAAGAGGTATTGAAAGCAAGGCAGAATTGCAGAAAACCGATTTCAGGAGGTAGACTGGAATTGCATTTAAAGCACAGGAAAAGAGGCAGAACATCAACAATGATGCACTTGGTCAAAAAGGGCATATGCGTTTTTTCCTGAATCTATTCAGCAAAAAACACATACGCCCTTTTGGGCCAACCAAGCAAGCTTGCAAAGGAAATCTGCACTACAATGAAGTCTCACTTCCCCCCGGTCAAAAGGGCCATCTGAAAAAAGTATAAAATCCAGAAAGGCAGGACAGGCCATGGAGAACTGGGAGCCCTGTTATGCTGATGGGCGGGATGTAAATTGCCAACAGCCACTTGGGAGAAGTATATGGTGTTTCTTGAAACATCTAAAAAACAAAGCAACAGAGCCTAGGGCACTTCCACATATGGTCCTATAGATTAGGGAAATTAAAATCAAAAAGACACAGCCACCCCAAAGTTTGGAACGGCTCTGTTTACAAGAACCTCGTTTACGGTACAAGTTCAATATCGCAGAAAGTGAAAAATGGATAAAGAAGTTGTGCTACTTACGTACAATGCAATATCACTCAGCAATGAAATCTATGTCATCAGGCCTGTAGCAGCATAATGAGTGGATTCAGGTATGATGACTCTAACTGAAATAAGTCACACAGAAAAAGAAACATCATAAGATATCACTAATACACGGAATGTAAACTTGGCTACACAGGAACTGGATTACAAAACAGAACAGGGTCTCAAATTTAGAAAACCAACTTATGCTTGCTTAAGGGGAAAGGTGAGTTGGGGTGCTGCATAAAACCAGAGATTGAAATGAGCACAGATAAAGTTCCTTAAGCCAAATATGGAATAGACAAGAGCTACTCCTTGCTCAATGAAATGGACTCAACACCCCATATTAAATGCCTAAGAATGTACCTGACTAGTAATTATCTTAAAACCTATGGATTGCTATGTCTCTGAAAGAGAATCAAGCGTGTGTACAGGGGCATAAACGCAGCAGTGATAGGATTGGAGAGGTTCGGTGAGCAAATGAAGACCCTTTGAAGTCATATTGCATGGTACCCATTCCACGGGTCTCAACTCTCCAGGTTTAAGGGATTCTTCCTTCAGCTAAAACATGCATGTGGAACCCAGAGTATGATCAACCATTTGATCGGGAGACGTGTTCCAATATGTCTGAGCTCTCATCCCCTGGTACTCGGGTGCAACATTCCAGACGCTTTACTAACACTCTCCCGACTTGGAGAGTCATTGCCTTTAACCTCCTGTTTGGCCCAGTTTGCAATTTCTGCGTAAGATGAACAGGAATAGGGAGAACCAATGAGAGACTAGCTGGAGGTGTCTGAACGGGCAAATTTAACTCTCATTTCCCACCAGGAAGAGGAATTAACCAAAGGGTCAGCATGCCGTGCCAGAAACAGATGAGGGCCTGAAGCAATCCTGCGGTGTTGCGGCCAGCTCACAAGAAAGCGAGTTGAAGAAAGGAGCTAAGGGGCACTGTAATTCACAAACCTGCAGAGTTATAAATGACAGCTATCGTCCAAAAATATACTGAAGTAAGGCTGCCAAGAGGACTTGAAAGAGGGTCAGAATTGCAGGAAACCGATTTCAGGAGGTAGACTGGAATTGCATTTAAAGCATAGGAAAAGAGGCAGAACGTCCACAATGATGCACTTGTCCAAAAAGGGCGTATGCGTTTTTTCCTGAATATATTCAGGAAAAAACGCATACGCCCTTTTCGGCCAACCAAGCAAGCTTGCAAAGGAAATCTGCACTACAATGAAGTCTCACTTCCCCCCGGTCAAAAGGACCATCTGAAAAAAGTGTAAAATCCAGAAAGGCAGGACAGGCCATGGAGAACTGGGAACCTTGTTATGCTGATGGGCGGGATGTAAATTGCCAACAGCCACTTGGGAGAAGTGTATGGTGTTTCCTGAAACATCTAAAAAACAAAGCCACAGAGCCTAGGGCACTTCCACTTATGGTCCTATAGCTTAGGGAAATTAAAATCAAAAAGACACAGCCACCCCAAAATTTGGGATGGCTCTGTTTACAAGAACCCCGTTTATGGTACAAGTTCAATATCGCAGAAATTGAAAAATGAATAAAGAAGTTGTGGTACTTACGTACAATGCAATATCACTCAGCAATAAAATCTATGTTATCAGGCCCGTAGAAGCATAATGAGTGGATTCAGGTATGATGATTCTAAGTGAAATAAGTCACACAGAAAAAGAAACATCATAAGATATCACTAATACACGGAATGTAAACTTGGCTACACAGGAACTGGATTACAAAACACAACAGGGTCTCAAATGTAGAAAACCAACTTATGCTTGCTTAAGGGGGAAGGTGAGTTGGGGTGCTGCATAAACCAGAGATTGAAATGAGCACAGATAAAGTTCCTTAAGCCAAACATGGAATAGACAAGAACTACTCCTTGCTCAACGAAATGGACTCAACACCCCATATTAAACGCCTAAGAATGTACCTGACTAGTAACTATCTTAAAACCTATGGATTGCTATGTCTCTGAAAGAAAATCAAGCGTGTGTACAGGGGCATAAACGCAGCAGTGATAGGATTGGAGAGGTTCGGTGATCAAATGAAAACCCTTTGAAGTCATATTGCATGGTACCCATTCCACGGGTCTCAACTCTCCAGGTTTAAGGGATTCTGCCTTCAGCTAAAACATGCACGTGGAACCCAGAGTATGATCAACCGTGTGATCGGGAGACGTGTTCCAATATGTCTCAGTTCTCGTCCCCTGGTACTCGGGTGCAACATTCCACACGCTTTACTAACACTCTCCCGACTTGGAGAGTCAGTGCCTTTAACCTCCTGTTTGGCCCAGTTTGCAAATTCTCCGGAAGATGATCAGGAATAGGGAGAACCAATGAGAGACTAGCTGAGGTGTCTGGACGGGCAAATTTAACTCTCATTTCCCACCAGGAAGAGGAATTAACCAAAGGCTCAGCGTGCCTTGCCGGAACCAGATTAGGGCCTGAAGCAATCCTGCGCTGTTGCGGCCAACTCACAAGAAAGCGAGTTGAAGAAAGGAGCTCAGGGGCACTGTAATTCACAAACCTGCAGAGTTATAAATGACAGCTATCGTCCAAAAATATACTGAAGTAAGGCTGCCAAGAGGACTTGAAAGTGGGGCAGAATTGCAGGAAACCGATTTCAGGAGGTAGACTGGAATTGCATTTAAAGCATAGGAAAAGAGGCAGAACGTCCACAATGATGCACTTGGCCAAAAAGGGCATATGCGTTTTTTCCTGAATATATTCAGGAAAAAACGCATACGCCCTTTTTGGCCAACCAAGCAAGCTTGCAAAGGAAATCTGCACTACAATGAAGTCTCACTTCCCCCGGTCAAAAGGGCAACCTGAAAAAAGTGTAAAATCCAGAAAGGCAGGACAGGCCATGGAGAACTGGGAGCCTTGTTATGCTGATGGGCAGGATGTAAATTGCCAAGAGCCACTCGGGAGAGGTGTATGGTGTTTCCTGAAACATCTAAAGAACAAAGCAACAGAGTCTAGGGCACTTCCACTTATGGTCCTATAGCTTAGGGAAATTAAAATCAAAAACACACAGCCACCCCAAAGTTTGGGATGGCTCTGTTTACAAGAACCTCGTTTACGGTACAAGTTCAATATCACAGAAAGTGAAAAATGGATAAAGAAGTTGTGGTACTTACGTACAATGCAATATCACTCAGCAATGAAATCTATGTCATCAGGCCCGTAGCAGCATAATGAGTGGATTCAGGTATGATGATTCTAACTGAAATAAGTCACACAGAAAAAGAAATATCATAAGATATCACTAATACATGGAATGTAAACTTGGCTACACAGGAACTGGATTACAAAACAGAACAGGGTCTCAAATTTAGAAAACCAACATATGCTTGCTTAAGGAGAAAGTTGAATTGGGGTGCTGCATAAAACCAGAGATTGAAATGAGCACAGATAAAGTTCCTTAAGCCAAATATGGAATAGACAAGAACTACTCCTTGCTCAACGAAATGGACTCAACACCCCATATTAAACGCCTAAGAATGTACCTGACTAGTAAGTATCTTAAAACCTATGGATTGCTATGTCTCTGAAAAAAAATCAAGCGTGTGTACAGGGGCATAAACGCAGCAGTGATAGGATTGGAGAGGTTCGGTGAGCAAATGAAGACCCTTTGAAGTCATATTGCATGGTACCCATTCCACGGGTCTCAACTCTCCAGGTTTAAGGGATTCTTCCTTCAGCTAAAACATGCACGTGGAACCCAGAGTATGATCAACCGTGTGATCGGGAGACGTGTTCCAATATGTCTCAGTTCTCGTCCCCTGGTACTCGGGTGCAACATTCCAGACGCTTTACTAACACTCTCCCGACTTGGAGAGTCAGTGCCTTTAACCTCCTGTTTGGCCCAGTTTGCAATTTCTGCGGAAGATGAACAGGAATAGGGAGAACCAATGAGAGACTAGCTGGAGGTGTCTGGACGGGCAAATTTAACTCTCATTTCCCACCAGGAAGAGGAATTAACCAAAAGCTCAGCGTGCCGTGCCGGAACCAGAATAGGGCCTGAAGCAATCCTGCGGTGTTGCGGCCAGCTCACAAGAAAGCGAGTTGAAGAAAGGAGCTCAGGGGCACTGTAATTCACAAACCTGCAGAGTTATAAATGACAGCTATCGTCCAAAAATATACTGAAGTAAGGCTGCCAAGAGGACTTGAAAGCGGAGCAGAATTGCAGGAAACCGATTTCAGGAGGTAGACTGGAATTGCATTTAAAGCATAGGAAAAGAGGCAGAACGTCCACAATGATGCGCTTGGCCAAGCAAGCTTGCAAAGGAAATCTGCACTACAATGAAGTCTCACTTCCCCCCGGTCAAAAGGGCCATCTGAAAAAGTGTAAAATCCAGAAAGGTAGGACAGGCCATGGAGAACTGGGAGCCTTGTTATGCTGATGGGCGGGATGTCAATTGCCAAGAGCCACTTGGGAGAGGTGTATGGTGTTTCCTGAAACATCTAAAAAACAAAGCAACAGAGCCTAGGGCACTTCCACTTATGGTCCTATAGCTTAGGGAAATTAAAATCAAAAAGACACAGCCACCCCAAAGTTTGGGACGGCTCTGTTTACAAGAACCTCGTTTACGGTACAAGTTCAATATCGCAGAAAGTGAAAAATGGATAAAGAAGTTGTGGTACTTACGTACAATGCAATATCACTCAGCAATGAAATCTATGTCATCAGGCCCGTAGCAGCATAATGAGTGGATTCAGGTATGATGATTCTAACTGAAATAAGTCACACAGAAAAAGAAACATCATAAGATATCACTAATACACGGAATGTAAACTTGGCTACACAGGAACTGGATTACAAAACAGAACAGGGTCTCAAATTTAGAAAACCAACTTATGCTTGCTTAAGGGGAAAGGTGAGTTGGGGTGCTGCATAAAACCAGAGATTGAAATGAGCACAGATAAAGTTCCTTAAGCCAAATATGGAATAGACAAGAGCTACTCCTTGCTCAACAAAGTGGACTCAACACCCCATATTAAACGCCTAAGAATGTACCTGACTAGTAAGTATCTTAAAACCTATGGATTGCTATGTCTCTGAAAGAGAATCAAGCGTGTGTACAGGGGCATAAACGCAGCAGTGATAGGATTGGAGAGGTTCGGTGAGCAAATGAAGACCCTTTGAAGTCATATTGCATGGTACCCATTCCACGGGTCTCAACTCTCCAGGTTTAAGGGATTCTTCCTTCAGCTAAAACATGCACGTGGAACCCAGAGTATGATCAACCGTGTGATCGGGAGACGTGTTCCAATATGTCTCAGTTCTCGTCCCCTGGTACTCGGGTGCAACATTCCAGACGCTTTACTAACACTCTCCCGACTTGGAGAGTCACTGCCTTTAACCTCCTGTTTGGCCCAGTTTGCAATTTCTGCGGAAGATGAACAGGAATAGGGAGAACCAATGAGAGACTAGCTGGAGGTGTCTGGACGGGCAAATTTAACTCTCATTTCCCACCAGGAAGAGGAATTAACCAAAAGCTCAGCGTGCCGTGCCGGAACCAGAATAGGGCCTGAAGCAATCCTGCGGTGTTGCGGCCAGCTCACAAGAAAGCGAGTTGAAGAAAGGAGCTCAGGGGCACTGTAATTCACAAACCTGCAGAGTTATAAATGACAGCTATCGTCCAAAAATATACTGAAGTAAGGCTGCCAAGAGGACTTGAAAGCGGAGCAGAATTGCAGGAAACCGATTTCAGGAGGTAGACTGGAATTGCATTTAAAGCATAGGAAAAGAGGCAGAACGTCCACAATGATGCGCTTGGCCAAGCAAGCTTGCAAAGGAAATCTGCACTACAATGAAGTCTCACTTCCCCCCGGTCAAAAGGGCCATCTGAAAAAGTGTAAAATCCAGAAAGGTAGGACAGGCCATGGAGAACTGGGAGCCTTGTTATGCTGATGGGCGGGATGTCAATTGCCAAGAGCCACTTGGGAGAGGTGTATGGTGTTTCCTGAAACATCTAAAAAACAAAGCAACAGAGCCTAGGGCACTTCCACTTATGGTCCTATAGCTTAGGGAAATTAAAATCAAAAAGACACAGCCACCCCAAAGTTTGGGACGGCTCTGTTTACAAGAACCTCGTTTACGGTACAAGTTCAATATCGCAGAAAGTGAAAAATGGATAAAGAAGTTGTGGTACTTACGTACAATGCAATATCACTCAGCAATGAAATCTATGTCATCAGGCCCGTAGCAGCATAATGAGTGGATTCAGGTATGATGATTCTAACTGAAATAAGTCACACAGAAAAAGAAACATCATAAGATATCACTAATACACGGAATGTAAACTTGGCTACACAGGAACTGGATTACAAAACAGAACAGGGTCTCAAATTTAGAAAACCAACTTATGCTTGCTTAAGGGGAAAGGTGAGTTGGGGTGCTGCATAAAACCAGAGATTGAAATGAGCACAGATAAAGTTCCTTAAGCCAAATATGGAATAGACAAGAGCTACTCCTTGCTCAACAAAGTGGACTCAACACCCCATATTAAACGCCTAAGAATGTACCTGACTAGTAAGTATCTTAAAACCTATGGATTGCTATGTCTCTGAAAGAGAATCAAGCGTGTGTACAGGGGCATAAACGCAGCAGTGATAGGATTGGAGAGGTTCGGTGAGCAAATGAAGACCCTTTGAAGTCATATTGCATGGTACCCATTCCACGGGTCTCAACTCTCCAGGTTTAAGGGATTCTTCCTTCAGCTAAAACATGCACGTGGAACCCAGAGTATGATCAACCGTGTGATCGGGAGACGTGTTCCAATATGTCTCAGTTCTCGTCCCCTGGTACTCGGGTGCAACATTCCAGACGCTTTACTAACACTCTCCCGACTTGGAGAGTCACTGCCTTTAACCTCCTGTTTGGCCCAGTTTGCAATTTCTGCGGAAGATGAACAGGAATAGGGAGAACCAATGAGAGACTAGCTGGAGGTGTCTGGACGGGCAAATTTAACTCTCATTTCCCACCAGGAAGAGGAATTAACCAAAGGCTCAGCGTGCCGTGCCGGAACCAGATTAGGGCCTGAAGCAATCCTGCGGTGTTGCGGCCAGCTCACAAGAAAGCGAGTTGAAGAAAGGAGCTCAGGGGCACTGTAATTCACAAACCTGCAGAGTTATAAATGACAGCTATCGTCCAAAAATATACTGAAGTAAGGCTGCCAAGAGGACTTGAAAGCGGGGCAGAATTGCAGGAAACCGATTTCAGGAGGTAGACTGGAATTGCATTTAAAGCATAGGAAAAGAGGCAGAACGTCCACAATGATGCACTTGGCCAAAAAGGGCGTATGCGTTTTTTCCTGAATATATTCAGGAAAAAACGCATACGCCCTTTTTGTCCAACCAAGCAAGCTTGCAAAGGAAATCTGCACTACAATGAAGTCTCACTTCCCCCCGGTCAAAAGGGCCATCTGAAAAAAGTGTAAAATCCAGAAAGGCAGGACAGGCCATGGAGAACTGGGAGCCTTGTTATGCTGATGGGCGGGATGTAAATTGCCAACAGCCACTCGGGAGAGGTGTATGGTGTTTCCTGAAACATCTAAAAAACAAAGCAACAGAGCCTAGGGCACTTCCACTTATGGTCCTATAGCTTAGGGAAATTAAAATCAAAAAGACACAGCCACCCCAAAGTTTGGGACGGCTCTGTTTACAAGAACCTCGTTTACGGTACAAGTTCAATATCGCAGAAAGTGAAAAATGGATAAAGAAGTTGTGGTACTTACGTACAATGCAATATCACTCAGCAATGAAATCTATGTCATCAGGCCCGTAGCAGCATAATGAGTGGATTCAGGTATGATGATTCTAACTGAAATAAGTCACACAGAAAAAGAAACATCATAAGATATCACTAATACACGGAATGTAAACTTGGCTACACAGGAACTGGATTACAAAACAGAACAGGGTCTCAAATTTAGAAAACCAACTTATGCTTGCTTAAGGGGAAAGGTGAGTTGGGGTGCTGCATAAAACCAGAGATTGAAATGAGCACAGATAAAGTTCCTTAAGCCAAATATAGAATAGACAAGAACTACTCCTTGCTCAACGAAATGGACTCAACACCCCATATTAAATGCCTAAGAATGTACCTGACTAGTAAGTATCTTAAAACCTATGCACTGCTATGTCTCTGAAAGAAAATCAAGCATGTGTACAGGGGCATAAACGCAGCAGTGATAGGATTGGAGAGGTTCGGTGAGCAAATGAAGACCCTTTGAAGTCATATTGCATGGTACCCATTCCACGGGTCTCAACTCTCCAGGTTTAAGGGATTCTTCCTTCAGCTAAAACATGCACGTGGAACCCAGAGTATGATCAACCGTGTGATCGGGAGACGTGTTCCAATATGTCTCAGTTCTCGTCCCCTGGTACTCGGGTGCAACATTCCACACGCTTTACTAACACTCTCCCGACTTGGAGAGTCAGTGCCTTTAACCTCCTGTTTGGCCCAGTTTGCAATTTCTGCGGAAGATGAACAGGAATAGGGAGAACCAATGAGAGACTAGCTGGAGGTGTCTGGACGGGCAAATTTAACTCTCATTTCCCACCAGGAAGAGGAATTAACCAAAGGCTCAGCGTGCCGTGCCGGAACCAGATTAGGGCCTGAAGCAATCCTGCGGTGTTGCGGCCAGCTCACAAGAAAGCGAGTTGAAGAAAGGAGCTCAGGGGCACTGTAATTCACAAACCTGCAGAGTTATAAATGACAGCTATCGTCCAAAAATATACTGAAGTAAGGCTGCCAAGAGGACTTGAAAGCGGGGCAGAATTGCAGGAAACCGATTTCAGGAGGTAGACTGGAATTGCATTTAAAGCATAGGAAAAGAGGCAGAACGTCCACAATGATGCACTTGTCCAAAAAGGGCGTATGCGTTTTTTCCTGAATATATTCAGGAAAAAACGCATACGCCTTTTTTGGCCAACCAAGCAAGCTTGCAAAGGAAATCTGCACTACAATGAAGTCTCACTTCCCCCCGGTCAAAAGGGCCATCTGAAAAAAGTGTAAAATCCAGAAAGGCAGGACAGGCCATGGAGAACTGGGAGCCTTGTTATGCTGATGGGCGGGATGTAAATTGCCAACAGCCACTCGGGAGAGGTGTATGGTGTTTCCTGAAACATCTAAAAAACAAAGCAACAGAGCCTAGGGCACTTCCACTTATGGTCCTATAGCTTAGGGAAATTAAAATCAAAAAGACACAGCCACCCCAAAGTTTGGGACGGCTCTGTTTACAAGAACCTCGTTTACGGTACAAGTTCAATATCGCAGAAAGTGAAAAATGGATAAAGAAGTTGTGGTAATTACGTACAATGCAATATCACTCAGCAATGAAATCTATGTCATCAGGCCCGTAGCAGCATAATGAGTGGATTCAGGTATGATGATTCTAACTGAAATAAGTCACACAGAAAAAGAAACATCATAAGATATCACTAATACACGGAATGTAAACTTGGCTACACAGGAACTGGATTACAAAACAGAACAGGGTCTCAAATTTAGAAAACCAACTTATGCTTGCTTAAGGGGAAAGGTGAGTTGGGGTGCTGCATAAAACCAGAGATTGAAATGAGCACAGATAAAGTTCCTTAAGCCAAATATAGAATAGACAAGAACTACTCCTTGCTCAACGAAATGGACTCAACACCCCATATTAAATGCCTAAGAATGTACCTGACTAGTAAGTATCTTAAAACCTATGCACTGCTATGTCTCTGAAAGAAAATCAAGCATGTGTACAGGGGCATAAACGCAGCAGTGATAGGATTGGAGAGGTTCGGTGAGCAAATGAAGACCCTTTGAAGTCATATTGCATGGTACCCATTCCACGGGTCTCAACTCTCCAGGTTTAAGGGATTCTTCCTTCAGCTAAAACATGCACGTGGAACCCAGAGTATGATCAACCGTGTGATCGGGAGACGTGTTCCAATATGTCTCAGTTCTCGTCCCCTGGTACTCGGGTGCAACATTCCAGACGCTTTACTAACACTCTCCCGACTTGGAGAGTCAGTGCCTTTAACCTCCTGTTTGGCCCAGTTTGCAATTTCTGCGGAAGATGAACAGGAATAGGGAGAACCAATGAGAGACTAGCTGGAGGTGTCTGGACGGGCAAATTTAACTCTCATTTCCCACCAGGAAGAGGAATTAACCAAAGGCTCAGCGTGCCGTGCCGGAACCAGATTAGGGCCTGAAGCAATCCTGCGGTGTTGCGGCCAGCTCACAAGAAAGCGAGTTGAAGAAAGGAGCTCAGGGGCACTGTAATTCACAAACCTGCAGAGTTATAAATGACAGCTATCGTCCAAAAATATACTGAAGTAAGGCTGCCAAGAGGACTTGAAAGCGGGGCAGAATTGCAGGAAACCGATTTCAGGAGGTAGACTGGAATTGCATTTAAAGCATAGGAAAAGAGGCAGAACGTCCACAATGATGCACTTGGCCAAAAAGGGCGTATGCGTTTTTTCCTGAATATATTCAGGAAAAAACGCATACGCCCTTTTTGTCCAACCAAGCAAGCTTGCAAAGGAAATCTGCACTACAATGAAGTCTCACTTCCCCCCGGTCAAAAGGGCCATCTGAAAAAAGTGTAAAATCCAGAAAGGCAGGACAGGCCATGGAGAACTGGGAGCCTTGTTATGCTGATGGGCGGGATGTAAATTGCCAACAGCCACTCGGGAGAGGTGTATGGTGTTTCCTGAAACATCTAAAAAACAAAGCAACAGAGCCTAGGGCACTTCCACTTATGGTCCTATAGCTTAGGGAAATTAAAATCAAAAAGACACAGCCACCCCAAAGTTTGGGACGGCTCTGTTTACAAGAACCTCGTTTACGGTACAAGTTCAATATCGCAGAAAGTGAAAAATGGATAAAGAAGTTGTGGTACTTACGTACAATGCAATATCACTCAGCAATGAAATCTATGTCATCAGGCCCGTAGCAGCATAATGAGTGGATTCAGGTATGATGATTCTAACTGAAATAAGTCACACAGAAAAAGAAACATCATAAGATATCACTAATACACGGAATGTAAACTTGGCTACACAGGAACTGGATTACAAAACAGAACAGGGTCTCAAATTTAGAAAACCAACTTATGCTTGCTTAAGGGGAAAGGTGAGTTGGGGTGCTGCATAAAACCAGAGATTGAAATGAGCACAGATAAAGTTCCTTAAGCCAAATATAGAATAGACAAGAACTACTCCTTGCTCAACGAAATGGACTCAACACCCCATATTAAATGCCTAAGAATGTACCTGACTAGTAAGTATCTTAAAACCTATGCACTGCTATGTCTCTGAAAGAAAATCAAGCATGTGTACAGGGGCATAAACGCAGCAGTGATAGGATTGGAGAGGTTCGGTGAGCAAATGAAGACCCTTTGAAGTCATATTGCATGGTACCCATTCCACGGGTCTCAACTCTCCAGGTTGAAGGGATTCTGCCTTCAGGTAAAACATGCACGTGGAACCCAGAGTATGATCAACCGTGTGATCGGGAGACGTGTTCCAATATGTCTCAGTTCTGTTCCCTGGTACTCGGGTGCAACATTCCACACGCTTTACTAACACTCTCCCGACTTGGAGAGTCAGTGCCTTTATCCTCCTGTTTGGCCCATTTGCAATTTCTGAGGAAGATGAACAGGAATAGGGAGAACCAATGAGAGACTAGCTGGAGGTGTCTGGACGGGCAAATTTAACTCTCATTTCCCACCAGGAAGAGGAATTAACCAAAAGCTCAGCGTGCCGTGCCGGAACCAGAATAGGGCCTGAAGCAATCCTGCGGTGTTGCGGCCAGCTCACAAGAAAGCGAGTTGAAGAAAGGAGCTCAGGGGCACTGTAATTCACAAACCTGCAGAGTTATAAATGACAGCTATCGTCCAAAAATATACTGAAGTAAGGCTGCCAAGAGGACTTGAAAGCGGGGCAGAATTGCAGGAAACCGATTTCAGGAGGTAGACTGGAATTGCATTTAAAGCATAGGAAAAGAGGCAGAACGTCCACAATGATGCGCTTGGCCAAAAAGGGCGTATGCATTTTTTCCTGAATATATTCAGGAAAAAACGCATACGCCCTTTTTGGCCAACCAAGCAAGCTTGCAAAGGAAATCTGCACTACAATGAAGTCTCACTTCCCCCCGGTCAAAAGGGCCATCTGAAAAAAGTGTAAAATCCAGAAAGGCAGGACAGGCCATGGAGAACTGGGAGCCTTGTTATGCTGATGGGCGGGATGTAAATTGCCAACAGCCACTCGGGAGAGGTGTATGGTGTTTCCTGAAACATCTAAAAAACAAAGCAACAGAGCCTAGGGCACTTCCACTTATGGTCCTATAGCTTAGGGAAATTAAAATCAAAAAGACACAGCCACCCCAAAGTTTGGGACGGCTCTGTTTACAAGAACCTCATTTACGGTACAAGTTCAATATCGCAGAAAGTGAAAAATGGATAAAGAAGTTGTGGTACTTACGTACAATGCAATATCACTCAGCAATGAAATCTATGTCATCAGGCCCGTAGCAGCATAATGAGTGGATTCAGGTATGATGATTCTAACTGAAATAAGTCACACAGAAAAAGAAACATCATAAGATATCACTAATACACGGAATGTAAACTTGGCTACACAGGAACTGGATTACAAAACAGAACAGGGTCTCAAATTTAGAAAACCAACTTATGCTTGCTTAAGGGGAAAGGTGAGTTGGGGTGCTGCATAAAACCAGAGATTGAAATGAGCACAGATAAAGTTCCTTAAGCCAAATATAGAATAGACAAGAACTACTCCTTGCTCAACGAAATGGACTCAACACCCCATATTAAATGCCTAAGAATGTACCTGACTAGTAAGTATCTTAAAACCTATGCACTGCTATGTCTCTGAAAGAAAATCAAGCATGTGTACAGGGGCATAAACGCAGCAGTGATAGGATTGGAGAGGTTCGGTGAGCAAATGAAGACCCTTTGAAGTCATATTGCATGGTACCCATTCCACGGGTCTCAACTCTCCAGGTTTAAGGGATTCTTCCTTCAGCTAAAACATGCACGTGGAACCCAGAGTATGATCAACCGTGTGATCGGGAGACGTGTTCCAATATGTCTCAGTTCTCGTCCCCTGGTACTCGGGTGCAACATTCCACACGCTTTACTAACACTCTCCCGACTTGGAGAGTCAGTGCCTTTAACCTCCTGTTTGGCCCAGTTTGCAATTTCTGCGGAAGATGAACAGGAATAGGGAGAACCAATGAGAGACTAGCTGGAGGTGTCTGGACGGGCAAATTTAACTCTCATTTCCCACCAGGAAGAGGAATTAACCAAAGGCTCAGCGTGCCGTGCCGGAACCAGATTAGGGCCTGAAGCAATCCTGCGGTGTTGCGGCCAGCTCACAAGAAAGCGAGTTGAAGAAAGGAGCTCAGGGGCACTGTAATTCACAAACCTGCAGAGTTATAAATGACAGCTATCGTCCAAAAATATACTGAAGTAAGGCTGCCAAGAGGACTTGAAAGCGGGGCAGAATTGCAGGAAACCGATTTCAGGAGGTAGACTGGAATTGCATTTAAAGCATAGGAAAAGAGGCAGAACGTCCACAATGATGCACTTGGCCAAAAAGGGCGTATGCGTTTTTTCCTGAATATATTCAGGAAAAAACGCATACGCGCTTTTTGGCCAACAATGAAGTCTCACTTCCCCCCGGTCAAAAGGGCCATCTGAAAAAAGTGTAAAATCCAGAAAGGCAGGACAGGCCATGGAGAACTGGGAGCCTTGTTATGCTGATGGGCGGGATGTCAATTGCCAAGAGCCACTCGGGAGAGGTGTATGGTGTTTCCTGAAACATCTAAAAAACAAAGCAACAGAGCCTAGGGCACTTCCACTTATGGTCCTATAGCTTAGGGAAATTAAAATCAAAAAGACACAGCCACCCCAAAGATTGGGACGGCTCTGTTTACAAGAACCTCGTTTACGGTACAAGTTCAATAGCACAGAAAGTGAAAAATGGATAAAGAAGTTGTGGTACTTACGTACAATGCAATATCACTCAGCAATGAAATCTATGTCATCAGGCCCGTAGCAGCATAATGAGTGGATTCAGGTATGATGATTCTAACTGAAATAAGTCACACAGAAAAAGAAACATCATAAGATATCACTAATACACGGGATGTAAACTTGGCTACACAGGAACTGGATTACAAAACAGAACAGGGTCTCAAATTTAGAAAACCAACTTATGCTTGCTTAAGGGTAAAGGTGAGTTGGGGTGCTGCATAAAGCCAGAGATTGAAATGAGCACAGATAAAGTTCCTTAAGCCAAATATGGAATAGACAAGAACTACTCCTTGCTCAACGAAATGGACTCAACACCCCATATTAAACGCCTAAGAATGTACCTGACTAGTAAGTATCTTAAAACCTATGGATTGCTATGTCTCTGAAAGAAAATGAAGCGTGTGTACAGGGGCATAAACGCAGCAGTGATAGGATTGGAGAGGTTCGGTGAGCAAATGAAGACCCTTTGAAGTCATATTGCATGGTACCCATTCCACGGGTCTCAACTCTCCAGGTTTAAGGGATTCTTCCTTCAGCTAAAACATGCATGTGGAACCCAGAGTAAGATCAACCATTTGATCGGGAGACGTGTTCCAATATGTCTGAGCTCTCATCCCCTGGTACTCGGGTGCAACATTCCAGACGCTTTACTAACACTCTCCCGACTTGGAGAGTCATTGCCTTTAACCTCCTGTTTGGCCCAGTTTGCAATTTCTGCGTAAGATGAACAGGAATAGGGAGAACCAATGAGAGACTAGCTGGAGGTGTCTGAACGGGCAAATTTAACTCTCATTTCCCACCAGGAAGAGGAATTAACCAAAGGGTCAGCATGCCGTGCCAGAAACAGATGAGGGCCTGAAGCAATCCTGCGGTGTTGCGGCCAGCTCACAAGAAAGCGAGTTGAAGAAAGGAGCTAAGGGGCACTGTAATTCACAAACCTGCAGAGTTATAAATGACAGCTATCGTCCAAAAATATACTGAAGTAAGGCTGCCAAGAGGACTTGAAAGAGGGTCAGAATTGCAGGAAACCGATTTCAGGAGGTAGACTGGAATTGCATTTAAAGCATAGGAAAAGAGGCAGAACGTCCACAATGATGTACTTGGCCAAAAAGGGCGTATGCGTTTTTTCCTGAATATATTCAGGAAAAAACGCATACGCCCTTTTCGGCCAACCAAGCAAGCTTGCAAAGGAAATCTGCACTACAATGAAGTCTCACTTCCCCCCGGTCAAAAGGGCCATCTGAAAAAAGTGTAAAATCCAGAAAGGCAGGACAGGCCATGGAGAACTGGGAGCCTTGTTATGCTGATGGGCGGGATGTAAATTGCCAACAGCCACTTGGGAGAAGTGTATGGTGTTTCCTGAAACATCTAAAAAACAAAGCCACAGAGCCTAGGGCACTTCCACTTATGGTCCTATAGCTTAGGGAAATTAAAATCAAAAAGACACAGCCACCCCAAAATTTGGGACGGCTCTGTTTACAAGAACCCCGTTTATGGTACAAGTTCAATATCGCAGAAATTGAAAAATGAATAAAGAATTTGTGGTACTTACGTACAATGCAATATCACTCAGCAATGAAATCTATGTTATCAGGCCCGTAGAAGCATAATGAGTGGGTTCAGGTATGATGATTCCTACTGAAATAAGTGACACAGAAAAAGAAACATCATAAGATATCACTAATACACGGAATGTAAACTTGGCTACACAGGAACTGGATTACAAAACAGAACAGGGTCTCAAATTTAGAAAACAAACTTATGCTTGCTTAAGGGGAAAGGTGAGTTGGGGTGCTGCATCAAACCAGAGATTGAAATGAGCACAGATAAAGTTCCTTAAGCCAAATATGGAATAGACAAGAACTACTCCTTGCTCAACGAAATGGACTCAACACCCCATATTAAACGCCTAAGAATGTACCTGACTAGTAAGTATCTTAAAACCTATGGATTGCTATGTCTCTGAAAGAAAATGAAGCGTGTGTACAGGGGCATAAACGCAGCAGTGATAGGATTGGAGAGGTTCGGTGAGCAAATGAAGACCCTTTGAAGTCATATTGCATGGTACCCATTCCACGGGTCTCAACTCTCCAGGTTTAAGGGATTCTTCCTTCAGCTAAAACATGCACGTGGAACCCAGCGTATGATCAACCGTGTGATCGGGAGACGTGTTCCAATATGTCTCAGTTCTCGTCCCCTGGTACTCGGGTGCAACATTCCACACGCTTTACTAACACTCTCCCGACTTGGAGAGTCAGTGCCTTTAACCTCCTGTTTGGCCCAGTTTGCAATTTCTGCGGAAGATGAACAGGAATAGGGAGAACCAATGAGAGACTAGCTGGAGGTGTCTGGACGGGCAAATTTAACTCTCATTTCCCACCAGGAAGAGGAATTAACCAAAGGCTCAGCGTGCCGTGCCGGAACCAGATTAGGGCCTGAAGCAATCCTGCGGTGTTGCGGCCAGCTCACAAGAAAGCGAGTTGAAGAAAGGAGCTCAGGGGCACTGTAATTCACAAACCTGCAGAGTTATAAATGACAGCTATCATCCAAAAATATACTGAAGTAAGGCTGCCAAGAGGACTTGAAAGCGGGGCAGAATTGCAGGAAACCGATTTCAGGAGGTAGACTGGAATTGCATTTAAAGCATAGGAAAAGAGGCAGAACGTCCACAATGATGCACTTGGCCAAAAAGGGCGTATGCGTTTTTTCCTGAATATATTCAGGAAAAAACGCATACGCCCTTTTTGGCCAACCAAGCAAGCTTGCAAAGGAAATCTGCACTACAATGAAGTCTCACTTCCCCCTGGTCAAAAGGGCCATCTGAAAAAAGTGTAAAATCCAGAAAGGCAGGACAGGCCATGGAGAACTGGGAGCCTTGTTTTGCTGATGGGTGGGATGTAAATTGCCAAGAGCCACTCGGGAGAGGTGTATGGTGTTTCCTGAAACATCTAAAAAACAAAGCAACAGAGCCTAGGGCACTTCCACTTATGGTCCTATAGCTTAGGGAAATTAAAATCAAAAAGACACAGCCACCCCAAAGTTTGGGACGGCTCTGTTTACAAGAACCTCGTTTACGGTACAAGTTCAATATCGCAGAAAGTGAAAAATGGATAAAGAAGTTGTGGTACTTACGTACAATGCAATATCACTCAGCAATGAAATCTATGTCATCAGGCCCGTAGCAGCATAATGAGTGGATTCAGGTATGATGATTCTAACTGAAATAAGTCAAACAGAAAAAGAAACATCATAAGATATCACTAATACACGGGATGTAAACTTGGCTACACAGGAACTGGATTACAAAACAGAACAGGGTCTCAAATTTAGAAAACCAACTTATGCTTGCTTAAGGGGAAAGGTGAGTTGGGGTGCTGCATAAAACCAGAGACTGAAATGAACACAGATAAAGTTCCTTAAGCCATATATAGAATAGACAAGAACTACTCCTTGCTCAACGAAATGGACTCAACACCCCATATTAAACGCCTAAGAATGTACCTGACTAGTAAGTATCTTAAAACCTATGGATTGCTATGTCTCTGAAAGAAAATCAAGCATGTGTACAGGGGCATAAACGCAGCAGTGATAGGATTGGAGAGGTTCGGTGAGCAAATGAAGACCCTTTGAAGTCATATTGCATGGTACCCATTCCACGGGTCTCAACTCTCCAGGTTTAAGGGATTCTTCCTTCAGCTAAAACATGCACGTGGAACCCAGAGTATGATCAACCGTGTGATCGGGAGACGTGTTCCAATATGTCTCAGTTCTCGTCCCCTGGTACTCGGGTGCAACATTCCAGACGCTTTAATAACACTCTCCCGACTTGGAGAGTCAGTGCCTTTAACCTCCTGTTTGGCCCAGTTTACAATTTCTGCGGAAGATGAACAGGAATAGGGAGAACCAATGAGAGACTAACTGGAGGTGTCTGGACGGGCAAATTTAACTCTCATTTCCCACCAGGAAGAGGAATTAACCAAAGGCTCAGCGTGTCGTGCCGGAACCAGATTAGGGCCTGAAGCAATCCTGCGGTGTTGCGGCCAGCTCACAAAAAAGCGAGTTGAAGAAAGGAACTCAGGGGCACTGTAATTCACAAACCTGCAGAGTTATAAATGACAGCTATCGTCCAAAAATATACTGAAGTAAGGCTGCCAAGAGGACTTGAAAGCGGGGCAGAATTGCAGGAAACCGATTTCAGGAGGTAGACTGGAATTGCATTTAAAGCATAGGAAAAGAGGCAGAACGTCCACAATGATGCACTTGGCCAAAAAGGGCGTATGCGTTTTTTCCTGAATATATTCAGGAAAAAACGCATACGCCCTTTTTGGCCAACCAAGCAAGCTTGCAAAGGAAATCTGCACTACAATGAAGTCTCACTTCCCCCCGGTCAAAAGGGCCATCTGAAAAATGTGTAAAATCCAGAAAGGCAGGACAGGCCATGGAGAACTGGGAGCCTTGTTATGCTGATGGGCAGGATGTCAATTGCCAAGAGCCACTCGGGAGAGGTGTATGGTGTTTCCTGAAACATCTAAAAAACAAAGCAACAGAGCCTAGGGCACTTCCACTTATGGTCCTATAGCTTAGGGAAATTAAAATCAAAAAGACACAGCCACCCCAAAGATTGGGACGGCTCTGTTTACAAGAACCTCGTTTACGGTACAAGTTCAATAGCACAGAAAGTGAAAAATGGATAAAGAAGTTGGGTACTTACGTACAATGCAATATCACTCAGCAATGAAATCTATGTCATCAGGCCCGTAGCAGCATAATGAGTGGATTCAGGTATGATGATTCTAACTGAAATAAGTCACACAGAAAAAGAAACATCATAAGATATCACTAATACACGGGATGTAAACTTGGCTACACAGGAACTGGATTACAAAACAGAACAGGGTCTCAAATTTAGAAAACCAACTTATGCTTGCTTAAGGGTAAAGGTGAGTTGGGGTGCTGCATAAAGCCAGAGATTGAAATGAGCACAGATAAAGTTCCTTAAGCCAAATATGGAATAGACAAGAACTACTCCTTGCTCAACGAAATGGACTCAACACCCCATATTAAACGCCTAAGAATGTACCTGCCTAGTAAGTATCTTAAAACCTATGGATTGCTATGTCTCTGAAAGAAAATGAAGCGTGTGTACAGGGGCATAAACGCAGCAGTGATAGGATTGGAGAGGTTCGGTGAGCAAATGAAGACCCTTTGAAGTCATATTGCATGGTACTCATTCCACGGGTCTCAACTCTCCAGGTTTAAGGGATTCTTCCTTCAGCTAATACATGCATGTGGAACCCAGAGTAAGATCAACCATTTGATCGGGAGACGTGTTCCAATATGTCTGAGCTCTCATCCCCTGGTACTCGGGTGCAACATTCCAGACGCTTTACTAACACTCTCCCGACTTGGAGAGTCATTGCCTTTAACCTCCTGTTTGGCCCAGTTTGCAATTTCTGCGTAAGATGAACAGGAATAGGGAGAACCAATGAGAGACTAGCTGGAGGTGTCTGAACGGGCAAATTTAACTCTCATTTCCCACCAGGAAGAGGAATTAACCAAAGGGTCAGCATGCCGTGCCAGAAACAGATGAGGGCCTGAAGCAATCCTGCGGTGTTGCGGCCAGCTCACAAGAAAGCGAGTTGAAGAAAGGAGCTAAGGGGCACTGTAATTCACAAACCTGCAGAGTTATAAATGACAGCTATCGTCCAAAAATATACTGAAGTAAGGCTGCCAAGAGGACTTGAAAGAGGGTCAGAATTGCAGGAAACCGATTTCAGGAGGTAGACTGGAATTGCATTTAAAGCATAGGAAAAGAGGCAGAACGTCCACAATGATGCACTTGTCCAAAAAGGGCGTATGCGTTTTTTCCTGAATATATTCAGGAAAAAACGCATACGCCCTTTTCGGCCAACCAAGCAAGCTTGCAAAGGAAATCTGCACTACAATGAAGTCTCACTTCCCCCCGGTCAAAAGGGCCATCTGAAAAAAGTGTAAAATCCAGAAAGGCAGGACAGGCCATGGAGAACTTGGAACCTTGTTATGCTGATGGGCGGGATGTAAATTGCCAACAGCCACTTGGGAGAAGTGTATGGTGTTTCCTGAAACATCTAAAAAACAAAGCCACAGAGCCTAGGGCACTTCCACTTATGGTCCTATAGCTTAGGGAAATTAAAATCAAAAAGACACAGCCACCCCAAAATTTGGGACGGCTCTGTTTACAAGAACCCCGTTTATGGTACAAGTTCAATATCGCAGAAATTGAAAAATGAATAAAGAATTTGTGGTACTTACGTACAATGCAATATCACTCAGCAATGAAATCTATGTTATCAGGCCCGTAGAAGCATAATGAGTGGGTTCAGGTATGATGATTCCTACTGAAATAAGTGACACAGAAAAAGAAACATCATAAGATATCACTAATACATGGAATGTAAACTTGGCTACACAGGAACTGGATTACAAAACAGAACAGGGTCTCAAATTTAGAAAACCAACTTATGCTTGCTTAAGGGGAAAGGTGAGTTGGGGTGCTGCATCAAACCAGAGATTGAAATGAGCACAGATAAAGTTCCTTAAGCCAAATATGGAATAGACAAGAACTACTCCTTGCTCAACGAAATGGACTCAACACCCCATATTAAACGCCTAAGAATGTACCTGACTAGTAAGTATCTTAAAACCTATGGATTGCTATGTCTCTGAAAGAAAATGAAGCGTGTGTACAGGGGCATAAACGCAGCAGTGATAGGATTGGAGAGGTTCGGTGAGCAAATGAAGACCCTTTGAAGTCATATTGCATGGTACCCATTCCACGGGTCTCAACTCTCCAGGTTTAAGGGATTCTTCCTTCAGCTAAAACATGCACGTGGAACCCAGCGTATGATCAACCGTGTGATCGGGAGACGTGTTCCAATATGTCTCAGTTCTCGTCCCCTGGTACTCGGGTGCAACATTCCACACGCTTTACTAACACTCTCCCGACTTGGAGAGTCAGTGCCTTTAACCTCCTGTTTGGCCCAGTTTGCAATTTCTGCGGAAGATGAACAGGAATAGGGAGAACCAATGAGAGACTAGCTGGAGGTGTCTGGACGGGCAAATTTAACTCTCATTTCCCACCAGGAAGAGGAATTAACCAAAGGCTCAGCGTGCCGTGCCGGAACCAGATTAGGGCCTGAAGCAATCCTGCGGTGTTGCGGCCAGCTCACAAGAAAGCGAGTTGAAGAAAGGAGCTCAGGGGCACTGTAATTCACAAACCTGCAGAGTTATAAATGACAGCTATCATCCAAAAATATACTGAAGTAAGGCTGCCAAGAGGACTTGAAAGCGGGGCAGAATTGCAGGAAACCGATTTCAGGAGGTAGACTGGAATTGCATTTAAAGCATAGGAAAAGAGGCAGAACGTCCACAATGATGCACTTGGCCAAAAAGGGCGTATGCGTTTTTTCCTGAATATATTCAGGAAAAAACGCATACGCCCTTTTTGGCCAACCAAGCAAGCTTGCAAAGGAAATCTGCACTACAATGAAGTCTCACTTCCCCCTGGTCAAAAGGGCCATCTGAAAAAAGTGTAAAATCCAGAAAGGCAGGACAGGCCATGGAGAACTGGGAGCCTTGTTTTGCTGATGGGTGGGATGTAAATTGCCAAGAGCCACTCGGGAGAGGTGTATGGTGTTTCCTGAAACATCTAAAAAACAAAGCAACAGAGCCTAGGGCACTTCCACTTATGGTCCTATAGCTTAGGGAAATTAAAATCAAAAAGACACAGCCACCCCAAAGTTTGGGACGGCTCTGTTTACAAGAACCTCGTTTACGGTACAAGTTCAATATCGCAGAAAGTGAAAAATGGATAAAGAAGTTGTGGTACTTACGTACAATGCAATATCACTCAGCAATGAAATCTATGTCATCAGGCCCGTAGCAGCATAATGAGTGGATTCAGGTATGATGATTCTAACTGAAATAAGTCATACAGAAAAAGAAACATCATAAGATATCACTAATACACGGGATGTAAACTTGGCTACACAGGAACTGGATTACAAAACAGAACAGGGTCTCAAATTTAGAAAACCAACTTATGCTTGCTTAAGGGGAAAGGTGAGTTGGGGTGCTGCATAAAACCAGAGATTGAAATGAACACAGATAAAGTTCCTTAAGCCATATATAGAATAGACAAGAACTACTCCTTGCTCAACGAAATGGACTCAACACCCCATATTAAACGCCTAAGAATGTACCTGACTAGTAAGTATCTTAAAACCTATGGATTGCTATGTCTCTGAAAGAAAATCAAGCATGTGTACAGGGGCATAAACGCAGCAGTGATAGGATTGGAGAGGTTCGGTGAGCAAATGAAGACCCTTTGAAGTCATATTGCATGGTACCCATTCCACGGGTCTCAACTCTCCAGGTTTAAGGGATTCTTCCTTCAGCTAAAACATGCATGTGGAACCCAGAGTATGATCAACCATGTGATCGGGATATGTGTTCCAATATGTCTCAGTTCTCGTCCCCTGGTACTCGGGTGTAACATTCCAGACGCTTTACTAACACTCTCCCGACTTGGAGAGTCTGTGCCTTTAACCTCCTGTTTGGCCCAGTTTGCAATTTCTGCCGTAGATGAACAGGAATAGGGAGAAGCAATGAGAGACTAACTGGAGGGGTCTGGACGGGCAAATTTAACTCTCATTTCCCACCAGGAAGAGGAATTAACCAAAGGCTCAGCGTGCCGTGCCGGAACCAGATTAGGGCCTGAAGCAATCATGCGGTGTTGCGGCCAGCTCACAAGAAAGCGCGTTGAAGAAAGGAGCTCAGGGGCACTGTAATTCACAAACCTGCAGAGTTATAAATGACAGCTATCGTCCAAAAATATACTGAAGTAAGGCTGCCAAGAGGACTTGAAAGCGGGGCAGAATTGCAGGAACCCGATTTCAGGAGGTAGACTGGAATTGCATTTAAAGCATAGGAAAAGAGGCAGAACGTCCACAATGATGCACTTGGCCAAAAAGGGCGTATGCATTTTTTCCTGAATATATTCAGGAAAAAAAGCATACGCCCTTTTTGGCCAACCAAGCAAGCTTGCAAAGGAAATCTGCACTACAATGAAGTCTCACTTCCCCCCGGTCAAAAGGGCCATCTGAAAAAAGTGTAAAATCCAGAAAGGCAGGACAGGCCATGGAGAACTGGGAGCCTTGTTATGCTGATGGGCGGGATGTCAATTGCCAAGAGCCACTCGGGAGAGGTGTATGGTGTTTCCTGAAACATCTAAAAAACAAAGCAACAGAGCCTAGGGCACTTCCACTTATGGTCCTATAGCTTAGGGAAATTAAAATCAAAAAGACACAGCCACCCCAAAGATTGGGACGGCTCTGTTTACAAGAACCTCGTTTACGGTACAAGTTCAATAGCACAGAAAGTGAAAAATGGATAAAGAAGTTGGGTACTTACGTACAATGCAATATCACTCAGCAATGAAATCTATGTCATCAGGCCTGTAGCAGCATAATGAGTGGATTCAGGTATGATGATTCTAACTGAAATAAGTCAAACAGAAAAAGAAACATCATAAGATATCACTAATACACGGGATGTAAACTTGGCTACACAGGAACTGGATTACAAAACAGAACAGGGTCTCAAATTTAGAAAACCAACTTATGCTTGCTTAAGGGGAAAGGTGAGTTGGGGTGCTGCATAAAACCAGAGATTGAAATGAGCACAGATAAAGTTCCTTAAGCCAAATATGGAATAGACAAGAACTACTCCTTGCTCAACGAAATGGACTCAACACCCCATATTAAACGCCTAAGAATGTACCTGACTAGTAAGTATCTTAAAACCTATGCACTGCTATGTCTCTGAAAGAAAATGAAGCGTGTGTACAGGGGCATAAACGCAGCAGTGATAGGATTGGAGAGGTTCGGTGAGCAAATGAAGACCCTTTGAAGTCATATTGCATGGTACCCATTCCACGGGTCTCAACTCTCCAGGTTTAAGGGATTCTTCCTTCAGCTAAAACATGCATGTGGAACCCAGAGTATGATCAACCATGTGATCGAGATATGTGTTCCAATATGTCTCAGTTCTCGTCCCCTGGTACTCGGGTGTAACATTCCAGACGCTTTACTAACACTCTCCCGACTTGGAGAGTCAGTGCCTTTAACCTCCTGTTTGGCCCAGTTTGCAATTTCTGCCGTAGATGAACAGGAATAGGGAGAAGCAATGAGAGACTAACTGGAGGGGTCTGGACGGGCAAATTTAACTCTCATTTCCCACCAGGAAGAGGAATTAACCAAAGGCTCAGCGTGCCGTGCCGGAACCAGATTAGGGCCTGAAGCAATCATGCGGTGTTGCGGCCAGCTCACAAGAAAGCGCGTTGAAGAAAGGAGCTCAGGGGCACTGTAATTCACAAACCTGCAGAGTTATAAATGACAGCTATCGTCCAAAAATATACTGAAGTAAGGCTGCCAAGAGGACTTGAAAGCGGGGCAGAATTGCAGGAACCCGATTTCAGGAGGTAGACTGGAATTGCATTTAAAGCATAGGAAAAGAGGCAGAACGTCCACAATGATGCACTTGGCCAAAAAGGGCGTATGCATTTTTTCCTGAATATATTCAGGAAAAAAAGCATACGCCCTTTTTGGCCAACCAAGCAAGCTTGCAAAGGAAATGTGCACTACAATGAAGTCTCACTTCCCCCCGGTCAAAAGGGCCATCTGAAAAAAGTGTAAAATCCAGAAAGGCAGGACAGGCCATGGAGAACTGGGAGCCTTGTTATGCTGATGGGCGGGATGTCAATTGCCAAGAGCCACTCGGGAGAGGTGTATGGTGTTTCCTGAAACATCTAAGAAACAAAGCAACAGAGCCTAGGGCACTTCCACTTATGGTCCTATAGCTTAGGGAAATTAAAATCAAAAAGACACAGCCACCCCAAAGATTGGGACGGCTCTGTTACAAGAACCTCGTTTACGGTACAAGTTCAATAGCACAGAAAGTGAAAAATGGATAAAGAAGTTGGGTACTTACGTACAATGCAATATCACTCAGCAATGAAATCTATGTCATCAGGCCCGTAGCAGCATAATGAGTGGATTCAGGTATGATGATTCTAACTGAAATAAGTCACACAGAAAAAGAAACATCATAAGATATCACTAATACACGGGATGTAAACTTGGCTACACAGGAACTGGATTACAAAACAGAACAGGGTCTCAAATTTAGAAAACCAACTTATGCTTGCTTAAGGGTAAAGGTGAGTTGGGGTGCTGCATAAAGCCAGAGATTGAAATGAGCACAGATAAAGTTCCTTAAGCCAAATATGGAATAGACAAGAACTACTCCTTGCTCAACGAAATGGACTCAACACCCCATATTAAACGCCTAAGAATGTACCTGACTAGTAAGTATCTTAAAACCTATGGATTGCTATGTCTCTGAAAGAAAATGAAGCGTGTGTACAGGGGCATAAACGCAGCAGTTATAGGATTGGAGAGGTTCGGTGAGCAAATGAAGACCCTTTGAAGTCATATTGCATGGTACTCATTCCACGGGTCTCAACTCTCCAGGTTTAAGGGATTCTTCCTTCAGCTAATACATGCATGTGGAACCCAGAGTAAGATCAACCATTTGATCGGGAGACGTGTTCCAATATGTCTGAGCTCTCATCCCCTGGTACTCGGGGGCAACATTCCAGACGCTTTACTAACACTCTCCCGACTTGGAGAGTCATTGCCTTTAACCTCCTGTTTGGCCCAGTTTGCAATTTCTGCGTAAGATGAACAGGAATAGGGAGAACCAATGAGAGACTAGCTGGAGGTGTCTGAACGGGCAAATTTAACTCTCATTTCCCACCAGGAAGAGGAATTAACCAAAGGGTCAGCATGCCGTGCCAGAAACAGATGAGGGCCTGAAGCAATCCTGCGGTGTTGCGGCCAGCTCACAAGAAAGCGAGTTGAAGAAAGGAGCTAAGGGGCACTGTAATTCACAAACCTGCAGAGTTATAAATGACAGCTATCGTCCAAAAATATACTGAAGTAAGGCTGCCAAGAGGACTTGAAAGAGGGTCAGAATTGCAGGAAACCGATTTCAGGAGGTAGACTGGAATTGCATTTAAAGCATAGGAAAAGAGGCAGAACGTCCACAATGATGCACTTGTCCAAAAAGGGCGTATGCGTTTTTTCCTGAATATATTCAGGAAAAAACGCATACGCCCTTTTCGGCCAACCAAGCAAGCTTGCAAAGGAAATCTGCACTACAATGAAGTCTCACTTCCCCCCGGTCAAAAGGGCCATCTGAAAAAAGTGTAAAATCCAGAAAGGCAGGACAGGCCATGGAGAACTGCGAACCTTGTTATGCTGATGGGCGGGATGTAAATTGCCAACAGCCACTTGGGAGAAGTGTATGGTGTTTCCTGAAACATCTAAAAAACAAAGCCACAGAGCCTAGGGCACTTCCACTTATGGTCCTATAGCTTAGGGAAATTAAAATCAAAAAGACACAGCCACCCCAAAATTTGGGACGGCTCTGTTTACAAGAACCCCGTTTATGGTACAAGTTCAATATCGCAGAAATTGAAAAATGAATAAAGAATTTGTGGTACTTACGTACAATGCAATATCACTCAGCAATGAAATCTATGTTATCAGGCCCATAGAAGCATAATGAGTGGGTTCAGGTATGATGATTCCTACTGAAATAAGTGACACAGAAAAAGAAACATCATAAGATATCACTAATACACGGAATGTAAACTTGGCTACACAGGAACTGGATTACAAAACAGAACAGGGTCTCAAATTTAGAAAACAAACTTATGCTTGCTTAAGGGGAAAGGTGAGTTGGGGTGCTGCATCAAACCAGAGATTGAAATGAGCACAGATAAAGTTCCTTAAGCCATATATAGAATAGACAAGAACTACTCCTTGCTCAACGAAATGGACTCAACACCCCATATTAAACGCCTAAGAATGTACCTGACTAGTAAGTATCTTAAAACCTATGGATTGCTATGTCTCTGAAAGAAAATGAAGCGTGTGTAAAGGGGCATAAACGCAAAAGTGATAGGATTGGAGAGGTTCGGTGAGCAAATGAAGACCCTTTGAAGTCATATTGCATGGTACCCATTCCACGGGTCTCAACTCTCCAGGTTTAAGGGATTCTTCCTTCAGCTAAAACATGCATGTGGAACCCAGAGTATGATCAACCATGTGATCGGGAGATGTGTTCCAATATGTCTCAGTTCTCGTCCCCTGGTACTCGGGTGTAACATTCCAGATGCTTTACTAACACTCTCCCGACTTGGAGAGTTAGTGCCTTTAACCTCCTGTTTGGCCCAGTTTGCAATTTCTGCGGAAGATGAACAGGAATAGGGAGAAGCAATGAGAGACTAACTGGAGGGGTCTGGACGGGCAAATTTAACTCTCATTTCCCACCAGGAAGAGGAATTAACCAAAGGCTCAGCGTGCCGTGCCGGAACCAGATTAGGGCCTGAAGCAATCATGCGGTGTTGCGGCCAGCTCACAAGAAAGCGCGTTGAAGAAAGGAGCTCAGGGGCACTGTAATTCACAAATCAGCAGAGTTATAAATGACAGCTATCGTCCAAAAATATACTGAAGTAAGGCTGCCAAGAGGACTTGAAAGCGGGGCAGAATTGCATGTCACCGATTTCTGGAGGTAGACTGGAATTGCATTTAAAGCATAGGAAAAGAGGCAGAACGTCCACAATGATGCACTTGGCCAAAAAGGGCGTATGCGTTTTTTCGTGCAGGAAAAAACGCATATGCCCTTTTTGGCCAACCAAGCAAGCTTGCAAAGGAAATCTGCACTACAATGAAGTCTCACTTCCCCCCAGTCAAAGGGGCCATCTGAAAAAAGTGTAAAATCCAGAAAGGCAGGACAGGCCATGGAGAACTGGGAGCCTTGTTATGATGATGGCGGGATGTAAATTGCCAAGAGCCACTCGGGAGAAGTGTATGGTGTTTTCTGAAACATCTAAAAAACAACGCAAGAGAGCCTAGGGCACTTCCACTTATGGTGCTGTAGCTTAGGGAAAGTAAAATCAAAAAGACACAGGCACCCCAAAGTTTGGGACGGCTCTGTTTACAAGAACCTCGTTTACGGTACAAGTTCAATATCGCAGAAAGTGAAAAATGGATAAAGAATTTGTGGTACTTACGTACAATGCAATATCACTCAGCAATGAAACCTATGTCATCAGGCCCGTAGCAGCATAATGAGTGGATTCAGGTATGATGATTCTAACTGAAATAAGTCACACAGAAAAAGAAACATCATAAGATATCACTAATACACGGAATGTGAACTTGGCTACACATGAACTGAATTATAAAACAGAACAGGGTCTCAAGTTTAGAAAACCAACTTATGCTTTTTTAAGGGGGAAGGTGAGTTGGGGTGCTGCATAAAACCAGAGTTTGACATTAGCACAGATACTGTTCCATAAGCCAAATGTGTAATAGACAAGACCTACCCCTTGCTCAACAAAATGGACTCAACAATGAGGTATCACCCCACACCTGATAGAATGGGCATCATCAGAAAATCTACAAACAATAAATGCTGGAAAGGGTGTGGAGAAAAGGAACCCTCTTCCACTATTGTTGGGAATATAAATTGTTACATTCACTATGGAGAACAATATGGAGTTTCTTAAGAAACTAACAATAGAATTACCATATGATACAGCAATCCCAGTACTGGACATATACCCAGACAAAACCATAAATCAAAAAGAGACATTCACCGCAATGTTCATTGCATCACTATTTACAATATCGAGGTAATGGAAGCAACCTAAATGCCCACAGACAGAAGAATGCATAAAGCTGTGGTACATATATAAAATGGAATATTACTAAGCCATGAAAAGGAATGAAATTGGGTCATTTGTAGAGACGTCGATGGATCTAGAGACTGTCATACAGAGTGAAGTAAGTCAGAAAGAGAAAAACAAATCTTGTATATTCATGCATATATGTGGAACCTAGAAAAACCGTACAGATTAACCATTTTGCAAGGCATAAATAGAGCAACAGATGTAGACAACAAATGTATGGACAACAAGGGGGGAAAGCTGTTGGGGGGGTGGTGGTGGGAGGAGTTGAGAGACTGGGATTGGCATGTATACATTTATATGTATAAAATAGATAACCAATAAGAACCTGCTGTATAAAAATATAAAATAAAATTCAAAATTGAAAAGAAATAAAATTTAAAAATAAAACAGAAAAAACAATTATTCCCTTCACATACATGTATTTATATGAATAAATTATTTCCATGCTTATATCTGTAAATACAAAAAAGAGGAATAAAATCTACCTTGAACCAAAAACGAAAAAGAGAAAAAAAACACAGAACCCACCAGTTCCACAGAGGAAAACCGTATCAGGGCACTTGCTCCAGTTGTAAACAATTCTGAAGTTGGTCAGTGGTGGGGAATCGTCTCCCATTCAGCCAGCAGCCCCCACGTAACAAGCATCCTCATTGCAAAGCTGGGGCACCGTGCCGAGGCATCTGTGAGTAAACGTGAGCTGAGCCCCAGGCCAGTTGCTGCTGAACTATTCCCACCCGTCCCAGGTAAAACACCTGAATATATACAAGGACTTGAAAGCCTAGAGGAAGGACCATAGAGCCACACGAGTGACAGCATGCCAGCCGACTTGGTGCCTGCAGGCCAGCCAGGATGGTCCTGGCCCTGGGTGCTCTTCTGGAAGATTTCCATTTCCCTGCCTGAGATACCCGTCCTGTCCCTGCCCCCACTGCTTTTTTCCTTCCTCACCTCTGCCCAGGGAGAAATTCCAGCAGCAGGTATGGGTGACACATCCTCTTCTTTAGCAGGTGGCAGCCTGGCAACTGCTGCAGAAAGTCCAGCAGAGCCCCACTCACACTGGGCCACCCACAAAGCCGTGGCCTCTCACTCCCTCCCACCAGCCCAGCCCCGAGACTGCTGACAGGGCAGAGAAAATGGCGTCAGGCACGGCTGCAGGGGCTCTTGCTGCCTGGAGTGGTATTTATATTGATCTCAACCCAGGCACACCTGGGGAGGGCTGGCCGGCACGGTAAGGCTGCCCAGCTCAGCCAATCATCACCCCTCAGGGGCTCACAGTTGCAGAAAATGGAACTTGCTGAACCGGCCAGGTCCAAGGAACAGGTGTGGGCTCCTGAGAGTCAGGATAGACAAGGGGCTGCAGCTTTGGCTTGTTTTCTAATCATTTTATCTGGCCCATGAGTGGGAGACAACTTCAAGAAAACCCTCTCCTAATGAGAGGAACCCAGGAGTCAGGGAGAGGAGGGGTGAGTGGTGGTTGGAGACAGAGGCCTGGTGCCCCGGGTACAGTGGAAGTCTCTGGAAGACCAGGTGGAGGGAGGCCGCACAGAGTGATGCCCAGGGTCACAGACCTGTCGCAGCTGCTGTTTGTTAGTTCAAGTCCTGCTCTGAGGTGCTCTGTGTCAGCTCTGAGCGACAGGTGAGCTGGGGGTGCTCTGCAATGAGGGCTATGTGCATGGTTCCTGTGTGCCCAGCCCTGCCACGGGACCTGCAAGGGTAGCTCTGTATCCTGGGAAGGGCCTGACCACGAGAGCCCCGTGGGCTGGGGTGGGGGTGGGGTACCTGCCCAGGTGAGCTCCATATTCTGGGATTGGTCTGACCACGAGAGCCCCATGGGCTGCTGGGGACCTGGTAAAGGATGTCAGGACAGTCAGTGAAGCCACCGAGGATATACCTCCAGTTGCTCCTAATTCCTACACCCTGCTGGTCATTCTACCAACCACCAGGACATGGTATTCTGTATTAGTCTTCAATGATGCCTTCTTTTGTATTCCATTAGTCCCAGAGTCACAAGAAATTTTGGCTTGTGAGTGGCAGGACTCAACATACAACTAAAACAATACTTCCGGGCCGTCTTGCCCCAAGGGTGCAAAAATTCCCACACCATCTTTGGGGAAACCTTAGCTAAAGACCTAAAAGTTCTACCTCTGGAAAAGGAAACCCTCCTTCAGTACGCAGACGACATTCTGATCGCCAGCCCTACTAAGGAGGCCTCTGAACTACCAAGCCAATAAAGGATAGAAGTTGTCCAAGAAAAAGCTCAAATATCACAGACTGCGGTGACCTGCCTGGGCTTCATTCTCACAGAAGGTCGGAGAAGCCCATCCCAGGAAAGGGAAGAAACCATTTTCGGCCTTACTCCTTTCTAAAACTAGAAGACAGCTTAGGGGTTCCTGGGGAGGCCAGGGTTTGCTGCTTCTGGATCCCTAACTGCAGTCTACTAGCTGGGCCTCTATATGAAACACTGAAAGGAAAAGATGATGATCCTTTTGAATAGAATCCAGAAGTGGCCTTTCAAGAATGGAAAGAGCAGTCAATTCAGACCCTTGCCCTGGAACTCCCTAATTTAGCTAAACCCTTTGACCTTTACATTCCCGGTGAAAGGTGAATCGCCATTGGAGAATTAGTGTAAAAACTGGGACCACTTGAAATGGAACAATGCAAGAATGCCATCCAGGTAGGATAAACTATGGTCACCAAGGGGCTTGGCCCACTGCCGCATCTGGCCAAGATACTGGCGGTATCTAAAAACCTGGAAATCAGCAGCCCAAAAGGCCTCCTCCCTCCTAAGGGAAAAGGACCCCACGTGGTGATCCTAACCACCAACCATGCCCTGAAGTTGCAGGGTTTGCTCCGTGGGCACACCAACCTCGAGTGAGGAGGCCCTCCAACTCCAACATCCAGAGAGATAACCGGGGGCAACAGGGCACCATGACGACTCGTGTGAACATCACTTGACCTGGAGTTTCTCTCATAAAACAACAGGAGTGTGTCCCAAAAGAGTAGACTACTGCTTGCAGGACTTACTGCACCCAGAGGGGAGCTAGTAATCTTGGCGGGGGAACCGTATATCACACTGTCACCATAGAAAAGCCTACAGACACCGTGATGATGGTGGCCAATAAGACTGGCTGGACTCCTGTTTACTTCAAAAGGCTGTTGACTCAGTGGCCATCATGGTCCTTGATCACCACTGACCCTGGACTGTCTGGGAGTTGAGCGGGCAGGGCTCTGACACCTGGTGCTGTTTGTACGTTAATTCAGGGGCCTAATTGAAGAAAGCGCAGACTACTGGTCAGAGCATCTAGGCTGGCAGAAACGGTCAGCCTAAGGTGGCCGAACAAATGTGGGGCGGGGTGAAACCGGCCCCCACAGCGTCTCTGCACATCTCTTTCCTGGACCCTTAAAGGTCATTAGAATCTATAACGCTTCCAATGCTGGTGCTCGGGTGGACGAGCAGGGAGGCAGGGGGCCTGGGGACAATCAACGTCACCTGGAGGCTGCTGGGGAGAAGCTCTGACCCTCACCCCTTGGTATGAGGGCTCCCAACTCAGCACTCAGCAGTTACAGAAGAAGGGTCTGCACCCTCAGCACTCCAAGAATGAGGAACGGGACAAAAGGCAGAGGAGGGGTTTGTCCCCAGCAAAGCCCATTAAAAATCCCTGGGAGATAAAAATAGAATCTGGGCAATAAAGTCAAGTCTAACCTTTTTTATCCTTTGTGCTTTGTCTAATTTCATGTGCTCCTAGGGTCCCGCATGCAGAGGTTCCACACCCGGCACTTCAGACCAGATTTCCTAGTGCAGAATGGCTGGGTCGACACCTCAGCTCCTGGGGCCCAGTGCAGACTCCGCGATATAGAGCCTGAGCTGCAGCCAACCCGGCCCTCGAGAGCTCCGCCCCCTCCCTCCCACTGACTCTGACAGGATCTCTACACAGCAGCCCAGCCCACAGCCCAGGGGGTAGTGCATGCTCTCACCTCTCCATTCTCTGATCAAAATATAAAGTTTCCTTTGCTTGTGAACCAAACTCAGTCTCGATCTGTTGGCCCCAATGACACTGCGCAGGGGGACACTTGTTGGGGTCCACTCTGGAGGATCAGTAACAGAAATTGAGACTATTGTAACCTCAATGAACAGATGTGTGAGCCAAACTGTAGTTAACATAGAACAGTGTATAAGGCTCGGGTAAAATAAGATGTTTCTAACGCTTCCATTGGATATTTCCATCACTTTATTATAAGCAAGTTCAGTGAAAAGGTTTGTCTTATTTGTCAGGTCAATATTAGAGAAACGAAGTGATTTCTTTCCAAGGATGTACATCTAATAATCTTGGTTAAAGCTTCAATCTTGTTTTAAATGCTTTTCCATTGAAAATGATACCTCTCTTTCAGCTCCCCCATTTCTGAGAAGTATAAAATCTTATAATTTATTATTACCAAAGCGGAAAGGTGGGAGGAGGGATAAATTAACAGTTTGGGATTAACACATACACACTGCTATGTATAAAATAGATCATCAACAAGGAACTACTATCTACGCGTGGAACAACTCCTACGGAGCACCTACTGAACGCTGGCAGAAGACCTCAGACCTCCCAAAAGGCAAGGAACCCCCCACGTACCTGGTTAGGGCAAAAGAAAAAACTAAACAGAGACAAAAGAATAGGGACGGGTCCTGCACCAGCGGGAGAGAGCTGTGAAGGAGGAAAAGTGTCCACACACTAGGAGCCCCTTCGCGGGTGGAGACTTCGGGAGGCGGAGTGGGGGAGCTTGGGAGCCGCGGAGGAGAGCACAGCAACAGGGGTGCGGAAGGCAAAGCGGAGAGATTCCAGCGCAGAGGATCGGGCCGACCGGCACTCACCAGCCGAGAGGCTTGTCTGCTCGCCCGCCGGGGCGGGCGGGACTGGGAGCTGAGGCTCCGGCTTTTGTTGGAGCGCCGGGAGAGGACTGAGGTTGGCGGCGTGAACACAGCCTGCAGGGCGTTGGTGTGCCGCGGCTGGCCGGGAGAGAGTCTGGGGAGGGGTCTGGACCTGCTGAAGAGGCAAGAGACTTTTACGTCCCTCTTTGTTTCCTGGTGCACGAGGAGGGGGGATTGGGAACGCTGCTAGGGAGAGCTCCGGAGACGGGCGCGAGCCGCGGCTAAGAGTGCGGAGCCCAGAGACGGACATGGGACGCTAAGGCCGCTGCTGCCGCCGCCAGGAGGCCTGTGTGCGAGCGCAGGTCACTAGCCACACGCCCTTCCGGGGAGCCTGTGCAGCCCGCCGCTGCCGGGGTCCCGGGATCCGGGGACGGCTCCCCCGGGAGAGCGCACGGCGCGCCTCAGGCTGCAGCGTCACGCCGGCCTCTGCCACTGCAGGCCCGCCCTGCACTCCGTGACCCTCCCTACCCCCCGGCCTGGGTGAGCCAGAGCCTCCGAATCAGCGGCTCCTTTAACCCCGTCCTGTCTGAGCAAAGAACAGACGCCCTCCGGCGACCTACACGCACAGGCGGGGCCAAATCCAAAGCTGAGCCCCTGGGAGCTGTGAGAACAAAGAAGAGAAAGGGAAATTTCTTCCAGCAGCCTCAGAAGCAGTGGATTAAAGCTCCACAATCAACTTGATATACCCTGCATCTGTGGAATACCTGAATAGACAACAAATCATCCCAAATTAAGGAGCCCTGTGGATGAAAGGCTCTTGGTGCTGCAGCCAGGACTCAGTGCTGTGCCTCTGAGGTGGGAGAGCCAACTTCAGGACACTGGTCCACAAGAGGCCTCCCAGCTGCACATAATATCAAACAGCAAAAATCTCCGAGAGATCTCCATCTCAACGCCAGCACCCAGCTTCACTCAACGACCAGCAAGCTACAGTGCTGGACATCCTATGCCAAACAACTAGCAAGACAGAAACACAACCCCATCCATTAGCAGAGAGGCTGCCCAAAATCATAATAAGTCTACAGACACCCCAAAACACACCACCAGACGTGGACCTGCCCACCAGAAAGACAAGATCCAGCCTCATACACCAGAACACAGGCACTAGTACCCTCCACCAGGAAGCCTACACAACCCACTGAACCAACCTTAGCCACTGGGGACAGACTCAAAAAACAACAGGAACTACGAACATTCAGCCTGCAAAAAAAAAAAAAAAAGGAGACCCCAAACACAGTAAGATAAGCAAAATGAGAAGACAGAAAAACACACAGCAGATGAAGGAGCAAGATAAAAACCCACCAGACCTAACAAATGAAGAGGAAATAGGCAGTCTACCTGAAAAAGAATTCAGAATAATGATAGTAAGGTTGATCCGAAATCTTGGAGATAGAATGGACAATAGAATGGACAAATTGCAAGAATCAGTTAACAAGGACCTAGAAGAACTAAAGATGAAACAAGCAACGATGAACAACACAATAAATGAAATTAAAAGTACTCTAGATGGGATCAATAGCAGAATAACTGAGGCAGAAGAACGGATAAGTGACCTGGAAGATAAAATAGTGGAAATAACTACTGCAGAGCAGAATAAAGAAAAAAGAATGAAAAGAACTGAGGACAGTCTCAGAGACCTCTGGGACAACATTAAACGCACCAACATTCGAATTATAGGGGTTCCAGAAGAAGAAGAGAAAAAGAAAGGGACTGAGAAAATATTTGAAGAGATTATAGTTGAAAACTTCCCTAATATGGGAAAGGAAATAGTTAATCAAGTCCAGGAAGCACAGAGAGTCCCATACAGGATAAATCCAAGGAGAAATACGCCAAGACACATATTAATCAAACTGTCAAAAATTAAATACAAAGAAAACATATTAAAAGCAGCAAGGGAAAAACAACAAATAACACACAAGGGAATCCCCATAAGGTTAACAGCTGATCTTTCAGCAGAAACTCTGCAAGCCAGAAGGGAGTGGCAGGACATATTGAAAGTGTTGAAGGAGAAAAACCTGCAACCAAGATTACTCTACCCAGCAAGGATCTCATTCAGATTTGATGGAGAAATTAAAACCTTTACAGACAAGCAAAAGCTGAGAGAGTTCAGCACCACCAAACCAGCTCTACAACAACTGCTAAAGGAACTTCTCTAGGCAAGAAACACAAAAGAAGGAAAGGACCTACAATAACAAACCCAAAACAATGAAGAAAATGGGAATAGGAACACACATATCGATAATTACCTTAAATGTAAATGGACTAAATGCTCCCACCAAAAGACACAGATTGGCTGAATGGATACAAAAACAAGACCCATATATTTGCTGTCTACAAGAGACCCACTTCAGACCTAGAGACACATACAGACTGAAAGTAAGGGGATGGAAAAAGGTATTTCATGCAAGTGGAAACCAAAAGAAAGCTGGAGTAGCAATTCTCATATCAGACAAAATAGACTTTAAAACAAAGACTATTAGAAGAGACAAAGAAGGACACTACATAATGATCAAGGGATCAATCCAAGAGGAAGATATAACAATTGTAAATATTTATGCACCCAACATAGGTGCACCTCAATACATAAGGCAAATACTGACAACCATAAAAGGGGAAATCGACAGTAACACATTCATAGTAGGGGACTTTAACACCCCACTTTCACCAATGGACAGATCATCCAAAATGAAAATAAATAAGGAAACACAAGCTTTAAATGATACATTAAACGAGATGGAGTTAATTGATATTTATAGGACATTCCATCCAAAAACAACAGAATACACATTTTTCTCAAGTGCTCATGGAACATTCTCCAGGATAGATCATATCTTGGGTCACAAATCAAGCCTTGGTAAATTTAAGAAAATTGAAATTGTATCAAGTATTTTTTCTGACCACAACGCCATGAGACTAGATATCAATTACAGGAAAAGATCTGTAAAAAATACAAACACATGGAGGCTAAACAATACACTACTTAATAATGAAGATATCACTGAAGAAATCAAAGAGGAAATCAAAAAATACCTAGAAACAAATGACAATGGAGACACAACGACCCAAAACCTGTGGGATGCAGCAAAAGCAGTTCTAAGGGGGAAGTTTATAGCAATACAAGCCCACCTTAAGAAGCAGGAAGCATCTCGAATAAACAACCTAACCTTGCACCTCAAGCAATTAGAGAAAGAAGAACAAAAAAACCCCAAAGCTAGCAGAAGGAAAGAAATCATAAAAATCAGATCAGAAATAAATGAAAAAGAAATGAAGGAAACAATAGCAAAGATCAATAAAACTAAAAGCTGGTTCTTTGAGAAGATAAACAAAATAGATAAACCACTAGCCAGACTCATCAAGAAAAAAAGGGAGAAGACCCAAATCAATAGAATTAGAAATGAAAAAGGAGAGGTAACAACTGACACTGCAGACATAAAAGAGATCATGAGAGATTACTACAAGCAACTCTATGCCAATAAAATGGACAATCTGGAAGAAATGGACAAATTCTTAGAAAGGCACAACCTGCCAAGACTGAATCAGGAAGAAATAGAAAATATGAACAGACCAATCACAAGCACTGAAATTGAAACTGTGATTAAAAATCTTCCAACAAAGAAAAGCCCAGGACCAGATGGCTTCACAGGCGAATTCTATCAAACATTTAGAGAAGAGCTAACACCTATCCTTCTCAAACTCTTCCAAAATATAGCAGAGGGAGGAACACTCCCAAACTCCTTCTACGAGGCCACCATCACCTTGATACCAAAACCAGACAAGGATGTCACAAAGAAAGAAAACTACAGGCCAATATCACTGATGAACATAGATGCAAAAATCCTCAACAAAATACTAGCAAACAGAATCCAACAGCACATTAAAAAGATCATACACCATGATCAAGTGGGGTTTATTCCAGGAATGCAAGGATTCTTCAATATACGCAAATCTATCAATGTGATAAACCATATTAACAAACTGAAGGAGAAAAACCATATGATCATCTCAATAGATGCAGAGAAAGCTTTTGACAAAATTCAACACCCATTTATGATAAAAACCCTGCAGAAAGTAGGCATAGAGGGAACTTTCCTCAACATAATAAAGGCCATATATGACAAGCCCACAGCAAACATCATCCTCAATGGTGAAAAACTGAAAGCATTTCCACTAAGATCAGGAACAAGACAAGGTTGCCCACTCTCACCACTCTTATTCAACATAGTTTTGGAAGTTTTAGCCACAGCAATCAGAGAAGAAAAGGAAATAAAAGGAATCCAAATCGGAAAAGAAGAAGTAAAGCTGTCACTGTTTGCAGATGACATGATCCTATACATAGAGAACCCTAAAGATGCTACCAGAAAACTACTAGAGCTAATCAATGAATTTGGTAAAGTGGCAGGATACAAAATTAATGCACAGAAATCTCTGGCATTCCTATATACTAATGATGAAAAATCTGAAAGTGAAATCAAGAAAACACTCCCATTTACCATTGCAACAAAAAGAATAAAATATCTAGGAATAAACCTACCTAAGGAGACAAAAGATCTGTATGCAGAAAATTATAAGACCCTGATGAAAGAAATTAAAGATGATACAAATAGATGGAGAGATATACCATGTTCTTGGATTGGAAGAATCAACATTGTGAAAATGACTCTACTACCGAAAGCAATCTATAGATTCAATGCAATCCCTATCAAACTACCACTGGCATTTTTCACAGAACTAGAACAAAAAATTTTGCAATTTGTATGGAAACACAAAAGACCCCGAATAGCCAAAGCAATCTTGAGAACGAAAGAAGGAACTGGAGGAATCAGGCTCCCAGACTTCAGACTATACTACAAAGCTACAGTTATCAAGACGGTATGGTACTGGCACAAAAACAGAAAGATAGATCAATGGAACAGGATAGAAAGCCCAGAGATAAACCCACGCACATATGGTCACCTTATCTTTGACAAAGGAGGCAGAAATGTACAGTGGAGAAAGGACAGCCTATTCAATAAGTGGTGCTGGGAAAACTGGACAGCTACATGTAAAAGTATGAAATTAGATCACTCCCTAACACCGTACACAAAAATAAGCTCAAAATGGATTAAAGACCTAAATGTAAGGCCAGAAACTGTCAAACTCTTAGAGGAAAACATAGGCAGAACACTCTATGACATAAATCACAGCAAGGTCCTTTTTGACCCACCTCCTAGAGAAATGGAAATAAAAAGAAGAGTAAACAAATGGGACCTAATGAAACTTAAAAGCTTTTGCGCAGCAAAGGAAACCATAAAGAAGACCAAAAGACAACCCTCAGAATGGGAGAAAATATTTGCAAATGAAGCAACTGACAAAGGATTGATCTCCAAAATTTATAAGCAGCTCATGCAGCTTAATAACAAAAAAACAAACAACCCAATCCAAAAATGGGCAGAAGACCTAAATAGACATTTCTCCAAAGAAGATATACAGAGTGCCAACAAACACATGAAAGAATGCTCAACATCACTAATCATGAGAGAAATGCAAATCAAAACTACAATGAGATATCATCTCACACCAGTCAGAATGGCCATCATCAAAAAATCTAGAAACAATAAATGCTGGAGAGGGTGTGGAGAAAAGGGAACCCTCTTACACTGTTGGTGGGAATGTAAATTGATACAGCCACTGTGGAGAACAGTATGGAGGTTCCTTAAAAAGCTACAAATAGAACTACCATATGACCCAGCAATCCCACTACTGGGCATATACCCTGAGAAAACCATAATTCAAAAAGAGTCATGTACCAAAATGTTCATTGCAGCTCTATTTACAATAGCCCAGAGATGGAAACAACCTAAGTGTCCATCATCGGATGAATGGATAAAGAAGATGTGCCACATATATACAATGGAATATTACTCAGCCATAAAAAGAGACGAAATTGAGCTATTTGTAATGAGGTGGATAGACCTAGAGTCTGTCATACAGAGTGAAGTAAGTCAGAAAGAGAGAGACAAATACCGTATGCTAACACATATATATGGAATTTAAAAAAAAAATGTCATGAAAAACCTAGGGGTGAAACAGGAATAAAGACACAGACTTACTAGAGAATGGACTTGAGGCTATGGGGAGGGGGAAGGGTAAACGGTGACAAAGCGATAAAGAGACATGGACATATATACACTACCAAACGTAAGGTAGATAGCTAGTGGGAGGCAGCCGCATAGCACAGGGAGATCAGCTCGGTGCTTTGTGACCGCCTGGAGGGGTGGGATGGGGAGGGTGGGAGGGAGGGAGACGCAAGCGGGAAGAGATATGGGAATATATGTATATATATGACTGATTCATTTTGTTGTGAAGCTGAAACTAACATACCATTGTAAAGCAATTATACTCCAATAAAGATGTTAAAAAAAAAAAAAAAAAAAAAAAAAAACAAGGAACTACTGTATAGCACAGGGAACTACACTCAACATTTTGCAATAACCTATAAGGGGAAATAATCTGAAAAAGAATAGATATTTTTATTGACATCATCTATCAATGACAGTTAAAGTGTAACCTAAGGGAAGCTGGTGGTGAGTGCTTCTGACCCTGAAGACTTCAATCATCTAAAGTTTGGACTCTGCCTACTTCCCAAGGCCCTTAATGAACATATGTGTAGCCGTAGCTTAAAAAATTCCCCAGTTTGGGTTTCGGGGAGACACTGATTTTGAAAAAGCCCTGGTGTTCTCCTTACATGAATGGGACTCTTCCTACTGCTAAAACATGTCTGTCACACCCAGAGGATGGTATACCGTCTGATCGGGAAGAGTTTGGAAAAGGCATCTCATCTCCTCATCTCCTGGTGCTCGGGTTCACCCATCCAGCGTCTTTACTAACAGTCTCCCCACTTGGAGATGACAGCACTGTCAACATCCTGTTGCGTACAGTTTGGAATTTGTCCAGAGGATGAAGCGGAAGGATGAGGAACAATGAGAGACAAGTCCTAGGTGTTCAGACAGGCACATGTCACTCTAATTTCCAATCAGGAAGACGAATTGACCAAAGGCTAGGGTTGCCCATGGAAACAGTATAGGGCTTGAGGAAATCCCGCTGCTTTGTGGCCAGTTCCCATAAACACAAGTTGAACAATGGAACTCAGGGACAGTAAAATTCACGAAACTGCAGAGTTGAAAATATCCATCACTGAAAAATGTCTTGAGGAAAGTCAGAGAAAAGGACTTGTAAGCAAGGGAGAATGGCAGGAAAGGGATTTGAGGAGGTAGAAAGGACTCGCCATTAAGCACAAGAAAAGGAGCTGAACATTGCCAACATTGCAGTTGGCCAAAAAGGGTGTATGCGTTTTTTTCTGTATATATTCAAGAAAAGGGCATACACTTTTTTAGCCAACCAAACAGGTGGGCACTGGAAGTCAATACTACAAGAGATATCACTTCGCATCAGTCAGAAGAGCCATCCTCATAAAGCGTAAACAACAGAAATGCAGGACAGGGCAAGGAGAAGAGGGAGCCCTGTGAGACTTATAGTGGAAATGTATATTGCCAACGGCCATTCTGGAGAAGTGTATTGTGTTTACTAAAGCATCTAAAAAATGAGCTACAGAGCATAGGGCACTTGCACTCATGGGCGTATATCTTGGGAAAAACAAAAATCGAGAGGACACAGGCACCCCAATGTTTACCCCCTCTCTGTTTAAAAGATCCTCGACTAGGATATAACTTAAATGTCTCTGGAGAGAAAAAATGGATAGAGATGTGGTACTTAGGTAGAGTGGAATATTATTCAGCCTGGAAATCAATGAAATATGGCCAGTTGTAACAACTCCGGAGGAGTTACGTATGATCATTCTAAGTGACATAATTCAAAAAGAAAAAGACACATATCATAAGATATCACTTAAAGGTGGAATCCAAAATGGCTACACATGAAATAAATTACAAAACAAAAACATAGTCAAATATGTAGAAAACACGCATAAGGCTGCTAAACGGGAAAGGTGGGGAGGGGTGAGGCATCATCCAGGAGGTTGAAATTAGCAAAGATACCATTCCAAATACCAAACTGATAATCAACAAGGCCTACACGGTAGCTAAAAGAACTGCACTCAGCACACTCAAGTCACCGGAAAAGAATATATACGACTGGTAAGAATCTGAAAAAGAATTTACTGATGTCTCTCTGTACGTGAATCAAGTGGATGTACAGCAGCAAGAAACAGAGCTTTGAAAATCAGCTGTAACCAATATAGTAATAAATTGAAAAAAATAAACGACAGAGAGACAGAGAAAACCTCTTACAACTTTTCCTCAGGGCCGGTGATGCAACATGGATTGAACACATCTAGACCCACAGCAGGATGAGACATAAGGCTGGAAACTGTTTGCACTAAGAGAAATGTGAGGTTGGGTGAGGAAATGCACACCCTTTAAAGTAATACTACCTGGTACCCATTCAATGGGTCCCAAATCTGCAGGTTCAAGGGATCTTCCTACAGCTAAAACATGCATGGAAAACCCAGAGGACTGTACACCATGTGATCGGGAGATGTGTCTAAAATGCAGCTCATTTATCCTCTCCTGGTGCTCCTGTTCACCATTCCAGCCACGTTACTTAGAATCTCCCCACTTGGAGAATCAGCACATTTCAACTTCTGTTTCAAACATTTTGCAAATTGTGAGGAGGATGAACGGGAAGAGGGGGAACCAATGAGAGAATAGTTGTAGGGGTTTGGACGGGCACATATCACTCTAATTTCCCATTAAGAATAAGAATTGCAAAAAGGCTCAGCCCGCCTCGCCCGAGCCAAAATAGGGCCTGAAGCAATCCTGCGGGTTTGAGGCCAGCTCACAAAAGAGCAACTTAAAAAATGGAGCTCAGGGTCACTGCAATTCACAAACCTGCAGAGTTATAAATGAAAACTAACGTCCAAAAATATGTTGAGGTAAGGCAAAGAAGAGGATCTGAATGCAAGACAGAATTGCAAGAAACAGATTTCAAGAGATAGATTGGACTCGTCTTTAAAGCACATAAAAAGCGGCAGAATTTCGACAATGATGCAGTTGGCCCAAAAGGGCGTATGCGTTTTTTCCTGATTATATCCAGGAAAAAACGCATACACACTTTATGGGCAACGAAGCAAGCAAGCAATGCAAATGTGCACAACAAAGAAGTCTCATTTCCCACCGGTCAAAAGGGCCATCCTAAACAATTGTAAAAACCAGAAATGCAGGACAGGCCATGGAGAACAGGGAGCCTTTATACGCTGATGGGCAGTGTGTGAACTGCCGAGAGCCACTCTGGAGAAGTGTATGGTGGTTCCTAAATCATCTAAAAAACAGAGCTACAGAGCATAGGACACTTCCAATCATGGGAGTATATCTAGGGAAGTCTAAAAATCAACAAGACACAAGCACACCACAGTTTAGGGCTACTCTGTTTACAAGAACCTCAACTTCAGTACACCTTAAATATCCCAGGAAAGAGAACAATGGATAAAGAAGATGTGGTACTTATGTACAATGGAATATCTCTTCACCATGAAATCAATGTAATAAGGCTAGTAGAAGGATAAAGAGTGGATTTAGGTCCGATAATACTACTTGAAATAAGTCAAACAGAAAAAGAAACATATCATAAGATATCACTTATAGAGGGAGGGTAAATATGGCTGCACAAGAAATGAATTACAGAACAGAACAGTGTCTCACATTTAGAAAACACACTTATTTCAGCTTAAGGGGAAAGGAGAGGTGGGGTGATGCATAAAACCAGAGTTTGAAATTAGCACAGATACCGTTCAATAAACCAAATAGATATTAGACAAGATCTACACCTTGCTCAATGAACTGGCCTCAACACACCCTATACACCACAGAGAAATATATCTGAGTAATAAGAATCTTAAAACCCATGTATTGATATATCTCCATAAGGGAATCAAGTGTGTGCAGAGCGGCACAAACACAGCAGTGAAAATGAGCTAAACCCCATTATAGAAATAAATTTTAAAAACAAAACGCAGAAACAATGAAAGAGAGAAAAATTCTTACAAAATTCGCTCAGGGGCTGTGATGCAACCTGGATTGACCACATATAAACCCACAGCTGGATAAGACATAAGGCTGGACACTTGGGGCTGAGAGGATTGGTGAGCTTTGGTGAGCAACTGCCAAAAGTTTAATGCAATACTTCATGCTACTCATTCCAAGGGTCCCAACACTCCAGGTTGAAGGGAATCTTCCTACAGCTAAACCATGCTTGGGAAACCCAGCGACTGGTATACCATATGATCGGGAAAGGTTTCTAAAACGCACCTCATTTTTCCTCTCCTGGGGCTCCGGATCGACATTCCAGCCGCTTTACTAAAAATATCCCCACATGGAGAGTCAATGCCTTTAAGTTCTGGTATCGCACAGTCTGCAGTTAGTGCGGAGGATGAATGGGAATAGGGGGAACCAGTAAGAAACTAGCTGTAGCAGATTCAATGGGCACATGTCACTCTAATTTCATATCAGTGAGAAAAATAAACCAAAGGCACAGCAAGGTGCCCCAGAAGAACAATAGGGCCTGAAGGAATTCTGTGGTTATGAGGCAAGATCACAAAAATAAGAGCTGTAAAATGGAGCTAAGGGCCACTGCAATTCAAAATCTGCAGAGTTATAAAGGCCAACTATTTTCAAAAAGTATATTGAGGTAAGGCTATGAAGAGGTATTGAAAGCAAGGCAGAATTGCAGAAAACCGATTTCAGGAGGTAGACTGGAATTGCATTTAAAGCACAGGAAAAGAGGCAGAACATCAACAATGATGCACTTGGTCAAAAAGGGCATATGCGTTTTTTTCTGAATCTATTCAGCAAAAAACACATACGCCCTTTTGGGCCAACCAAGCAAGCTTGCAAAGGAAATCTGCACTACAATGAAGTCTCACTTCCCCCCGGTCAAAAGGGCCATCTGAAAAAAGTATAAAATCCAGAAAGGCAGGACAGGCCATGGAGAACTGGGAGCCCTGTTATGCTGATGGGCGGGATGTAAATTGCCAACAGCCACTTGGGAGAAGTATATGGTGTTTCTTGAAACATCTAAAAAACAAAGCAACAGAGCCTAGGGCACTTCCACATATGGTCCTATAGCTTAGGGAAATTAAAATCAAAAAGACACAGCCACCCCAAAGTTTGGAACGGCTCTGTTTACAAGAACCTCGTTTACGGTACAAGTTCAATATCGCAGAAAGTGAAAAATGGATAAAGAAGTTGTGCTACTTACGTACAATGCAATATCACTCAGCAATGAAATCTATGTCATCAGGCCTGTAGCAGCATAATGAGTGGATTCAGGTATGATGACTCTAACTGAAATAAGTCACACAGAAAAAGAAACATCATAAGATATCACTAATACACGGAATGTAAACTTGGCTACACAGGAACTGGATTACAAAACAGAACAGGGTCTCAAATTTAGAAAACCAACTTATGCTTGCTTAAGGGGAAAGGTGAGTTGGGGTGCTGCATAAAACCAGAGATTGAAATGAGCACAGATAAAGTTCCTTAAGCCAAATATGGAATAGACAAGAGCTACTCCTTGCTCAATGAAATGGACTCAACACCCCATATTAAATGCCTAAGAATGTACCTGACTAGTAATTATCTTAAAACCTATGGATTGCTATGTCTCTGAAAGAGAATCAAGCGTGTGTACAGGGGCATAAACGCAGCAGTGATAGGATTGGAGAGGTTCGGTGAGCAAATGAAGACCCTTTGAAGTCATATTGCATGGTACCCATTCCACGGGTCTCAACTCTCCAGGTTTAAGGGATTCTTCCTTCAGCTAAAACATGCATGTGGAACCCAGAGTATGATCAACCATTTGATCGGGAGACGTGTTCCAATATGTCTGAGCTCTCATCCCCTGGTACTCGGGTGCAACATTCCAGACGCTTTACTAACACTCTCCCGACTTGGAGAGTCATTGCCTTTAACCTCCTGTTTGGCCCAGTTTGCAATTTCTGCGTAAGATGAACAGGAATAGGGAGAACCAATGAGAGACTAGCTGGAGGTGTCTGAACGGGCAAATTTAACTCTCATTTCCCACCAGGAAGAGGAATTAACCAAAGGGTCAGCATGCCGTGCCAGAAACAGATGAGGGCCTGAAGCAATCCTGCGGTGTTGCGGCCAGCTCACAAGAAAGCGAGTTGAAGAAAGGAGCTAAGGGGCACTGTAATTCACAAACTTGCAGAGTTATAAATGACAGCTATCGTCCAAAAATATACTGAAGTAAGGCTGCCAAGAGGACTTGAAAGAGGGTCAGAATTGCAGGAAACCGATTTCAGGAGGTAGACTGGAATTGCATTTAAAGCATAGGAAAAGAGGCAGAACGTCCACAATGATGCACTTGTCCAAAAAGGGCGTATGCGTTTTTTCCTGAATATATTCAGGAAAAAACGCATACGCCCTTTTCGGCCAACCAAGCAAGCTTGCAAAGGAAATCTGCACTACAATGAAGTCTCACTTCCCCCCGGTCAAAAGGACCATCTGAAAAAAGTGTAAAATCCAGAAAGGCAGGACAGGCCATGGAGAACTGGGAACCTTGTTATGCTGATGGGCGGGATGTAAATTGCCAACAGCCACTTGGGAGAAGTGTATGGTGTTTCCTGAAACATCTAAAAAACAAAGCCACAGAGCCTAGGGCACTTCCACTTATGGTCCTATAGCTTAGGGAAATTAAAATCAAAAAGACACAGCCACCCCAAAATTTGGGATGGCTCTGTTTACAAGAACCCCGTTTATGGTACAAGTTCAATATCGCAGAAATTGAAAAATGAATAAAGAAGTTGTGGTACTTACGTACAATGCAATATCACTCAGCAATAAAATCTATGTTATCAGGCCCGTAGAAGCATAATGAGTGGATTCAGGTATGATGATTCTAAGTGAAATAAGTCACACAGAAAAAGAAACATCATAAGATATCACTAATACACGGAATGTAAACTTGGCTACACAGGAACTGGATTACAAAACACAACAGGGTCTCAAATGTAGAAAACCAACTTATGCTTGCTTAAGGGGGAAGGTGAGTTGGGGTGCTGCATAAACCAGAGATTGAAATGAGCACAGATAAAGTTCCTTAAGCCAAACATGGAATAGACAAGAACTACTCCTTGCTCAACGAAATGGACTCAACACCCCATATTAAACGCCTAAGAATGTACCTGACTAGTAACTATCTTAAAACCTATGGATTGCTATGTCTCTGAAAGAAAATCAAGCGTGTGTACAGGGGCATAAACGCAGCAGTGATAGGATTGGAGAGGTTCGGTGATCAAATGAAAACCCTTTGAAGTCATATTGCATGGTACCCATTCCACGGGTCTCAACTCTCCAGGTTTAAGGGATTCTGCCTTCAGCTAAAACATGCACGTGGAACCCAGAGTATGATCAACCGTGTGATCGGGAGACGTGTTCCAATATGTCTCAGTTCTCGTCCCCTGGTACTCGGGTGCAACATTCCACACGCTTTACTAACACTCTCCCGACTTGGAGAGTCAGTGCCTTTAACCTCCTGTTTGGCCCAGTTTGCAAATTCTCCGGAAGATGATCAGGAATAGGGAGAACCAATGAGAGACTAGCTGAGGTGTCTGGACGGGCAAATTTAACTCTCATTTCCCACCAGAAAGAGGAATTAACCAAAGGCTCAGCGTGCCTTGCCGGAACCAGATTAGGGCCTGAAGCAATCCTGCGCTGTTGCGGCCAACTCACAAGAAAGCGAGTTGAAGAAAGGAGCTCAGGGGCACTGTAATTCACAAACCTGCAGAGTTATAAATGACAGCTATCGTCCAAAAATATACTGAAGTAAGGCTGCCAAGAGGACTTGAAAGTGGGGCAGAATTGCAGGAAACCGATTTCAGGAGGTAGACTGGAATTGCATTTAAAGCATAGGAAAAGAGGCAGAACGTCCACAATGATGCACTTGGCCAAAAAGGGCATATGCGTTTTTTCCTGAATATATTCAGGAAAAAACGCATACGCCCTTTTTGGCCAACCAAGCAAGCTTGCAAAGGAAATCTGCACTACAATGAAGTCTCACTTCCCCCGGTCAAAAGGGCAACCTGAAAAAAGTGTAAAATCCAGAAAGGCAGGACAGGCCATGGAGAACTGGGAGCCTTGTTATGCTGATGGGCAGGATGTAAATTGCCAAGAGCCACTCGGGAGAGGTGTATGGTGTTTCCTGAAACATCTAAAGAACAAAGCAACAGAGTCTAGGGCACTTCCACTTATGGTCCTATAGCTTAGGGAAATTAAAATCAAAAACACACAGCCACCCCAAAGTTTGGGATGGCTCTGTTTACAAGAACCTCGTTTACGGTACAAGTTCAATATCACAGAAAGTGAAAAATGGATAAAGAAGTTGTGGTACTTACGTACAATGCAATATCACTCAGCAATGAAATCTATGTCATCAGGCCCGTAGCAGCATAATGAGTGGATTCAGGTATGATGATTCTAACTGAAATAAGTCACACAGAAAAAGAAATATCATAAGATATCACTAATACATGGAATGTAAACTTGGCTACACAGGAACTGGATTACAAAACAGAACAGGGTCTCAAATTTAGAAAACCAACATATGCTTGCTTAAGGAGAAAGTTGAATTGGGGTGCTGCATAAAACCAGAGATTGAAATGAGCACAGATAAAGTTCCTTAAGCCAAATATGGAATAGACAAGAACTACTCCTTGCTCAACGAAATGGACTCAACAACCCATATTAAACGCCTAAGAATGTACCTGACTAGTAAGTATCTTAAAACCTATGGATTGCTATGTCTCTGAAAAAAAATCAAGCGTGTGTACAGGGGCATAAACGCAGCAGTGATAGGATTGGAGAGGTTCGGTGAGCAAATGAAGACCCTTTGAAGTCATATTGCATGGTACCCATTCCACGGGTCTCAACTCTCCAGGTTTAAGGGATTCTTCCTTCAGCTAAAACATGCACGTGGAACCCAGAGTATGATCAACCGTGTGATCGGGAGACGTGTTCCAATATGTCTCAGTTCTCGTCCCCTGGTACTCGGGTGCAACATTCCAGACGCTTTACTAACACTCTCCCGACTTGGAGAGTCAGTGCCTTTAACCTCCTGTTTGGCCCAGTTTGCAATTTCTGCGGAAGATGAACAGGAATAGGGAGAACCAATGAGAGACTAGCTGGAGGTGTCTGGACGGGCAAATTTAACTCTCATTTCCCACCAGGAAGAGGAATTAACCAAAAGCTCAGCGTGCCGTGCCGGAACCAGAATAGGGCCTGAAGCAATCCTGCGGTGTTGCGGCCAGCTCACAAGAAAGCGAGTTGAAGAAAGGAGCTCAGGGGCACTGTAATTCACAAACCTGCAGAGTTATAAATGACAGCTATCGTCCAAAAATATACTGAAGTAAGGCTGCCAAGAGGACTTGAAAGCGGGGCAGAATTGCAGGAAACCGATTTCAGGAGGTAGACTGGAATTGCATTTAAAGCATAGGAAAAGAGGCAGAACGTCCACAATGATGCGCTTGGCCAAGCAAGCTTGCAAAGGAAATCTGCACTACAATGAAGTCTCACTTCCCCCCGGTCAAAAGGGCCATCTGAAAAAGTGTAAAATCCAGAAAGGTAGGACAGGCCATGGAGAACTGGGAGCCTTGTTATGCTGATGGGCGGGATGTCAATTGCCAAGAGCCACTTGGGAGAGGTGTATGGTGTTTCCTGAAACATCTAAAAAACAAAGCAACAGAGCCTAGGGCACTTCCACTTATGGTCCTATAGCTTAGGGAAATTAAAATCAAAAAGACACAGCCACCCCAAAGTTTGGGACGGCTCTGTTTACAAGAACCTCGTTTACGGTACAAGTTCAATATCGCAGAAAGTGAAAAATGGATAAAGAAGTTGTGGTACTTACGTACAATGCAATATCACTCAGCAATGAAATCTATGTCATCAGGCCCGTAGCAGCATAATGAGTGGATTCAGGTATGATGATTCTAACTGAAATAAGTCACACAGAAAAAGAAACATCATAAGATATCACTAATACACGGAATGTAAACTTGGCTACACAGGAACTGGATTACAAAACAGAACAGGGTCTCAAATTTAGAAAACCAACTTATGCTTGCTTAAGGGGAAAGGTGAGTTGGGGTGCTGCATAAAACCAGAGATTGAAATGAGCACAGATAAAGTTCCTTAAGCCAAATATGGAATAGACAAGAGCTACTCCTTGCTCAACAAAGTGGACTCAACACCCCATATTAAACGCCTAAGAATGTACCTGACTAGTAAGTATCTTAAAACCTATGGATTGCTATGTCTCTGAAAGAGAATCAAGCGTGTGTACAGGGGCATAAACGCAGCAGTGATAGGATTGGAGAGGTTCGGTGAGCAAATGAAGACCCTTTGAAGTCATATTGCATGGTACCCATTCCACGGGTCTCAACTCTCCAGGTTTAAGGGATTCTTCCTTCAGCTAAAACATGCACGTGGAACCCAGAGTATGATCAACCGTGTGATCGGGAGACGTGTTCCAATATGTCTCAGTTCTCGTCCCCTGGTACTCGGGTGCAACATTCCAGACGCTTTACTAACACTCTCCCGACTTGGAGAGTCACTGCCTTTAACCTCCTGTTTGGCCCAGTTTGCAATTTCTGCGGAAGATGAACAGGAATAGGGAGAACCAATGAGAGACTAGCTGGAGGTGTCTGGACGGGCAAATTTAACTCTCATTTCCCACCAGGAAGAGGAATTAACCAAAGGCTCAGCGTGCCGTGCCGGAACCAGATTAGGGCCTGAAGCAATCCTGCGGTGTTGCGGCCAGCTCACAAGAAAGCGAGTTGAAGAAAGGAGCTCAGGGGCACTGTAATTCACAAACCTGCAGAGTTATAAATGACAGCTATCGTCCAAAAATATACTGAAGTAAGGCTGCCAAGAGGACTTGAAAGCGGGGCAGAATTGCAGGAAACCGATTTCAGGAGGTAGACTGGAATTGCATTTAAAGCATAGGAAAAGAGGCAGAACGTCCACAATGATGCACTTGGCCAAAAAGGGCGTATGCGTTTTTTCCTGAATATATTCAGGAAAAAACGCATACGCCCTTTTTGTCCAACCAAGCAAGCTTGCAAAGGAAATCTGCACTACAATGAAGTCTCACTTCCCCCCGGTCAAAAGGGCCATCTGAAAAAAGTGTAAAATCCAGAAAGGCAGGACAGGCCATGGAGAACTGGGAGCCTTGTTATGCTGATGGGCGGGATGTAAATTGCCAACAGCCACTCGGGAGAGGTGTATGGTGTTTCCTGAAACATCTAAAAAAGAAAGCAACAGAGCCTAGGGCACTTCCACTTATGGTCCTATAGCTTAGGGAAATTAAAATCAAAAAGACACAGCCACCCCAAAGTTTGGGACGGCTCTGTTTACAAGAACCTCGTTTACGGTACAAGTTCAATATCGCAGAAAGTGAAAAATGGATAAAGAAGTTGTGGTACTTACGTACAATGCAATATCACTCAGCAATGAAATCTATGTCATCAGGCCCGTAGCAGCATAATGAGTGGATTCAGGTATGATGATTCTAACTGAAATAAGTCACACAGAAAAAGAAACATCATAAGATATCACTAATAAACGGAATGTAAACTTGGCTACACAGGAACTGGATTACAAAACAGAACAGGGTCTCAAATTTAGAAAACCAACTTATGCTTGCTTAAGGGGAAAGGTGAGTTGGGGTGCTGCATAAAACCAGAGATTGAAATGAGCACAGATAAAGTTCCTTAAGCCAAATATAGAATAGACAAGAACTACTCCTTGCTCAACGAAATGGACTCAACACCCCATATTAAATGCCTAAGAATGTACCTGACTAGTAAGTATCTTAAAACCTATGCACTGCTATGTCTCTGAAAGAAAATCAAGCATGTGTACAGGGGCATAAACGCAGCAGTGATAGGATTGGAGAGGTTCGGTGAGCAAATGAAGACCCTTTGAAGTCATATTGCATGGTACTCATTCCACGGGTCTCAACTCTCCAGGTTTAAGGGATTCTTCCTTCAGCTAAAACATGCACGTGGAACCCAGAGTATGATCAACCGTGTGATCGGGAGACGTGTTCCAATATGTCTCAGTTCTCGTCCCCTGGTACTCGGGTGCAACATTCCAGACGCTTTACTAACACTCTCCCGACTTGGAGAGTCAGTGCCTTTAACCTCCTGTTTGGCCCAGTTTGCAATTTCTGCGGAAGATGAACAGGAATTGGGAGAACCAATGAGAGACTAGCTGGAGGTGTCTGGACGGGCAAATTTAACTCTCATTTCCCACCAGGAAGAGGAATTAACCAAAGGCTCAGCGTGCCGTGCCGGAACCAGATTAGGGCCTGAAGCAATCCTGCGGTGTTGCGTCCAGCTCACAAGAAAGCGAGTTGAAGAAAGGAGCTCAGGGGCACTGTAATTCACAAACCTGCAGAGTTATAAATGACAGCTATCGTCCAAAAATATACTGAAGTAAGGCTGCCAAGAGGACTTGAAAGCGGGGCAGAATTGCAGGAAACCGATTTCAGGAGGTAGACTGGAATTGCATTTAAAGCATAGGAAAAGAGGCAGAACGTCCACAATGATGCACTTGGCCAAAAAGGGCGTATGCGTTTTTTCCTGAATATATTCAGGAAAAAACGCATACGCCCTTTTTGTCCAACCAAGCAAGCTTGCAAAGGAAATCTGCACTACAATGAAGTCTCACTTCCCCCCGGTCAAAAGGGCCATCTGAAAAAAGTGTAAAATCCAGAAAGGCAGGACAGGCCATGGAGAACTGGGAGCCTTGTTATGCTGATGGGCGGGATGTAAATTGCCAACAGCCACTCGGGAGAGGTGTATGGTGTTTCCTGAAACATCTAAAAAACAAAGCAACAGAGCCTAGGGCACTTCCACTTATGGTCCTATAGCTTAGGGAAATTAAAATCAAAAAGACACAGCCACCCCAAAGTTTGGGACGGCTCTGTTTACAAGAACCTCGTTTACGGTACAAGTTCAATATCGCAGAAAGTGAAAAATGGATAAAGAAGTTGTGGTACTTACGTACAATGCAATATCACTCAGCAATTAAATCTATGTCATCAGGCCCGTAGCAGCATAATGAGTGGATTCAGGTATGATGATTCTAACTGAAATAAGTCACACAGAAAAAGAAACATCATAAGATATCACTAATACACGGAATGTAAACTTGGCTACACAGGAACTGGATTACAAAACAGAACAGGGTCTCAAATTTAGAAAACCAACTTATGCTTGCTTAAGGGGAAAGGTGAGTTGGGGTGCTGCATAAAACCAGAGATTGAAATGAGCACAGATAAAGTTCCTTAAGCCAAATATAGAATAGACAAGAACTACTCCTTGCTCAACGAAATGGACTCAACACCCCATATTAAATGCCTAAGAATGTACCTGACTAGTAAGTATCTTAAAACCTATGCACTGCTATGTCTCTGAAAGAAAATCAAGCATGTGTACAGGGGCATAAACGCAGCAGTGATAGGATTGGAGAGGTTCGGTGAGCAAATGAAGACCCTTTGAAGTCATATTGCATGGTACCCATTCCACGGGTCTCAACTCTCCAGGTTGAAGGGATTCTGCCTTCAGGTAAAACATGCACGTGGAACCCAGAGTATGATCAACCGTGTGATCGGGAGACGTGTTCCAATATGTCTCAGTTCTGTTCCCTGGTACTCGGGTGCAACATTCCACACGCTTTACTAACACTCTCCCGACTTGGAGAGTCAGTGCCTTTATCCTCCTGTTTGGCCCATTTGCAATTTCTGAGGAAGATGAACAGGAATAGGGAGAACCAATGAGAGACTAGCTGGAGGTGTCTGGACGGGCAAATTTAACTCTCATTTCCCACCAGGAAGAGGAATTAACCAAAAGCTCAGCGTGCCGTGCCGGAACCAGAATAGGGCCTGAAGCAATCCTGCGGTGTTGCGGCCAGCTCACAAGAAAGCGAGTTGAAGAAAGGAGCTCAGGGGCACTGTAATTCACAAACCTGCAGAGTTATAAATGACAGCTATCGTCCAAAAATATACTGAAGTAAGGCTGCCAAGAGGACTTGAAAGCGGGGCAGAATTGCAGGAAACCGATTTCAGGAGGTAGACTGGAATTGCATTTAAAGCATAGGAAAAGAGGCAGAACGTCCACAATGATGCGCTTGGCCAAAAAGGGCGTATGCATTTTTTCCTGAATATATTCAGGAAAAAACGCATACGCCCTTTTTGGCCAACCAAGCAAGCTTGCAAAGGAAATCTGCACTACAATGAAGTCTCACTTCCCCCCGGTCAAAAGGGCCATCTGAAAAAAGTGTAAAATCCAGAAAGGCAGGACAGGCCATGGAGAACTGGGAGCCTTGTTATGCTGATGGGCGGGATGTAAATTGCCAACAGCCACTCGGGAGAGGTGTATGGTGTTTCCTGAAACATCTAAAAAACAAAGCAACAGAGCCTAGGGCACTTCCACTTATGGTCCTATAGCTTAGGGAAATTAAAATCAAAAAGACACAGCCACCCCAAAGTTTGGGACGGCTCTGTTTACAAGAACCTCATTTACGGTACAAGTTCAATATCGCAGAAAGTGAAAAATGGATAAAGAAGTTGTGGTACTTACGTACAATGCAATATCACTCAGCAATGAAATCTATGTCATCAGGCCCGTAGCAGCATAATGAGTGGATTCAGGTATGATGATTCTAACTGAAATAAGTCACACAGAAAAAGAAACATCATAAGATATCACTAATACACGGAATGTAAACTTGGCTACACAGGAACTGGATTACAAAACAGAACAGGGTCTCAAATTTAGAAAACCAACTTATGCTTGCTTAAGGGGAAAGGTGAGTTGGGGTGCTGCATAAAACCAGAGATTGAAATGAGCACAGATAAAGTTCCTTAAGCCAAATATAGAATAGACAAGAACTACTCCTTGCTCAACGAAATGGACTCAACACCCCATATTAAATGCCTAAGAATGTACCTGACTAGTAAGTATCTTAAAACCTATGCACTGCTATGTCTCTGAAAGAAAATCAAGCATGTGTACAGGGGCATAAACGCAGCAGTGATAGGATTGGAGAGGTTCGGTGAGCAAATGAAGACCCTTTGAAGTCATATTGCATGGTACCCATTCCACGGGTCTCAACTCTCCAGGTTTAAGGGATTCTTCCTTCAGCTAAAACATGCACGTGGAACCCAGAGTATGATCAACCGTGTGATCGGGAGACGTGTTCCAATATGTCTCAGTTCTCGTCCCCTGGTACTCGGGTGCAACATTCCACACGCTTTACTAACACTCTCCCGACTTGGAGAGTCAGTGCCTTTAACCTCCTGTTTGGCCCAGTTTGCAATTTCTGCGGAAGATGAACAGGAATAGGGAGAACCAATGAGAGACTAGCTGGAGGTGTCTGGACGGGCAAATTTAACTCTCATTTCCCACCAGGAAGAGGAATTAACCAAAGGCTCAGCGTGCCGTGCCGGAACCAGATTAGGGCCTGAAGCAATCCTGCGGTGTTGCGGCCAGCTCACAAGAAAGCGAGTTGAAGAAAGGAGCTCAGGGGCACTGTAATTCACAAACCTGCAGAGTTATAAATGACAGCTATCGTCCAAAAATATACTGAAGTAAGGCTGCCAAGAGGACTTGAAAGCGGGGCAGAATTGCAGGAAACCGATTTCAGGAGGTAGACTGGAATTGCATTTAAAGCATAGGAAAAGAGGCAGAACGTCCACAATGATGCACTTGGCCAAAAAGGGCGTATGCGTTTTTTCCTGAATATATTCAGGAAAAAACGCATACGCGCTTTTTGGCCAACAATGAAGTCTCACTTCCCCCCGGTCAAAAGGGCCATCTGAAAAAAGTGTAAAATCCAGAAAGGCAGGACAGGCCATGGAGAACTGGGAGCCTTGTTATGCTGATGGGCGGGATGTCAATTGCCAAGAGCCACTCGGGAGAGGTGTATGGTGTTTCCTGAAACATCTAAAAAACAAAGCAACAGAGCCTAGGGCACTTCCACTTATGGTCCTATAGCTTAGGGAAATTAAAATCAAAAAGACACAGCCACCCCAAAGATTGGGACGGCTCTGTTTACAAGAACCTCGTTTACGGTACAAGTTCAATAGCACAGAAAGTGAAAAATGGATAAAGAAGTTGTGGTACTTACGTACAATGCAATATCACTCAGCAATGAAATCTATGTCATCAGGCCCGTAGCAGCATAATGAGTGGATTCAGGTATGATGATTCTAACTGAAATAAGTCACACAGAAAAAGAAACATCATAAGATATCACTAATACACGGGATGTAAACTTGGCTACACAGGAACTGGATTACAAAACAGAACAGGGTCTCAAATTTAGAAAACCAACTTATGCTTGCTTAAGGGTAAAGGTGAGTTGGGGTGCTGCATAAAGCCAGAGATTGAAATGAGCACAGATAAAGTTCCTTAAGCCAAATATGGAATAGACAAGAACTACTCCTTGCTCAACGAAATGGACTCAACACCCCATATTAAACGCCTAAGAATGTACCTGACTAGTAAGTATCTTAAAACCTATGGATTGCTATGTCTCTGAAAGAAAATGAAGCGTGTGTACAGGGGCATAAACGCAGCAGTGATAGGATTGGAGAGGTTCGGTGAGCAAATGAAGACCCTTTGAAGTCATATTGCATGGTACCCATTCCACGGGTCTCAACTCTCCAGGTTTAAGGGATTCTTCCTTCAGCTAAAACATGCATGTGGAACCCAGAGTAAGATCAACCATTTGATCGGGAGACGTGTTCCAATATGTCTGAGCTCTCATCCCCTGGTACTCGGGTGCAACATTCCAGACGCTTTACTAACACTCTCCCGACTTGGAGAGTCATTGCCTTTAACCTCCTGTTTGGCCCAGTTTGCAATTTCTGCGTAAGATGAACAGGAATAGGGAGAACCAATGAGAGACTAGCTGGAGGTGTCTGAACGGGCAAATTTAACTCTCATTTCCCACCAGGAAGAGGAATTAACCAAAGGGTCAGCATGCCGTGCCAGAAACAGATGAGGGCCTGAAGCAATCCTGCGGTGTTGCGGCCAGCTCACAAGAAAGCGAGTTGAAGAAAGGAGCTAAGGGGCACTGTAATTCACAAACCTGCAGAGTTATAAATGACAGCTATCGTCCAAAAATATACTGAAGTAAGGCTGCCAAGAGGACTTGAAAGAGGGTCAGAATTGCAGGAAACCGATTTCAGGAGGTAGACTGGAATTGCATTTAAAGCATAGGAAAAGAGGCAGAACGTCCACAATGATGTACTTGGCCAAAAAGGGCGTATGCGTTTTTTCCTGAATATATTCAGGAAAAAACGCATACGCCCTTTTCGGCCAACCAAGCAAGCTTGCAAAGGAAATCTGCACTACAATGAAGTCTCACTTCCCCCCGGTCAAAAGGGCCATCTGAAAAAAGTGTAAAATCCAGAAAGGCAGGACAGGCCATGGAGAACTGGGAGCCTTGTTATGCTGATGGGCGGGATGTAAATTGCCAACAGCCACTTGGGAGAAGTGTATGGTGTTTCCTGAAACATCTAAAAAACAAAGCCACAGAGCCTAGGGCACTTCCACTTATGGTCCTATAGCTTAGGGAAATTAAAATCAAAAAGACACAGCCACCCCAAAATTTGGGACGGCTCTGTTTACAAGAACCCCGTTTATGGTACAAGTTCAATATCGCAGAAATTGAAAAATGAATAAAGAATTTGTGGTACTTACGTACAATGCAATATCACTCAGCAATGAAATCTATGTTATCAGGCCCGTAGAAGCATAATGAGTGGGTTCAGGTATGATGATTCCTACTGAAATAAGTGACACAGAAAAAGAAACATCATAAGATATCACTAATACACGGAATGTAAACTTGGCTACACAGGAACTGGATTACAAAACAGAACAGGGTCTCAAATTTAGAAAACAAACTTATGCTTGCTTAAGGGGAAAGGTGAGTTGGGGTGCTGCATCAAACCAGAGATTGAAATGAGCACAGATAAAGTTCCTTAAGCCAAATATGGAATAGACAAGAACTACTCCTTGCTCAACGAAATGGACTCAACACCCCATATTAAACGCCTAAGAATGTACCTGACTAGTAAGTATCTTAAAACCTATGGATTGCTATGTCTCTGAAAGAAAATGAAGCGTGTGTACAGGGGCATAAACGCAGCAGTGATAGGATTGGAGAGGTTCGGTGAGCAAATGAAGACCCTTTGAAGTCATATTGCATGGTACCCATTCCACGGGTCTCAACTCTCCAGGTTTAAGGGATTCTTCCTTCAGCTAAAACATGCACGTGGAACCCAGCGTATGATCAACCGTGTGATCGGGAGACGTGTTCCAATATGTCTCAGTTCTCGTCCCCTGGTACTCGGGTGCAACATTCCAGACGCTTTACTAACACTCTCCCGACTTGGAGAGTCAGTGCCTTTAACCTCCTGTTTGGCCCAGTTTGCAATTTCTGCGGAAGATGAACAGGAATAGGGAGAACCAATGAGAGACTAGCTGGAGGTGTCTGGACGGGCAAATTTAACTCTCATTTCCCACCAGGAAGAGGAATTAACCAAAGGCTCAGCGTGCCGTGCCGGAACCAGATTAGGGCCTGAAGCAATCCTGCGGTGTTGCGGCCAGCTCACAAGAAAGCGAGTTGAAGAAAGGAGCTCAGGGGCACTGTAATTCACAAACCTGCAGAGTTATAAATGACAGCTATCATCCAAAAATATACTGAAGTAAGGCTGCCAAGAGGACTTGAAAGCGGGGCAGAATTGCAGGAAACCGATTTCAGGAGGTAGACTGGAATTGCATTTAAAGCATAGGAAAAGAGGCAGAACGTCCACAATGATGCACTTGGCCAAAAAGGGCGTATGCGTTTTTTCCTGAATATATTCAGGAAAAAACGCATACGCCCTTTTCGGCCAACCAAGCAAGCTTGCAAAGGAAATCTGCACTACAATGAAGTCTCACTTCCCCCCGGTCAAAAGGACCATCTGAAAAAAGTGTAAAATCCAGAAAGGCAGGACAGGCCATGGAGAACTGGGAACCTTGTTATGCTGATGGGCGGGATGTAAATTGCCAACAGCCACTTGGGAGAAGTGTATGGTGTTTCCTGAAACATCTAAAAAACAAAGCCACAGAGCCTAGGGCACTTCCACTTATGGTCCTATAGCTTAGGGAAATTAAAATCAAAAAGACACAGCCACCCCAAAATTTGGGATGGCTCTGTTTACAAGAACCCCGTTTATGGTACAAGTTCAATATCGCAGAAATTGAAAAATGAATAAAGAAGTTGTGGTACTTACGTACAATGCAATATCACTCAGCAATAAAATCTATGTTATCAGGCCCGTAGAAGCATAATTAGTGGATTCAGGTATGATGATTCTAAGTGAAATAAGTCACACAGAAAAAGAAACATCATAAGATATCACTAATACACGGAATGTAAACTTGGCTACACAGGAACTGGATTACAAAACACAACAGGGTCTCAAATGTAGAAAACCAACTTATGCTTGCTTAAGGGGGAAGGTGAGTTGGGGTGCTGCATAAACCAGAGATTGAAATGAGCACAGATAAAGTTCCTTAAGCCAAACATGGAATAGACAAGAACTACTCCTTGCTCAACGAAATGGACTCAACACCCCATATTAAACGCCTAAGAATGTACCTGACTAGTAACTATCTTAAAACCTATGGATTGCTATGTCTCTGAAAGAAAATCAAGCGTGTGTACAGGGGCATAAACGCAGCAGTGATAGGATTGGAGAGGTTCGGTGAGCAAATGAAGACCCTTTGAAGTCATATTGCATGGTACCCATTCCACGGGTCTCAACTCTCCAGGTTTAAGGGATTCTGCCTTCAGCTAAAACATGCACGTGGAACCCAGAGTATGATCAACCGTGTGATCGGGAGACGTGTTCCAATATGTCTCAGTTCTCGTCCCCTGGTACTCGGGTGCAACATTCCACACGCTTTACTAACACTCTCCCGACTTGGAGACTCAGTGCCTTTAACCTCCTGTTTGGCCCAGTTTGCAAATTCTCCGGAAGATGATCAGGAATAGGGAGAACCAATGAGAGACTAGCTGAGGTGTCTGGACGGGCAAATTTAACTCTCATTTCCCACCAGGAAGAGGAATTAACCAAAGGCTCAGCGTGCCTTGCCGGAACCAGATTAGGGCCTGAAGCAATCCTGCGCTGTTGCGGCCAACTCACAAGAAAGCGAGTTGAAGAAAGGAGCTCAGGGGCACTGTAATTCACAAACCTGCAGAGTTATAAATGACAGCTATCGTCCAAAAATATACTGAAGTAAGGCTGCCAAGAGGACTTGAAAGTGGGGCAGAATTGCAGGAAACCGATTTCAGGAGGTAGACTGGAATTGCATTTAAAGCATAGGAAAAGAGGCAGAACGTCCACAATGATGCACTTGGCCAAAAAGGGCATATGCGTTTTTTCCTGAATATATTCAGGAAAAAACGCATACGCCCTTTTTGGCCAACCAAGCAAGCTTGCAAAGGAAATCTGCACTACAATGAAGTCTCACTTCCCCCGGTCAAAAGGGCAACCTGAAAAAAGTGTAAAATCCAGAAAGGCAGGACAGGCCATGGAGAACTGGGAGCCTTGTTATGCTGATGGGCAGGATGTAAATTGCCAAGAGCCACTCGGGAGAGGTGTATGGTGTTTCCTGAAACATCTAAAGAACAAAGCAACAGAGTCTAGGGCACTTCCACTTATGGTCCTATAGCTTAGGGAAATTAAAATCAAAAACACACAGCCACCCCAAAGTTTGGGATGGCTCTGTTTACAAGAACCTCGTTTACGGTACAAGTTCAATATCACAGAAAGTGAAAAATGGATAAAGAAGTTGTGGTACTTACGTACAATGCAATATCACTCAGCAATGAAATCTATGTCATCAGGCCCGTAGCAGCATAATGAGTGGATTCAGGTATGATGATTCTAACTGAAATAAGTCACACAGAAAAAGAAATATCATAAGATATCACTAATACATGGAATGTAAACTTGGTTACACAGGAACTGGATTACAAAACAGAACAGGGTCTCAAATTTAGAAAACCAACATATGCTTGCTTAAGGAGAAAGTTGAATTGGGGTGCTGCATAAAACCAGAGATTGAAATGAGCACAGATAAAGTTCCTTAAGCCAAATATGGAATGGACAAGAACTACTCCTTGCTCAACGAAATGGACTCAACACCCCATATTAAACGCCTAAGAATGTACCTGACTAGTAAGTATCTTAAAACCTATGGATTGCTATGTCTCTGAAAGAAAATCAAGCGTGTGTACAGGGGCATAAACGCAGCAGTGATAGGATTGGAGAGGTTCGGTGAGCAAATGAAGACCCTTTGAAGTCATATTGCATGGTACCCATTCCACGGGTCTCAACTCTCCAGGTTTAAGGGATTCTTCCTTCAGCTAAAACATGCATGTGGAACCCAGAGTAAGATCAACCATTTGATCGGGAGACGTGTTCCAATATGTCTGAGCTCTCATCCCCTGGTACTCGGGTGCAACATTCCAGACGCTTTACTAACACTCTCCCGACTTGGAGAGTCATTGCCTTTAACCTCCTGTTTGGCCCAGTTTGCAATTTCTGCGTAAGATGAACAGGAATAGGGAGAACCAATGAGAGACTAGCTGGAGGTGTCTGAACGGGCAAATTTAACTCTCATTTCCCACCAGGAAGAGGAATTAACCAAAGGGTCAGCATGCCGTGCCAGAAACAGATGAGGGCCTGAAGCAATCCTGCGGTGTTGCGGCCAGCTCACAAGAAAGCGAGTTGAAGAAAGGAGCTAAGGGGCACTGTAATTCACAAACCTGCAGAGTTATAAATGACAGCTATCGTCCAAAAATATACTGAAGTAAGGCTGCCAAGAGGACTTGAAAGAGGGTCAGAATTGCAGGAAACCGATTTCAGGAGGTAGACTGGAATTGCATTTAAAGCATAGGAAAAGAGGCAGAACGTCCACAATGATGTACTTGGCCAAAAAGGGCGTATGCGTTTTTTCCTGAATATATTCAGGAAAAAACGCATACGCCCTTTTCGGCCAACCAAGCAAGCTTGCAAAGGAAATCTGCACTACAATGAAGTCTCACTTCCCCCCGGTCAAAAGGGCCATCTGAAAAAAGTGTAAAATCCAGAAAGGCAGGACAGGCCATGGAGAACTGGGAGCCTTGTTATGCTGATGGGCGGGATGTAAATTGCCAACAGCCACTTGGGAGAAGTGTATGGTGTTTCCTGAAACATCTAAAAAACAAAGCCACAGAGCCTAGGGCACTTCCACTTATGGTCCTATAGCTTAGGGAAATTAAAATCAAAAAGACACAGCCACCCCAAAATTTGGGACGGCTCTGTTTACAAGAACCCCGTTTATGGTACAAGTTCAATATCGCAGAAATTGAAAAATGAATAAAGAATTTGTGGTACTTACGTACAATGCAATATCACTCAGCAATGAAATCTATGTTATCAGGCCCGTAGAAGCATAATGAGTGGGTTCAGGTATGATGATTCCTACTGAAATAAGTGACACAGAAAAAGAAACATCATAAGATATCACTAATACACGGAATGTAAACTTGGCTACACAGGAACTGGATTACAAAACAGAACAGGGTCTCAAATTTAGAAAACAAACTTATGCTTGCTTAAGGGGAAAGGTGAGTTGGGGTGCTGCATCAAACCAGAGATTGAAATGAGCACAGATAAAGTTCCTTAAGCCAAATATGGAATAGACAAGAACTACTCCTTGCTCAACGAAATGGACTCAACACCCCATATTAAACGCCTAAGAATGTACCTGACTAGTAAGTATCTTAAAACCTATGGATTGCTATGTCTCTGAAAGAAAATGAAGCGTGTGTACAGGGGCATAAACGCAGCAGTGATAGGATTGGAGAGGTTCGGTGAGCAAATGAAGACCCTTTGAAGTCATATTGCATGGTACCCATTCCACGGGTCTCAACTCTCCAGGTTTAAGGGATTCTTCCTTCAGCTAAAACATGCACGTGGAACCCAGCGTATGATCAACCGTGTGATCGGGAGACGTGTTCCAATATGTCTCAGTTCTCGTCCCCTGGTACTCGGGTGCAACATTCCAGACGCTTTACTAACACTCTCCCGACTTGGAGAGTCAGTGCCTTTAACCTCCTGTTTGGCCCAGTTTGCAATTTCTGCGGAAGATGAACAGGAATAGGGAGAACCAATGAGAGACTAGCTGGAGGTGTCTGGACGGGCAAATTTAACTCTCATTTCCCACCAGGAAGAGGAATTAACCAAAGGCTCAGCGTGCCGTGCCGGAACCAGATTAGGGCCTGAAGCAATCCTGCGGTGTTGCGGCCAGCTCACAAGAAAGCGAGTTGAAGAAAGGAGCTCAGGGGCACTGTAATTCACAAACCTGCAGAGTTATAAATGACAGCTATCATCCAAAAATATACTGAAGTAAGGCTGCCAAGAGGACTTGAAAGCGGGGCAGAATTGCAGGAAACCGATTTCAGGAGGTAGACTGGAATTGCATTTAAAGCATAGGAAAAGAGGCAGAACGTCCACAATGATGCACTTGGCCAAAAAGGGCGTATGCGTTTTTTCCTGAATATATTCAGGAAAAAACGCATACGCCCTTTTCGGCCAACCAAGCAAGCTTGCAAAGGAAATCTGCACTACAATGAAGTCTCACTTCCCCCCGGTCAAAAGGACCATCTGAAAAAAGTGTAAAATCCAGAAAGGCAGGACAGGCCATGGAGAACTGGGAACCTTGTTATGCTGATGGGCGGGATGTAAATTGCCAACAGCCACTTGGGAGAAGTGTATGGTGTTTCCTGAAACATCTAAAAAACAAAGCCACAGAGCCTAGGGCACTTCCACTTATGGTCCTATAGCTTAGGGAAATTAAAATCAAAAAGACACAGCCACCCCAAAATTTGGGATGGCTCTGTTTACAAGAACCCCGTTTATGGTACAAGTTCAATATCGCAGAAATTGAAAAATGAATAAAGAAGTTGTGGTACTTACGTACAATGCAATATCACTCAGCAATAAAATCTATGTTATCAGGCCCGTAGAAGCATAATTAGTGGATTCAGGTATGATGATTCTAAGTGAAATAAGTCACACAGAAAAAGAAACATCATAAGATATCACTAATACACGGAATGTAAACTTGGCTACACAGGAACTGGATTACAAAACACAACAGGGTCTCAAATGTAGAAAACCAACTTATGCTTGCTTAAGGGGGAAGGTGAGTTGGGGTGCTGCATAAACCAGAGATTGAAATGAGCACAGATAAAGTTCCTTAAGCCAAACATGGAATAGACAAGAACTACTCCTTGCTCAACGAAATGGACTCAACACCCCATATTAAACGCCTAAGAATGTACCTGACTAGTAACTATCTTAAAACCTATGGATTGCTATGTCTCTGAAAGAAAATCAAGCGTGTGTACAGGGGCATAAACGCAGCAGTGATAGGATTGGAGAGGTTCGGTGAGCAAATGAAGACCCTTTGAAGTCATATTGCATGGTACCCATTCCACGGGTCTCAACTCTCCAGGTTTAAGGGATTCTGCCTTCAGCTAAAACATGCACGTGGAACCCAGAGTATGATCAACCGTGTGATCGGGAGACGTGTTCCAATATGTCTCAGTTCTCGTCCCCTGGTACTCGGGTGCAACATTCCACACGCTTTACTAACACTCTCCCGACTTGGAGACTCAGTGCCTTTAACCTCCTGTTTGGCCCAGTTTGCAAATTCTCCGGAAGATGATCAGGAATAGGGAGAACCAATGAGAGACTAGCTGAGGTGTCTGGACGGGCAAATTTAACTCTCATTTCCCACCAGGAAGAGGAATTAACCAAAGGCTCAGCGTGCCTTGCCGGAACCAGATTAGGGCCTGAAGCAATCCTGCGCTGTTGCGGCCAACTCACAAGAAAGCGAGTTGAAGAAAGGAGCTCAGGGGCACTGTAATTCACAAACCTGCAGAGTTATAAATGACAGCTATCGTCCAAAAATATACTGAAGTAAGGCTGCCAAGAGGACTTGAAAGTGGGGCAGAATTGCAGGAAACCGATTTCAGGAGGTAGACTGGAATTGCATTTAAAGCATAGGAAAAGAGGCAGAACGTCCACAATGATGCACTTGGCCAAAAAGGGCATATGCGTTTTTTCCTGAATATATTCAGGAAAAAACGCATACGCCCTTTTTGGCCAACCAAGCAAGCTTGCAAAGGAAATCTGCACTACAATGAAGTCTCACTTCCCCCGGTCAAAAGGGCAACCTGAAAAAAGTGTAAAATCCAGAAAGGCAGGACAGGCCATGGAGAACTGGGAGCCTTGTTATGCTGATGGGCAGGATGTAAATTGCCAAGAGCCACTCGGGAGAGGTGTATGGTGTTTCCTGAAACATCTAAAGAACAAAGCAACAGAGTCTAGGGCACTTCCACTTATGGTCCTATAGCTTAGGGAAATTAAAATCAAAAACACACAGCCACCCCAAAGTTTGGGATGGCTCTGTTTACAAGAACCTCGTTTACGGTACAAGTTCAATATCACAGAAAGTGAAAAATGGATAAAGAAGTTGTGGTACTTACGTACAATGCAATATCACTCAGCAATGAAATCTATGTCATCAGGCCCGTAGCAGCATAATGAGTGGATTCAGGTATGATGATTCTAACTGAAATAAGTCACACAGAAAAAGAAATATCATAAGATATCACTAATACATGGAATGTAAACTTGGTTACACAGGAACTGGATTACAAAACAGAACAGGGTCTCAAATTTAGAAAACCAACATATGCTTGCTTAAGGAGAAAGTTGAATTGGGGTGCTGCATAAAACCAGAGATTGAAATGAGCACAGATAAAGTTCCTTAAGCCAAATATGGAATGGACAAGAACTACTCCTTGCTCAACGAAATGGACTCAACACCCCATATTAAACGCCTAAGAATGTACCTGACTAGTAAGTATCTTAAAACCTATGGATTGCTATGTCTCTGAAAAAAAATCAAGCGTGTGTACAGGGGCATAAACGCAGCAGTGATAGGATTGGAGAGGTTCGGTGAGCAAATGAAGACCCTTTGAAGTCATATTGCATGGTACCCATTCCACGGGTCTCAACTCTCCAGGTTTAAGGGATTCTTCCTTCAGCTAAAACATGCACGTGGAACCCAGAGTATGATCAACCGTGTGATCGGGAGACGTGTTCCAATATGTCTCAGTTCTCGTCCCCTGGTACTCGGGTGCAACATTCCAGACGCTTTACTAACACTCTCCCGACTTGGAGAGTCACTGCCTTTAACCTCCTGTTTGGCCCAGTTTGCAATTTCTGCGGAAGATGAACAGGAATAGGGAGAACCAATGAGAGACTAGCTGGAGGTGTCTGGACGGGCAAATTTAACTCTCATTTCCCACCAGGAAGAGGAATTAACCAAAAGCTCAGCGTGCCGTGCCGGAACCAGAATAGGGCCTGAAGCAATCCTGCGGTGTTGCGGCCAGCTCACAAGAAAGCGAGTTGAAGAAAGGAGCTCAGGGGCACTGTAATTCACAAACCTGCAGAGTTATAAATGACAGCTATCGTCCAAAAATATACTGAAGTAAGGCTGCCAAGAGGACTTGAAAGCGGGGCAGAATTGCAGGAAACCGATTTCAGGAGGTAGACTGGAATTGCATTTAAAGCATAGGAAAAGAGGCAGAACGTCCACAATGATGCGCTTGGCCAAGCAAGCTTGCAAAGGAAATCTGCACTACAATGAAGTCTCACTTCCCCCCGGTCAAAAGGGCCATCTGAAAAAGTGTAAAATCCAGAAAGGTAGGACAGGCCATGGAGAACTGGGAGCCTTGTTATGCTGATGGGCGGGATGTCAATTGCCAAGAGCCACTTGGGAGAGGTGTATGGTGTTTCCTGAAACATCTAAAAAACAAAGCAACAGAGCCTAGGGCACTTCCACTTATGGTCCTATAGCTTAGGGAAATTAAAATCAAAAAGACACAGCCACCCCAAAGTTTGGGACGGCTCTGTTTACAAGAACCTCGTTTACGGTACAAGTTCAATATCGCAGAAAGTGAAAAATGGATAAAGAAGTTGTGGTACTTACGTACAATGCAATATCACTCAGCAATGAAATCTATGTCATCAGGCCCGTAGCAGCATAATGAGTGGATTCAGGTATGATGATTCTAACTGAAATAAGTCACACAGAAAAAGAAACATCATAAGATATCACTAATACACGGAATGTAAACTTGGCTACACAGGAACTGGATTACAAAACAGAACAGGGTCTCAAATTTAGAAAACCAACTTATGCTTGCTTAAGGGGAAAGGTGAGTTGGGGTGCTGCATAAAACCAGAGATTGAAATGAGCACAGATAAAGTTCCTTAAGCCAAATATGGAATAGACAAGAGCTACTCCTTGCTCAACAAAGTGGACTCAACACCCCATATTAAACGCCTAAGAATGTACCTGACTAGTAAGTATCTTAAAACCTATGGATTGCTATGTCTCTGAAAGAGAATCAAGCGTGTGTACAGGGGCATAAACGCAGCAGTGATAGGATTGGAGAGGTTCGGTGAGCAAATGAAGACCCTTTGAAGTCATATTGCATGGTACCCATTCCACGGGTCTCAACTCTCCAGGTTTAAGGGATTCTTCCTTCAGCTAAAACATGCACGTGGAACCCAGAGTATGATCAACCGTGTGATCGGGAGACGTGTTCCAATATGTCTCAGTTCTCGTCCCCTGGTACTCGGGTGCAACATTCCAGACGCTTTACTAACACTCTCCCGACTTGGAGAGTCACTGCCTTTAACCTCCTGTTTGGCCCAGTTTGCAATTTCTGCGGAAGATGAACAGGAATAGGGAGAACCAATGAGAGACTAGCTGGAGGTGTCTGGACGGGCAAATTTAACTCTCATTTCCCACCAGGAAGAGGAATTAACCAAAGGCTCAGCGTGCCGTGCCGGAACCAGATTAGGGCCTGAAGCAATCCTGCGGTGTTGCGGCCAGCTCACAAGAAAGCGAGTTGAAGAAAGGAGCTCAGGGGCACTGTAATTCACAAACCTGCAGAGTTATAAATGACAGCTATCGTCCAAAAATATACTGAAGTAAGGCTGCCAAGAGGACTTGAAAGCGGGGCAGAATTGCAGGAAACCGATTTCAGGAGGTAGACTGGAATTGCATTTAAAGCATAGGAAAAGAGGCAGAACGTCCACAATGATGCACTTGGCCAAAAAGGGCGTATGCGTTTTTTCCTGAATATATTCAGGAAAAAACGCATACGCCCTTTTTGTCCAACCAAGCAAGCTTGCAAAGGAAATCTGCACTACAATGAAGTCTCACTTCCCCCCGGTCAAAAGGGCCATCTGAAAAAAGTGTAAAATCCAGAAAGGCAGGACAGGCCATGGAGAACTGGGAGCCTTGTTATGCTGATGGGCGGGATGTAAATTGCCAAGAGCCACTCGGGAGAGGTGTATGGTGTTTCCTGAAACATCTAAAAAACAAAGCAACAGAGCCTAGGGCACTTCCACTTATGGTCCTATAGCTTAGGGAAATTAAAATCAAAAAGACACAGCCACCCCAAAGTTTGGGACGGCTCTGTTTACAAGAACCTCGTTTACGGTACAAGTTCAATATCGCAGAAAGTGAAAAATGGATAAAGAAGTTGTGGTACTTACGTACAATGCAATATCACTCAGCAATGAAATCTATGTCATCAGGCCCGTAGCAGCATAATGAGTGGATTCAGGTATGATGATTCTAACTGAAATAAGTCACACAGAAAAAGAAACATCATAAGATATCACTAATAAACAGAATGTAAACTTGGCTACACAGGAACTGGATTACAAAACAGAACAGGGTCTCAAATTTAGAAAACCAACTTATGCTTGCTTAAGGGGAAAGGTGAGTTGGGGTGCTGCATAAAACCAGAGATTGAAATGAGCACAGATAAAGTTCCTTAAGCCAAATATAGAATAGACAAGAACTACTCCTTGCTCAACGAAATGGACTCAACACCCCATATTAAATGCCTAAGAATGTACCTGACTAGTAAGTATCTTAAAACCTATGCACTGCTATGTCTCTGAAAGAAAATCAAGCATGTGTACAGGGGCATAAACGCAGCAGTGATAGGATTGGAGAGGTTCGGTGAGCAAATGAAGACCCTTTGAAGTCATATTGCATGGTACCCATTCCACGGGTCTCAACTCTCCAGGTTTAAGGGATTCTTCCTTCAGCTAAAACATGCACGTGGAACCCAGAGTATGATCAACCGTGTGATCGGGAGACGTGTTCCAATATGTCTCAGTTCTCGTCCCCTGGTACTCGGGTGCAACATTCCAGACGCTTTACTAACACTCTCCCGACTTGGAGAGTCAGTGCCTTTAACCTCCTGTTTGGCCCAGTTTGCAATTTCTGCGGAAGATGAACAGGAATAGGGAGAACCAATGAGAGACTAGCTGGAGGTGTCTGGACGGGCAAATTTAACTCTCATTTCCCACCAGGAAGAGGAATTAACCAAAGGCTCAGCGTGCCGTGCCGGAACCAGATTAGGGCCTGAAGCAATCCTGCGGTGTTGCGGCCAGCTCACAAGAAAGCGAGTTGAAGAAAGGAGCTCAGGGGCACTGTAATTCACAAACCTGCAGAGTTATAAATGACAGCTATCGTCCAAAAATATACTGAAGTAAGGCTGCCAAGAGGACTTGAAAGCGGGGCAGAATTGCAGGAAACCGATTTCAGGAGGTAGACTGGAATTGCATTTAAAGCATAGGAAAAGAGGCAGAACGTCCACAATGATGCACTTGGCCAAAAAGGGCGTATGCGTTTTTTCCTGAATATATTCAGGAAAAAACGCATACGCCCTTTTTGGCCAACCAAACAAGCTTGCAAAGGAAATCTGCACTACAATGAAGTCTCACTTCCCCCCGGTCAAAAGGGCCATCTGAAAAAAGTGTAAAATCCAGAAAGGCAGGACAGGCCATGGAGAACTGGGAGCCTTGTTATGCTGATGGGCGGGATGTAAATTGCCAACAGCCACTCGGGAGAGGTGTATGGTGTTTCCTGAAACATCTAAAAAAGAAAGCAACAGAGCCTAGGGCACTTCCACTTATGGTCCTATAGCTTAGGGAAATTAAAATCAAAAAGACACAGCCACCCCAAAGTTTGGGACGGCTCTGTTTACAAGAACCTCGTTTACGGTACAAGTTCAATATCGCAGAAAGTGAAAAATGGATAAAGAAGTTGTGGTAATTACGTACAATGCAATATCACTCAGCAATGAAATCTATGTCATCAGGCCCGTAGCAGCATAATGAGTGGATTCAGGTATGATGATTCTAACTGAAATAAGTCACACAGAAAAAGAAACATCATAAGATATCACTAATACACGGAATGTAAACTTGGCTACACAGGAACTGGATTACAAAACAGAACAGGGTCTCAAATTTAGAAAACCAACTTATGCTTGCTTAAGGGGAAAGGTGAGTTGGGGTGCTGCATAAAACCAGAGATTGAAATGAGCACAGATAAAGTTCCTTAAGCCAAATATAGAATAGACAAGAACTACTCCTTGCTCAACGAAATGGACTCAACACCCCATATTAAATGCCTAAGAATGTACCTGACTAGTAAGTATCTTAAAACCTATGCACTGCTATGTCTCTGAAAGAAAATCAAGCATGTGTACAGGGGCATAAACGCAGCAGTGATAGGATTGGAGAGGTTCGGTGAGCAAATGAAGACCCTTTGAAGTCATATTGCATGGTACCCATTCCACGGGTCTCAACTCTCCAGGTTTAAGGGATTCTTCCTTCAGCTAAAACATGCACGTGGAACCCAGAGTATGATCAACCGTGTGATCGGGAGACGTGTTCCAATATGTCTCAGTTCTCGTCCCCTGGTACTCGGGTGCAACATTCCAGACGCTTTACTAACACTCTCCCGACTTGGAGAGTCAGTGCCTTTAACCTCCTGTTTGGCCCAGTTTGCAATTTCTGCGGAAGATGAACAGGAATAGGGAGAACCAATGAGAGACTAGCTGGAGGTGTCTGGACGGGCAAATTTAACTCTCATTTCCCACCAGGAAGAGGAATTAACCAAAGGCTCAGCGTGCCGTGCCGGAACCAGATTAGGGCCTGAAGCAATCCTGCGGTGTTGCGGCCAGCTCACAAGAAAGCGAGTTGAAGAAAGGAGCTCAGGGGCACTGTAATTCACAAACCTGCAGAGTTATAAATGACAGCTATCGTCCAAAAATATACTGAAGTAAGGCTGCCAAGAGGACTTGAAAGCGGGGCAGAATTGCAGGAAACCGATTTCAGGAGGTAGACTGGAATTGCATTTAAAGCATAGGAAAAGAGGCAGAACGTCCACAATGATGCACTTGGCCAAAAAGGGCGTATGCGTTTTTTCCTGAATATATTCAGGAAAAAACGCATACGCCCTTTTTGTCCAACCAAGCAAGCTTGCAAAGGAAATCTGCACTACAATGAAGTCTCACTTCCCCCCGGTCAAAAGGGCCATCTGAAAAAAGTGTAAAATCCAGAAAGGCAGGACAGGCCATGGAGAACTGGGAGCCTTGTTATGCTGATGGGCGGGATGTAAATTGCCAACAGCCACTCGGGAGAGGTGTATGGTGTTTCCTGAAACATCTAAAAAACAAAGCAACAGAGCCTAGGGCACTTCCACTTATGGTCCTATAGCTTAGGGAAATTAAAATCAAAAAGACACAGCCACCCCAAAGTTTGGGACGGCTCTGTTTACAAGAACCTCGTTTACGGTACAAGTTCAATATCGCAGAAAGTGAAAAATGGATAAAGAAGTTGTGGTACTTACGTACAATGCAATATCACTCAGCAATGAAATCTATGTCATCAGGCCCGTAGCAGCATAATGAGTGGATTCAGGTATGATGATTCTAACTGAAATAAGTCACACAGAAAAAGAAACATCATAAGATATCACTAATACACGGAATGTAAACTTGGCTACACAGGAACTGGATTACAAAACAGAACAGGGTCTCAAATTTAGAAAACCAACTTATGCTTGCTTAAGGGGAAAGGTGAGTTGGGGTGCTGCATAAAACCAGAGATTGAAATGAGCACAGATAAAGTTCCTTAAGCCAAATATAGAATAGACAAGAACTACTCCTTGCTCAACGAAATGGACTCAACACCCCATATTAAATGCCTAAGAATGTACCTGACTAGTAAGTATCTTAAAACCTATGCACTGCTATGTCTCTGAAAGAAAATCAAGCATGTGTACAGGGGCATAAACGCAGCAGTGATAGGATTGGAGAGGTTCGGTGAGCAAATGAAGACCCTTTGAAGTCATATTGCATGGTACCCATTCCACGGGTCTCAACTCTCCAGGTTTAAGGGATTCTGCCTTCAGGTAAAACATGCACGTGGAACCCAGAGTATGATCAACCGTGTGATCGGGAGACGTGTTCCAATATGTCTCAGTTCTGTTCCCTGGTACTCGGGTGCAACATTCCACACACTTTACTAACACTCTCCCGACTTGGAGAGTCAGTGCCTTTATCCTCCTGTTTGGCCCATTTGCAATTTCTGAGGAAGATGAACAGGAATAGGGAGAACCAATGAGAGACTAGCTGGAGGTGTCTGGACGGGCAAATTTAACTCTCATTTCCCACCAGGAAGAGGAATTAACCAAAAGCTCAGCGTGCCGTGCCGGAACCAGAATAGGGCCTGAAGCAATCCTGCGGTGTTGCGGCCAGCTCACAAGCAAGCGAGTTGAAGAAAGGAGCTCAGGGGCACTGTAATTCACAAACCTGCAGAGTTATAAATGACAGCTATCGTCCAAAAATATACTGAAGTAAGGCTGCCAAGAGGACTTGAAAGCGGGGCAGAATTGCAGGAAACCGATTTCAGGAGGTAGACTGGAATTGCATTTAAAGCATAGGAAAAGAGGCAGAACGTCCACAATGATGCGCTTGGCCAAAAAGGGCGTATGCATTTTTTCCTGAATATATTCAGGAAAAAACGCATACGCCCTTTTTGGCCAACCAAGCAAGCTTGCAAAGGAAATCTGCACTACAATGAAGTCTCACTTCCCCCCGGTCAAAAGGGCCATCTGAAAAAAGTGTAAAATCCAGAAAGGCAGGACAGGCCATGGAGAACTGGGAGCCTTGTTATGCTGATGGGCGGGATGTAAATTGCCAACAGCCACTCGGGAGAGGTGTATGGTGTTTCCTGAAACATCTAAAAAACAAAGCAACAGAGCCTAGGGCACTTCCACTTATGGTCCTATAGCTTAGGGAAATTAAAATCAAAAAGACACAGCCACCCCAAAGTTTGGGACGGCTCTGTTTACAAGAACCTCATTTACGGTACAAGTTCAATATCGCAGAAAGTGAAAAATGGATAAAGAAGTTGTGGTACTTACGTACAATGCAATATCACTCAGCAATGAAATCTATGTCATCAGGCCCGTAGCAGCATAATGAGTGGATTCAGGTATGATGATTCTAACTGAAATAAGTCACACAGAAAAAGAAACATCATAAGATATCACTAATACACGGAATGTAAACTTGGCTACACAGGAACTGGATTACAAAACAGAACAGGGTCTCAAATTTAGAAAACCAACTTATGCTTGCTTAAGGGGAAAGGTGAGTTGGGGTGCTGCATAAAACCAGAGATTGAAATGAGCACAGATAAAGTTCCTTAAGCCAAATATAGAATAGACAAGAACTACTCCTTGCTCAACGAAATGGACTCAACACCCCATATTAAATGCCTAAGAATGTACCTGACTAGTAAGTATCTTAAAACCTATGCACTGCTATGTCTCTGAAAGAAAATCAAGCATGTGTACAGGGGCATAAACGCAGCAGTGATAGGATTGGAGAGGTTCGGTGAGCAAATGAAGACCCTTTGAAGTCATATTGCATGGTACCCATTCCACGGGTCTCAACTCTCCAGGTTTAAGGGATTCTTCCTTCAGCTAAAACATGCACGTGGAACCCAGAGTATGATCAACCGTGTGATCGGGAGACGTGTTCCAATATGTCTCAGTTCTCGTCCCCTGGTACTCGGGTGCAACATTCCACACGCTTTACTAACACTCTCCCGACTTGGAGAGTCAGTGCCTTTAACCTCCTGTTTGGCCCAGTTTGCAATTTCTGCGGAAGATGAACAGGAATAGGGAGAACCAATGAGAGACTAGCTGGAGGTGTCTGGACGGGCAAATTTAACTCTCATTTCCCACCAGGAAGAGGAATTAACCAAAGGCTCAGCGTGCCGTGCCGGAACCAGATTAGGGCCTGAAGCAATCCTGCGGTGTTGCGGCCAGCTCACAAGAAAGCGAGTTGAAGAAAGGAGCTCAGGGGCACTGTAATTCACAAACCTGCAGAGTTATAAATGACAGCTATCGTCCAAAAATATACTGAAGTAAGGCTGCCAAGAGGACTTGAAAGCGGGGCAGAATTGCAGGAAACCGATTTCAGGAGGTAGACTGGAATTGCATTTAAAGCATAGGAAAAGAGGCAGAACGTCCACAATGATGCACTTGGCCAAAAAGGGCGTATGCGTTTTTTCCTGAATATATTCAGGAAAAAACGCATACGCGCTTTTTGGCCAACAATGAAGTCTCACTTCCCCCCGGTCAAAAGGGCCATCTGAAAAAAGTGTAAAATCCAGAAAGGCAGGACAGGCCATGGAGAACTGGGAGCCTTGTTATGCTGATGGGCGGGATGTCAATTGCCAAGAGCCACTTGGGAGAGGTGTATGGTGTTTCCTGAAACATCTAAAAAACAAAGCAACAGAGCCTAGGGCACTTCCACTTATGGTCCTATAGCTTAGGGAAATTAAAATCAAAAAGACACAGCCACCCCAAAGATTGGGACGGCTCTGTTTACAAGAACCTCGTTTACGGTACAAGTTCAATAGCACAGAAAGTGAAAAATGGATAAAGAAGTTGTGGTACTTACGTACAATGCAATATCACTCAGCAATGAAATCTATGTCATCAGGCCCGTAGCAGCATAATGAGTGGATTCAGGTATGATGATTCTAACTGAAATAAGTCACACAGAAAAAGAAACATCATAAGATATCACTAATACACGGGATGTAAACTTGGCTACACAGGAACTGGATTACAAAACAGAACAGGGTCTCAAATTTATTAAACCAACTTATGCTTGCTTAAGGGTAAAGGTGAGTTGGGGTGCTGCATAAAGCCAGAGATTGAAATGAGCACAGATAAAGTTCCTTAAGCCAAATATGGAATAGACAAGAACTACTCCTTGCTCAACGAAATGGACTCAACACCCCATATTAAACGCCTAAGAATGTACCTGACTAGTAAGTATCTTAAAACCTATGGATTGCTATGTCTCTGAAAGAAAATGAAGCGTGTGTACAGGGGCATAAACGCAGCAGTGATAGGATTGGAGAGGTTCGGTGAGCAAATGAAGACCCTTTGAAGTCATATTGCATGGTACCCATTCCACGGGTCTCAACTCTCCAGGTTTAAGGGATTCTTCCTTCAGCTAAAACATGCATGTGGAACCCAGAGTAAGATCAACCATTTGATCGGGAGACGTGTTCCAATATGTCTGAGCTCTCATCCCCTGGTACTCGGGTGCAACATTCCAGACGCTTTACTAACACTCTCCCGACTTGGAGAGTCATTGCCTTTAACCTCCTGTTTGGCCCAGTTTGCAATTTCTGCGTAAGATGAACAGGAATAGGGAGAACCAATGAGAGACTAGCTGGAGGTGTCTGAACGGGCAAATTTAACTCTCATTTCCCACCAGGAAGAGGAATTAACCAAAGGGTCAGCATGCCGTGCCAGAAACAGATGAGGGCCTGAAGCAATCCTGCGGTGTTGCGGCCAGCTCACAAGAAAGCGAGTTGAAGAAAGGAGCTAAGGGGCACTGTAATTCACAAACCTGCAGAGTTATAAATGACAGCTATCGTCCAAAAATATACTGAAGTAAGGCTGCCAAGAGGACTTGAAAGAGGGTCAGAATTGCAGGAAACCGATTTCAGGAGGTAGACTGGAATTGCATTTAAAGCATAGGAAAAGAGGCAGAACGTCCACAATGATGTACTTGGCCAAAAAGGGCGTATGCGTTTTTTCCTGAATATATTCAGGAAAAAACGCATACGCCCTTTTCGGCCAACCAAGCAAGCTTGCAAAGGAAATCTGCACTACAATGAAGTCTCACTTCCCCCCGGTCAAAAGGGCCATCTGAAAAAAGTGTAAAATCCAGAAAGGCAGGACAGGCCATGGAGAACTGGGAGCCTTGTTATGCTGATGGGCGGGATGTAAATTGCCAACAGCCACTTGGGAGAAGTGTATGGTGTTTCCTGAAACATCTAAAAAACAAAGCCACAGAGCCTAGGGCACTTCCACTTATGGTCCTATAGCTTAGGGAAATTAAAATCAAAAAGACACAGCCACCCCAAAATTTGGGACGGCTCTGTTTACAAGAACCCCGTTTATGGTACAAGTTCAATATCGCAGAAATTGAAAAATGAATAAAGAATTTGTGGTACTTACGTACAATGCAATATCACTCAGCAATGAAATCTATGTTATCAGGCCCGTAGAAGCATAATGAGTGGGTTCAGGTATGATGATTCCTACTGAAATAAGTGACACAGAAAAAGAAACATCATAAGATATCACTAATACACGGAATGTAAACTTGGCTACACAGGAACTGGATTACAAAACAGAACAGGGTCTCAAATTTAGAAAACAAACTTATGCTTGCTTAAGGGGAAAGGTGAGTTGGGGTGCTGCATCAAACCAGAGATTGAAATGAGCACAGATAAAGTTCCTTAAGCCAAATATGGAATAGACAAGAACTACTCCTTGCTCAACGAAATGGACTCAACACCCCATATTAAACGCCTAAGAATGTACCTGACTAGTAAGTATCTTAAAACCTATGGATTGCTATGTCTCTGAAAGAAAATGAAGCGTGTGTACAGGGGCATAAACGCAGCAGTGATAGGATTGGAGAGGTTCGGTGAGCAAATGAAGACCCTTTGAAGTCATATTGCATGGTACCCATTCCACGGGTCTCAACTCTCCAGGTTTAAGGGATTCTTCCTTCAGCTAAAACATGCACGTGGAACCCAGCGTATGATCAACCGTGTGATCGGGAGACGTGTTCCAATATGTCTCAGTTCTCGTCCCCTGGTACTCGGGTGCAACATTCCAGACGCTTTACTAACACTCTCCCGACTTGGAGAGTCAGTGCCTTTAACCTCCTGTTTGGCCCAGTTTGCAATTTCTGCGGAAGATGAACAGGAATAGGGAGAACCAATGAGAGACTAGCTGGAGGTGTCTGGACGGGCAAATTTAACTCTCATTTCCCACCAGGAAGAGGAATTAACCAAAGGCTCAGCGTGCCGTGCCGGAACCAGATTAGGGCCTGAAGCAATCCTGCGGTGTTGCGGCCAGCTCACAAGAAAGCGAGTTGAAGAAAGGAGCTCAGGGGCACTGTAATTCACAAACCTGCAGAGTTATAAATGACAGCTATCATCCAAAAATATACTGAAGTAAGGCTGCCAAGAGGACTTGAAAGCGGGGCAGAATTGCAGGAAACCGATTTCAGGAGGTAGACTGGAATTGCATTTAAAGCATAGGAAAAGAGGCAGAACGTCCACAATGATGCACTTGGCCAAAAAGGGCGTATGCGTTTTTTCCTGAATATATTCAGGAAAAAACGCATACGCCCTTTTTGGCCAACCAAGCAAGCTTGCAAAGGAAATCTGCACTACAATGAAGTCTCACTTCCCCCTGGTCAAAAGGGCCATCTGAAAAAAGTGTAAAATCCAGAAAGGCAGGACAGGCCATGGAGAACTGGGAGCCTTGTTTTGCTGATGGGTGGGATGTAAATTGCCAAGAGCCACTCGGGAGAGGTGTATGGTGTTTCCTGAAACATCTAAAAAACAAAGCAACAGAGCCTAGGGCACTTCCACTTATGGTCCTATAGCTTAGGGAAATTAAAATCAAAAAGACACAGCCACCCCAAAGTTTGGGACGGCTCTGTTTACAAGAACCTCGTTTACGGTACAAGTTCAATATCGCAGAAAGTGAAAAATGGATAAAGAAGTTGTGGTACTTACGTACAATGCAATATCACTCAGCAATGAAATCTATGTCATCAGGCCCGTAGCAGCATAATGAGTGGATTCAGGTATGATGATTCTAACTGAAATAAGTCAAACAGAAAAAGAAACATCATAAGATATCACTAATACACGGGATGTAAACTTGGCTACACAGGAACTGGATTACAAAACAGAACAGGGTCTCAAATTTAGAAAACCAACTTATGCTTGCTTAAGGGGAAAGGTGAGTTGGGGTGCTGCATAAAACCAGAGATTGAAATGAACACAGATAAAGTTCCTTAAGCCATATATAGAATAGACAAGAACTACTCCTTGCTCAACGAAATGGACTCAACACCCCATATTAAACGCCTAAGAATGTACCTGACTAGTAAGTATCTTAAAACCTATGGATTGCTATGTCTCTGAAAGAAAATCAAGCATGTGTACAGGGGCATAAACGCAGCAGTGATAGGATTGGAGAGGTTCGGTGAGCAAATGAAGACCCTTTGAAGTCATATTGCATGGTACCCATTCCACGGGTCTCAACTCTCCAGGTTTAAGGGATTCTTCCTTCAACTAAAACATGCACGTGGAACCCAGAGTATGATCAACCGTGTGATCGGGAGACGTGTTCCAATATGTCTCAGTTCTCGTCCCCTGGTACTCGGGTGCAACATTCCAGACGCTTTAATAACACTCTCCCGACTTGGAGAGTCAGTGCCTTTAACCTCCTGTTTGGCCCAGTTTACAATTTCTGCGGAAGATGAACAGGAATAGGGAGAACCAATGAGAGACTAACTGGAGGTGTCTGGACGGGCAAATTTAACTCTCATTTCCCACCAGGAAGAGGAATTAACCAAAGGCTCAGCGTGTCGTGCCGGAACCAGATTAGGGCCTGAAGCAATCCTGCGGTGTTGCGGCCAGCTCACAAAAAAGCGAGTTGAAGAAAGGAACTCAGGGGCACTGTAATTCACAAACCTGCAGAGTTATAAATGACAGCTATCGTCCAAAAATATACTGAAGTAAGGCTGCCAAGAGGACTTGAAAGCGGGGCAGAATTGCAGGAAACCGATTTCAGGAGGTAGACTGGAATTGCATTTAAAGCATAGGAAAAGAGGCAGAACGTCCACAATGATGCACTTGGCCAAAAAGGGCGTATGCGTTTTTTCCTGAATATATTCAGGAAAAAACGCATACGCCCTTTTTGGCCAACCAAGCAAGCTTGCAAAGGAAATCTGCACTACAATGAAGTCTCACTTCCCCCCGGTCAAAAGGGCCATCTGAAAAATGTGTAAAATCCAGAAAGGCAGGACAGGCCATGGAGAACTGGGAGCCTTGTTATGCTGATGGGCGGGATGTCAATTGCCAAGAGCCACTCGGGAGAGGTGTATGGTGTTTCCTGAAACATCTAAAAAACAAAGCAACAGAGCCTAGGGCACTTCCACTTATGGTCCTATAGCTTAGGGAAATTAAAATCAAAAAGACACAGCCACCCCAAAGATTGGGACGGCTCTGTTTACAAGAACCTCGTTTACGGTACAAGTTCAATAGCACAGAAAGTGAAAAATGGATAAAGAAGTTGGGTACTTACGTACAATGCAATATCACTCAGCAATGAAATCTATGTCATCAGGCCCGTAGCAGCATAATGAGTGGATTCAGGTATGATGATTCTAACTGAAATAAGTCACACAGAAAAAGAAACATCATAAGATATCACTAATACACGGGATGTAAACTTGGCTACACAGGAACTGGATTACAAAACAGAACAGGGTCTCAAATTTAGAAAACCAACTTATGCTTGCTTAAGGGTAAAGGTGAGTTGGGGTGCTGCATAAAGCCAGAGATTGAAATGAGCACAGATAAAGTTCCTTAAGCCAAATATGGAATAGACAAGAACTACTCCTTGCTCAACGAAATGGACTCAACACCCCATATTAAACGCCTAAGAATGTACCTGCCTAGTAAGTATCTTAAAACCTATGGATTGCTATGTCTCTGAAAGAAAATGAAGCGTGTGTACAGGGGCATAAACGCAGCAGTGATAGGATTGGAGAGGTTCGGTGAGCAAATGAAGACCCTTTGAAGTCATATTGCATGGTACTCATTCCACGGGTCTCAACTCTCCAGGTTTAAGGGATTCTTCCTTCAGCTAATACATGCATGTGGAACCCAGAGTAAGATCAACCATTTGATCGGGAGACGTGTTCCAATATGTCTGAGCTCTCATCCCCTGGTACTCGGGTGCAACATTCCAGACGCTTTACTAACACTCTCCCGACTTGGAGAGTCATTGCCTTTAACCTCCTGTTTGGCCCAGTTTGCAATTTCTGCGTAAGATGAACAGGAATAGGGAGAACCAATGAGAGACTAGCTGGAGGTGTCTGAACGGGCAAATTTAACTCTCATTTCCCACCAGGAAGAGGAATTAACCAAAGGGTCAGCATGCCGTGCCAGAAACAGATGAGGGCCTGAAGCAATCCTGCGGTGTTGCGGCCAGCTCACAAGAAAGCGAGTTGAAGAAAGGAGCTAAGGGGCACTGTAATTCACAAACCTGCAGAGTTATAAATGACAGCTATCGTCCAAAAATATACTGAAGTAAGGCTGCCAAGAGGACTTGAAAGAGGGTCAGAATTGCAGGAAACCGATTTCAGGAGGTAGACTGGAATTGCATTTAAAGCATAGGAAAAGAGGCAGAACGTCCACAATGATGCACTTGTCCAAAAAGGGCGTATGCGTTTTTTCCTGAATATATTCAGGAAAAAACGCATACGCCCTTTTCGGCCAACCAAGCAAGCTTGCAAAGGAAATCTGCACTACAATGAAGTCTCACTTCCCCCCGGTCAAAAGGGCCATCTGAAAAAAGTGTAAAATCCAGAAAGGCAGGACAGGCCATGGAGAACTGGGAACCTTGTTATGCTGATGGGCGGGATGTAAATTGCCAACAGCCACTTGGGAGAAGTGTATGGTGTTTCCTGAAACATCTAAAAAACAAAGCCACAGAGCCTAGGGCACTTCCACTTATGGTCCTATAGCTTAGGGAAATTAAAATCAAAAAGACACAGCCACCCCAAAATTTGGGACGGCTCTGTTTACAAGAACCCCGTTTATGGTACAAGTTCAATATCGCAGAAATTGAAAAATGAATAAAGAATTTGTGGTACTTACGTACAATGCAATATCACTCAGCAATGAAATCTATGTTATCAGGCCCGTAGAAGCATAATGAGTGGGTTCAGGTATGATGATTCCTACTGAAATAAGTGACACAGAAAAAGAAACATCATAAGATATCACTAATACATGGAATGTAAACTTGGCTACACAGGAACTGGATTACAAAACAGAACAGGGTCTCAAATTTAGAAAACCAACTTATGCTTGCTTAAGGGGAAAGGTGAGTTGGGGTGCTGCATCAAACCAGAGATTGAAATGAGCACAGATAAAGTTCCTTAAGCCAAATATGGAATAGACAAGAACTACTCCTTGCTCAACGAAATGGACTCAACACCCCATATTAAACGCCTAAGAATGTACCTGACTAGTAAGTATCTTAAAACCTATGGATTGCTATGTCTCTGAAAGAAAATGAAGCGTGTGTACAGGGGCATAAACGCAGCAGTGATAGGATTGGAGAGGTTCGGTGAGCAAATGAAGACCCTTTGAAGTCATATTGCATGGTACCCATTCCACGGGTCTCAACTCTCCAGGTTTAAGGGATTCTTCCTTCAGCTAAAACATGCACGTGGAACCCAGCGTATGATCAACCGTGTGATCGGGAGACGTGTTCCAATATGTCTCAGTTCTCGTCCCCTGGTACTCGGGTGCAACATTCCACACGCTTTACTAACACTCTCCCGACTTGGAGAGTCAGTGCCTTTAACCTCCTGTTTGGCCCAGTTTGCAATTTCTGCGGAAGATGAACAGGAATAGGGAGAACCAATGAGAGACTAGCTGGAGGTGTCTGGACGGGCAAATTTAACTCTCATTTCCCACCAGGAAGAGGAATTAACCAAAGGCTCAGCGTGCCGTGCCGGAACCAGATTAGGGCCTGAAGCAATCCTGCGGTGTTGCGGCCAGCTCACAAGAAAGCGAGTTGAAGAAAGGAGCTCAGGGGCACTGTAATTCACAAACCTGCAGAGTTATAAATGACAGCTATCATCCAAAAATATACTGAAGTAAGGCTGCCAAGAGGACTTGAAAGCGGGGCAGAATTGCAGGAAACCGATTTCAGGAGGTAGACTGGAATTGCATTTAAAGCATAGGAAAAGAGGCAGAACGTCCACAATGATGCACTTGGCCAAAAAGGGCGTATGCGTTTTTTCCTGAATATATTCAGGAAAAAACGCATACGCCCTTTTTGGCCAACCAAGCAAGCTTGCAAAGGAAATCTGCACTACAATGAAGTCTCACTTCCCCCCGGTCAAAAGGGCCATCTGAAAAAAGTGTAAAATCCAGAAAGGCAGGACAGGCCATGGAGAACTGGGAGCCTTGTTATGCTGATGGGCGGGATGTCAATTGCCAAGAGCCACTCGGGAGAGGTGTATGGTGTTTCCTGAAACATCTAAAAAACAAAGCAACAGAGCCTAGGGCACTTCCACTTATGGTCCTATAGCTTAGGGAAATTAAAATCAAAAAGACACAGCCACCCCAAAGATTGGGACGGCTCTGTTTACAAGAACCTCGTTTACGGTACAAGTTCAATAGCGCAGAAAGTGAAAAATGGATAAAGAAGTTGTGGTACTTAGGTACAATGCAATATCACTCAGCAATGAAATCTATGTCATCAGGCCCGTAGCAGCATAATGAGTGGATTCAGGTATGATGATTCTAACTGAAATAAGTCAAACAGAAAAAGAAACATCATAAGATATCACTAATACACGGGATGTAAACTTGGCTACACAGGAACTGGATTACAAAACAGAACAGGGTCTCAAATTTAGAAAACCAACTTATGCTTGCTTAAGGGGAAAGGTGAGTTGGGGTGCTGCATAAAACCAGAGATTGAAATGAGCACAGATAAAGTTCCTTAAGCCAAATATGGAATAGACAAGAACTACTCCTTGCTCAACGAAATGGACTCAACACCCCATATTAAACGCCTAAGAATGTACCTGACTAGTAAGTATCTTAAAACCTATGCACTGCTATGTCTCTGAAAGAAAATGAAGCGTGTGTACAGGGGCATAAACGCAGCAGTGATAGGATTGGAGAGGTTCGGTGAGCAAATGAAGACCCTTTGAAGTCATATTGCATGGTACCCATTCCACGGGTCTCAACTCTCCAGGTTTAAGGGATTCTTCCTTCAGCTAAAACATGCACGTGGAACCCAGCGTATGATCAACCGTGTGATCGGGAGACGTGTTCCAATATGTCTCAGTTCTCGTCCCCTGGTACTCGGGTGCAACATTCCAGACGCTTTACTAACACTCTCCCGACTTGGAGAGTCAGTGCCTTTATCCTCCTGTTTGGCCCATTTGCAATTTCTGAGGAAGATGAACAGGAATAGGGAGAACCAATGAGAGACTAGCTGGAGGTGTCTGGACGGGCAAATTTAACTCTCATTTCCCACCAGGAAGAGGAATTAACCAAAAGCTCAGCGTGCCGTGCCGGAACCAGAATAGGGCCTGAAGCAATCCTGCGGTGTTGCGGCCAGCTCACAAGAAAGCGAGTTGAAGAAAGGAGCTCAGGGGCACTGTAATTCACAAACCTGCAGAGTTATAAATGACAGCTATCGTCCAAAAATATACTGAAGTAAGGCTGCCAAGAGGACTTGAAAGCGGGGCAGAATTGCAGGAAACCGATTTCAGGAGGTAGACTGGAATTGCATTTAAAGCATAGGAAAAGAGGCAGAACGTCCACAATGATGCGCTTGGCCAAAAAGGGCGTATGCATTTTTTCCTGAATATATTCAGGAAAAAACGCATACGCCCTTTTTGGCCAACCAAGCAAGCTTGCAAAGGAAATCTGCACTACAATGAAGTCTCACTTCCCCCCGGTCAAAAGGGCCATCTGAAAAAAGTGTAAAATCCAGAAAGGCAGGACAGGCCATGGAGAACTGGGAGCCTTGTTATGCTGATGGGCGGGATGTAATTTGCCAACAGCCACTCGGGAGAGGTGTATGGTGTTTCCTGAAACATCTAAAAAACAAAGCAACAGAGCCTAGGGCACTTCCACTTATGGTCCTATACCTTAGGGAAATTAAAATCAAAAAGACACAGCCACCCCAAAGTTTGGGACGGCTCTGTTTACAAGAACCTCATTTACGGTACAAGTTCAATATCGCAGAAAGTGAAAAATGGATAAAGAAGTTGTGGTACTTACGTACAATGCAATATCACTCAGCAATGAAATCTATGTCATCAGGCCCGTAGCAGCATAATGAGTGGATTCAGGTATGATGATTCTAACTGAAATAAGTCACACAGAAAAAGAAACATCATAAGATATCACTAATACACGGAATGTAAACTTGGCTACACAGGAACTGGATTACAAAACAGAACAGGGTCTCAAATTTAGAAAACCAACTTATGCTTGCTTAAGGGGAAAGGTGAGTTGGGGTGCTGCATAAAACCAGAGATTGAAATGAGCACAGATAAAGTTCCTTAAGCCAAATATAGAATAGACAAGAACTACTCCTTGCTCAACGAAATGGACTCAACACCCCATATTAAATGCCTAAGAATGTACCTGACTAGTAAGTATCTTAAAACCTATGCACTGCTATGTCTCTGAAAGAAAATCAAGCATGTGTACAGGGGCATAAACGCAGCAGTGATAGGATTGGAGAGGTTCGGTGAGCAAATGAAGACCCTTTGAAGTCATATTGCATGGTACCCATTCCACGGGTCTCAACTCTCCAGGTTGAAGGGATTCTGCCTTCAGGTAAAACATGCACGTGGAACCCAGAGTATGATCAACCGTGTGATCGGGAGACGTGTTCCAATATGTCTCAGTTCTGTTCCCTGGTACTCGGGTGCAACATTCCACACGCTTTACTAACACTCTCCCGACTTGGAGAGTCAGTGCCTTTATCCTCCTGTTTGGCCCATTTGCAATTTCTGAGGAAGATGAACAGGAATAGGGAGAACCAATGAGAGACTAGCTGGAGGTGTCTGGACGGGCAAATTTAACTCTCATTTCCCACCAGGAAGAGGAATTAACCAAAAGCTCAGCGTGCCGTGCCGGAACCAGAATAGGGCCTGAAGCAATCCTGCGGTGTTGCGGCCAGCTCACAAGAAAGCGAGTTGAAGAAAGGAGCTCAGGGGCACTGTAATTCACAAACCTGCAGAGTTATAAATGACAGCTATCGTCCAAAAATATACTGAAGTAAGGCTGCCAAGAGGACTTGAAAGCGGGGCAGAATTGCAGGAAACCGATTTCAGGAGGTAGACTGGAATTGCATTTAAAGCATAGGAAAAGAGGCAGAACGTCCACAATGATGCGCTTGGCCAAAAAGGGCGTATGCATTTTTTCCTGAATATATTCAGGAAAAAACGCATACGCCCTTTTTGGCCAACCAAGCAAGCTTGCAAAGGAAATCTGCACTACAATGAAGTCTCACTTCCCCCCGGTCAAAAGGGCCATCTGAAAAAAGTGTAAAATCCAGAAAGGCAGGACAGGCCATGGAGAACTGGGAGCCTTGTTATGCTGATGGGCGGGATGTAAATTGCCAACAGCCACTCGGGAGAGGTGTATGGTGTTTCCTGAAACATCTAAAAAACAAAGCAACAGAGCCTAGGGCACTTCCACTTATGGTCCTATAGCTTAGGGAAATTAAAATCAAAAAGACACAGCCACCCCAAAGTTTGGGACGGCTCTGTTTACAAGAACCTCATTTACGGTACAAGTTCAATATCGCAGAAAGTGAAAAATGGATAAAGAAGTTGTGGTACTTACGTACAATGCAATATCACTCAGCAATGAAATCTATGTCATCAGGCCCGTAGCAGCATAATGAGTGGATTCAGGTATGATGATTCTAACTGAAATAAGTCACACAGAAAAAGAAACATCATAAGATATCACTAATACACGGAATGTAAACTTGGCTACACAGGAACTGGATTACAAAACAGAACAGGGTCTCAAATTTAGAAAACCAACTTATGCTTGCTTAAGGGGAAAGGTGAGTTGGGGTGCTGCATAAAACCAGAGATTGAAATGAGCACAGATAAAGTTCCTTAAGCCAAATATAGAATAGACAAGAACTACTCCTTGCTCAACGAAATGGACTCAACACCCCATATTAAATGCCTAAGAATGTACCTGACTAGTAAGTATCTTAAAACCTATGCACTGCTATGTCTCTGAAAGAAAATCAAGCATGTGTACAGGGGCATAAACGCAGCAGTGATAGGATTGGAGAGGTTCGGTGAGCAAATGAAGACCCTTTGAAGTCATATTGCATGGTACCCATTCCACGGGTCTCAACTCTCCAGGTTTAAGGGATTCTTCCTTCAGCTAAAACATGCACGTGGAACCCAGAGTATGATCAACCGTGTGATCGGGAGACGTGTTCCAATATGTCTCAGTTCTCGTCCCCTGGTACTCGGGTGCAACATTCCAGACGCTTTACTAACACTCTCCCGACTTGGAGAGTCAGTGCCTTTAACCTCCTGTTTGGCCCAGTTTGCAATTTCTGCGGAAGATGAACAGGAATAGGGAGAACCAATGAGAGACTAGCTGGAGGTGTCTGGACGGGCAAATTTAACTCTCATTTCCCACCAGGAAGAGGAATTAACCAAAGGCTCAGCGTGCCGTGCCGGAACCAGATTAGGGCCTGAAGCAATCCTGCGGTGTTGCGGCCAGCTCACAAGAAAGCGAGTTGAAGAAAGGAGCTCAGGGGCACTGTAATTCACAAACCTGCAGAGTTATAAATGACAGCTATCGTCCAAAAATATACTGAAGTAAGGCTGCCAAGAGGACTTGAAAGCGGGGCAGAATTGCAGGAAACCGATTTCAGGAGGTAGACTGGAATTGCATTTAAAGCATAGGAAAAGAGGCAGAACGTCCACAATGATGCACTTGGCCAAAAAGGGCGTATGCGTTTTTTCCTGAATATATTCAGGAAAAAACGCATACGCGCTTTTTGGCCAACAATGAAGTCTCACTTCCCCCCGGTCAAAAGGGCCATCTGAAAAAAGTGTAAAATCCAGAAAGGCAGGACAGGCCATGGAGAACTGGGAGCCTTGTTATGCTGATGGGCGGGATGTCAATTGCCAAGAGCCACTCGGGAGAGGTGTATGGTGTTTCCTGAAACATCTAAAAAACAAAGCAACAGAGCCTAGGGCACTTCCACTTATGGTCCTATAGCTTAGGGAAATTAAAATCAAAAAGACACAGCCACCCCAAAGATTGGGACGGCTCTGTTTACAAGAACCTCGTTTACGGTACAAGTTCAATAGCACAGAAAGTGAAAAATGGATAAAGAAGTTGTGGTACTTACGTACAATGCCATATCACTCAGCAATGAAATCTATGTCATCAGGCCCGTAGCAGCATAATGAGTGGATTCAGGTATGATGATTCTAACTGAAATAAGTCACACAGAAAAAGAAACATCATAAGATATCACTAATACACGGGATGTAAACTTGGCTACACAGGAACTGGATTACAAAACAGAACAGGGTCTCAAATTTAGAAAACCAACTTATGCTTGCTTAAGGGTAAAGGTGAGTTGGGGTGCTGCATAAAGCCAGAGATTGAAATGAGCACAGATAAAGTTCCTTAAGCCAAATATGGAATAGACAAGAACTACTCCTTGCTCAACGAAATGGACTCAACACCCCATATTAAACGCCTAAGAATGTACCTGACTAGTAAGTATCTTAAAACCTATGGATTGCTATGTCTCTGAAAGAAAATGAAGCGTGTGTACAGGGGCATAAACGCAGCAGTGATAGGATTGGAGAGGTTCGGTGAGCAAATGAAGACCCTTTGAAGTCATATTGCATGGTACCCATTCCACGGGTCTCAACTCTCCAGGTTTAAGGGATTCTTCCTTCAGCTAAAACATGCATGTGGAACCCAGAGTAAGATCAACCATTTGATCGGGAGACGTGTTCCAATATGTCTGAGCTCTCATCCCCTGGTACTCGGGTGCAACATTCCAGACGCTTTACTAACACTCTCCCGACTTGGAGAGTCATTGCCTTTAACCTCCTGTTTGGCCCAGTTTGCAATTTCTGCGTAAGATGAACAGGAATAGGGAGAACCAATGAGAGACTAGCTGGAGGTGTCTGAACGGGCAAATTTAACTCTCATTTCCCACCAGGAAGAGGAATTAACCAAAGGGTCAGCATGCCGTGCCAGAAACAGATGAGGGCCTGAAGCAATCCTGCGGTGTTGCGGCCAGCTCACAAGAAAGCGAGTTGAAGAAAGGAGCTAAGGGGCACTGTAATTCACAAACCTGCAGAGTTATAAATGACAGCTATCGTCCAAAAATATACTGAAGTAAGGCTGCCAAGAGGACTTGAAAGAGGGTCAGAATTGCAGGAAACCGATTTCAGGAGGTAGACTGGAATTGCATTTAAAGCATAGGAAAAGAGGCAGAACGTCCACAATGATGTACTTGGCCAAAAAGGGCGTATGCGTTTTTTCCTGAATATATTCAGGAAAAAACGCATACGCCCTTTTCGGCCAACCAAGCAAGCTTGCAAAGGAAATCTGCACTACAATGAAGTCTCACTTCCCCCCGGTCAAAAGGGCCATCTGAAAAAAGTGTAAAATCCAGAAAGGCAGGACAGGCCATGGAGAACTGGGAGCCTTGTTATGCTGATGGGCGGGATGTAAATTGCCAACAGCCACTTGGGAGAAGTGTATGGTGTTTCCTGAAACATCTAAAAAACAAAGCCACAGAGCCTAGGGCACTTCCACTTATGGTCCTATAGCTTAGGGAAATTAAAATCAAAAAGACACAGCCACCCCAAAATTTGGGACGGCTCTGTTTACAAGAACCCCGTTTATGGTACAAGTTCAATATCGCAGAAATTGAAAAATGAATAAAGAATTTGTGGTACTTACGTACAATGCAATATCACTCAGCAATGAAATCTATGTTATCAGGCCCGTAGAAGCATAATGAGTGGGTTCAGGTATGATGATTCCTACTGAAATAAGTGACACAGAAAAAGAAACATCATAAGATATCACTAATACACGGAATGTAAACTTGGCTACACAGGAACTGGATTACAAAACAGAACAGGGTCTCAAATTTAGAAAACAAACTTATGCTTGCTTAAGGGGAAAGGTGAGTTGGGGTGCTGCATCAAACCAGAGATTGAAATGAGCACAGATAAAGTTCCTTAAGCCAAATATGGAATAGACAAGAACTACTCCTTGCTCAACGAAATGGACTCAACACCCCATATTAAACGCCTAAGAATGTACCTGACTAGTAAGTATCTTAAAACCTATGGATTGCTATGTCTCTGAAAGAAAATGAAGCGTGTGTACAGGGGCATAAACGCAGCAGTGATAGGATTGGAGAGGTTCGGTGAGCAAATGAAGACCCTTTGAAGTCATATTGCATGGTACCCATTCCACGGGTCTCAACTCTCCAGGTTTAAGGGATTCTTCCTTCAGCTAAAACATGCACGTGGAACCCAGCGTATGATCAACCGTGTGATCGGGAGACGTGTTCCAATATGTCTCAGTTCTCGTCCCCTGGTACTCGGGTGCAACATTCCAGACGCTTTACTAACACTCTCCCGACTTGGAGAGTCAGTGCCTTTAACCTCCTGTTTGGCCCAGTTTGCAATTTCTGCGGAAGATGAACAGGAATAGGGAGAACCAATGAGAGACTAGCTGGAGGTGTCTGGACGGGCAAATTTAACTCTCATTTCCCACCAGGAAGAGGAATTAACCAAAGGCTCAGCGTGCCGTGCCGGAACCAGATTAGGGCCTGAAGCAATCCTGCGGTGTTGCGGCCAGCTCACAAGAAAGCGAGTTGAAGAAAGGAGCTCAGGGGCACTGTAATTCACAAACCTGCAGAGTTATAAATGACAGCTATCATCCAAAAATATACTGAAGTAAGGCTGCCAAGAGGACTTGAAAGCGGGGCAGAATTGCAGGAAACCGATTTCAGGAGGTAGACTGGAATTGCATTTAAAGCATAGGAAAAGAGGCAGAACGTCCACAATGATGCACTTGGCCAAAAAGGGCGTATGCGTTTTTTCCTGAATATATTCAGGAAAAAACGCATACGCCCTTTTTGGCCAACCAAGCAAGCTTGCAAAGGAAATCTGCACTACAATGAAGTCTCACTTCCCCCTGGTCAAAAGGGCCATCTGAAAAAAGTGTAAAATCCAGAAAGGCAGGACAGGCCATGGAGAACTGGGAGCCTTGTTTTGCTGATGGGTGGGATGTAAATTGCCAAGAGCCACTCGGGAGAGGTGTATGGTGTTTCCTGAAACATCTAAAAAACAAAGCAACAGAGCCTAGGGCACTTCCACTTATGGTCCTATAGCTTAGGGAAATTAAAATCAAAAAGACACAGCCACCCCAAAGTTTGGGACGGCTCTGTTTACAAGAACCTCGTTTACGGTACAAGTTCAATATCGCAGAAAGTGAAAAATGGATAAAGAAGTTGTGGTACTTACGTACAATGCAATATCACTCAGCAATGAAATCTATGTCATCAGGCCCGTAGCAGCATAATGAGTGGATTCAGGTATGATGATTCTAACTGAAATAAGTCAAACAGAAAAAGAAACATCATAAGATATCACTAATACACGGGATGTAAACTTGGCTACACAGGAACTGGATTACAAAACAGAACAGGGTCTCAAATTTAGAAAACCAACTTATGCTTGCTTAAGGGGAAAGGTGAGTTGGGGTGCTGCATAAAACCAGAGACTGAAATGAACACAGATAAAGTTCCTTAAGCCATATATAGAATAGACAAGAACTACTCCTTGCTCAACGAAATGGACTCAACACCCCATATTAAACGCCTAAGAATGTACCTGACTAGTAAGTATCTTAAAACCTATGGATTGCTATGTCTCTGAAAGAAAATCAAGCATGTGTACAGGGGCATAAACGCAGCAGTGATAGGATTGGAGAGGTTCGGTGAGCAAATGAAGACCCTTTGAAGTCATATTGCATGGTACCCATTCCACGGGTCTCAACTCTCCAGGTTTAAGGGATTCTTCCTTCAGCTAAAACATGCACGTGGAACCCAGAGTATGATCAACCGTGTGATCGGGAGACGTGTTCCAATATGTCTCAGTTCTCGTCCCCTGGTACTCGGGTGCAACATTCCAGACGCTTTAATAACACTCTCCCGACTTGGAGAGTCAGTGCCTTTAACCTCCTGTTTGGCCCAGTTTACAATTTCTGCGGAAGATGAACAGGAATAGGGAGAACCAATGAGAGACTAACTGGAGGTGTCTGGACGGGCAAATTTAACTCTCATTTCCCACCAGGAAGAGGAATTAACCAAAGGCTCAGCGTGTCGTGCCGGAACCAGATTAGGGCCTGAAGCAATCCTGCGGTGTTGCGGCCAGCTCACAAAAAAGCGAGTTGAAGAAAGGAACTCAGGGGCACTGTAATTCACAAACCTGCAGAGTTATAAATGACAGCTATCGTCCAAAAATATACTGAAGTAAGGCTGCCAAGAGGACTTGAAAGCGGGGCAGAATTGCAGGAAACCGATTTCAGGAGGTAGACTGGAATTGCATTTAAAGCATAGGAAAAGAGGCAGAACGTCCACAATGATGCACTTGGCCAAAAAGGGCGTATGCGTTTTTTCCTGAATATATTCAGGAAAAAACGCATACGCCCTTTTTGGCCAACCAAGCAAGCTTGCAAAGGAAATCTGCACTACAATGAAGTCTCACTTCCCCCCGGTCAAAAGGGCCATCTGAAAAATGTGTAAAATCCAGAAAGGCAGGACAGGCCATGGAGAACTGGGAGCCTTGTTATGCTGATGGGCGGGATGTCAATTGCCAAGAGCCACTCGGGAGAGGTGTATGGTGTTTCCTGAAACATCTAAAAAACAAAGCAACAGAGCCTAGGGCACTTCCACTTATGGTCCTATAGCTTAGGGAAATTAAAATCAAAAAGACACAGCCACCCCAAAGATTGGGACGGCTCTGTTTACAAGAACCTCGTTTACGGTACAAGTTCAATAGCACAGAAAGTGAAAAATGGATAAAGAAGTTGGGTACTTACGTACAATGCAATATCACTCAGCAATGAAATCTATGTCATCAGGCCCGTAGCAGCATAATGAGTGGATTCAGGTATGATGATTCTAACTGAAATAAGTCACACAGAAAAAGAAACATCATAAGATATCACTAATACACGGGATGTAAACTTGGCTACACAGGAACTGGATTACAAAACAGAACAGGGTCTCAAATTTAGAAAACCAACTTATGCTTGCTTAAGGGTAAAGGTGAGTTGGGGTGCTGCATAAAGCCAGAGATTGAAATGAGCACAGATAAAGTTCCTTAAGCCAAATATGGAATAGACAAGAACTACTCCTTGCTCAACGAAATGGACTCAACACCCCATATTAAACGCCTAAGAATGTACCTGCCTAGTAAGTATCTTAAAACCTATGGATTGCTATGTCTCTGAAAGAAAATGAAGCGTGTGTACAGGGGCATAAACGCAGCAGTGATAGGATTGGAGAGGTTCGGTGAGCAAATGAAGACCCTTTGAAGTCATATTGCATGGTACTCATTCCACGGGTCTCAACTCTCCAGGTTTAAGGGATTCTTCCTTCAGCTAATACATGCATGTGGAACCCAGAGTAAGATCAACCATTTGATCGGGAGACGTGTTCCAATATGTCTGAGCTCTCATCCCCTGGTACTCGGGTGCAACATTCCAGACGCTTTACTAACACTCTCCCGACTTGGAGAGTCATTGCCTTTAACCTCCTGTTTGGCCCAGTTTGCAATTTCTGCGTAAGATGAACAGGAATAGGGAGAACCAATGAGAGACTAGCTGGAGGTGTCTGAACGGGCAAATTTAACTCTCATTTCCCACCAGGAAGAGGAATTAACCAAAGGGTCAGCATGCCGTGCCAGAAACAGATGAGGGCCTGAAGCAATCCTGCGGTGTTGCGGCCAGCTCACAAGAAAGCGAGTTGAAGAAAGGAGCTAAGGGGCACTGTAATTCACAAACCTGCAGAGTTATAAATGACAGCTATCGTCCAAAAATATACTGAAGTAAGGCTGCCAAGAGGACTTGAAAGAGGGTCAGAATTGCAGGAAACCGATTTCAGGAGGTAGACTGGAATTGCATTTAAAGCATAGGAAAAGAGGCAGAACGTCCACAATGATGCACTTGTCCAAAAAGGGCGTATGCGTTTTTTCCTGAATATATTCAGGAAAAAACGCATACGCCCTTTTCGGCCAACCAAGCAAGCTTGCAAAGGAAATCTGCACTACAATGAAGTCTCACTTCCCCCCGGTCAAAAGGGCCATCTGAAAAAAGTGTAAAATCCAGAAAGGCAGGACAGGCCATGGAGAACTGGGAACCTTGTTATGCTGATGGGCGGGATGTAAATTGCCAACAGCCACTTGGGAGAAGTGTATGGTGTTTCCTGAAACATCTAAAAAACAAAGCCACAGAGCCTAGGGCACTTCCACTTATGGTCCTATAGCTTAGGGAAATTAAAATCAAAAAGACACAGCCACCCCAAAATTTGGGACGGCTCTGTTTACAAGAACCCCGTTTATGGTACAAGTTCAATATCGCAGAAATTGAAAAATGAATAAAGAATTTGTGGTACTTACGTACAATGCAATATCACTCAGCAATGAAATCTATGTTATCAGGCCCGTAGAAGCATAATGAGTGGGTTCAGGTATGATGATTCCTACTGAAATAAGTGACACAGAAAAAGAAACATCATAAGATATCACTAATACATGGAATGTAAACTTGGCTACACAGGAACTGGATTACAAAACAGAACAGGGTCTCAAATTTAGAAAACCAACTTATGCTTGCTTAAGGGGAAAGGTGAGTTGGGGTGCTGCATCAAACCAGAGATTGAAATGAGCACAGATAAAGTTCCTTAAGCCAAATATGGAATAGACAAGAACTACTCCTTGCTCAACGAAATGGACTCAACACCCCATATTAAACGCCTAAGAATGTACCTGACTAGTAAGTATCTTAAAACCTATGGATTGCTATGTCTCTGAAAGAAAATGAAGCGTGTGTACAGGGGCATAAACGCAGCAGTGATAGGATTGGAGAGGTTCGGTGAGCAAATGAAGACCCTTTGAAGTCATATTGCATGGTACCCATTCCACGGGTCTCAACTCTCCAGGTTTAAGGGATTCTTCCTTCAGCTAAAACATGCACGTGGAACCCAGCGTATGATCAACCGTGTGATCGGGAGACGTGTTCCAATATGTCTCAGTTCTCGTCCCCTGGTACTCGGGTGCAACATTCCACACGCTTTACTAACACTCTCCCGACTTGGAGAGTCAGTGCCTTTAACCTCCTGTTTGGCCCAGTTTGCAATTTCTGCGGAAGATGAACAGGAATAGGGAGAACCAATGAGAGACTAGCTGGAGGTGTCTGGACGGGCAAATTTAACTCTCATTTCCCACCAGGAAGAGGAATTAACCAAAGGCTCAGCGTGCCGTGCCGGAACCAGATTAGGGCCTGAAGCAATCCTGCGGTGTTGCGGCCAGCTCACAAGAAAGCGAGTTGAAGAAAGGAGCTCAGGGGCACTGTAATTCACAAACCTGCAGAGTTATAAATGACAGCTATCATCCAAAAATATACTGAAGTAAGGCTGCCAAGAGGACTTGAAAGCGGGGCAGAATTGCAGGAAACCGATTTCAGGAGGTAGACTGGAATTGCATTTAAAGCATAGGAAAAGAGGCAGAACGTCCACAATGATGCACTTGGCCAAAAAGGGCGTATGCGTTTTTTCCTGAATATATTCAGGAAAAAACGCATACGCCCTTTTTGGCCAACCAAGCAAGCTTGCAAAGGAAATCTGCACTACAATGAAGTCTCACTTCCCCCCGGTCAAAAGGGCCATCTGAAAAAAGTGTAAAATCCAGAAAGGCAGGACAGGCCATGGAGAACTGGGAGCCTTGTTATGCTGATGGGCGGGATGTCAATTGCCAAGAGCCACTCGGGAGAGGTGTATGGTGTTTCCTGAAACATCTAAAAAACAAAGCAACAGAGCCTAGGGCACTTCCACTTATGGTCCTATAGCTTAGGGAAATTAAAATCAAAAAGACACAGCCACCCCAAAGATTGGGACGGCTCTGTTTACAAGAACCTCGTTTACGGTACAAGTTCAATAGCGCAGAAAGTGAAAAATGGATAAAGAAGTTGTGGTACTTAGGTACAATGCAATATCACTCAGCAATGAAATCTATGTCATCAGGCCCGTAGCAGCATAATGAGTGGATTCAGGTATGATGATTCTAACTGAAATAAGTCAAACAGAAAAAGAAACATCATAAGATATCACTAATACACGGGATGTAAACTTGGCTACACAGGAACTGGATTACAAAACAGAACAGGGTCTCAAATTTAGAAAACCAACTTATGCTTGCTTAAGGGGAAAGGTGAGTTGGGGTGCTGCATAAAACCAGAGATTGAAATGAGCACAGATAAAGTTCCTTAAGCCAAATATGGAATAGACAAGAACTACTCCTTGCTCAACGAAATGGACTCAACACCCCATATTAAACGCCTAAGAATGTACCTGACTAGTAAGTATCTTAAAACCTATGCACTGCTATGTCTCTGAAAGAAAATGAAGCGTGTGTACAGGGGCATAAACGCAGCAGTGATAGGATTGGAGAGGTTCGGTGAGCAAATGAAGACCCTTTGAAGTCATATTGCATGGTACCCATTCCACGGGTCTCAACTCTCCAGGTTTAAGGGATTCTTCCTTCAGCTAAAACATGCACGTGGAACCCAGCGTATGATCAACCGTGTGATCGGGAGACGTGTTCCAATATGTCTCAGTTCTCGTCCCCTGGTACTCGGGTGCAACATTCCAGACGCTTTACTAACACTCTCCCGACTTGGAGAGTCAGTGCCTTTATCCTCCTGTTTGGCCCATTTGCAATTTCTGAGGAAGATGAACAGGAATAGGGAGAACCAATGAGAGACTAGCTGGAGGTGTCTGGACGGGCAAATTTAACTCTCATTTCCCACCAGGAAGAGGAATTAACCAAAAGCTCAGCGTGCCGTGCCGGAACCAGAATAGGGCCTGAAGCAATCCTGCGGTGTTGCGGCCAGCTCACAAGAAAGCGAGTTGAAGAAAGGAGCTCAGGGGCACTGTAATTCACAAACCTGCAGAGTTATAAATGACAGCTATCGTCCAAAAATATACTGAAGTAAGGCTGCCAAGAGGACTTGAAAGCGGGGCAGAATTGCAGGAAACCGATTTCAGGAGGTAGACTGGAATTGCATTTAAAGCATAGGAAAAGAGGCAGAACGTCCACAATGATGCGCTTGGCCAAAAAGGGCGTATGCATTTTTTCCTGAATATATTCAGGAAAAAACGCATACGCCCTTTTTGGCCAACCAAGCAAGCTTGCAAAGGAAATCTGCACTACAATGAAGTCTCACTTCCCCCCGGTCAAAAGGGCCATCTGAAAAAAGTGTAAAATCCAGAAAGGCAGGACAGGCCATGGAGAACTGGGAGCCTTGTTATGCTGATGGGCGGGATGTAATTTGCCAACAGCCACTTGGGAGAAGTGTATGGTGTTTCCTGAAACATCTAAAAAACAAAGCAACAGAGCCTAGGGCACTTCCACTTATGGTCCTATACCTTAGGGAAATTAAAATCAAAAAGACACAGCCACCCCAAAGTTTGGGACGGCTCTGTTTACAAGAACCTCATTTACGGTACAAGTTCAATATCGCAGAAAGTGAAAAATGGATAAAGAAGTTGTGGTACTTACGTACAATGCAATATCACTCAGCAATGAAATCTATGTCATCAGGCCCGTAGCAGCATAATGAGTGGATTCAGGTATGATGATTCTAACTGAAATAAGTCACACAGAAAAAGAAACATCATAAGATATCACTAATACACGGAATGTAAACTTGGCTACACAGGAACTGGATTACAAAACAGAACAGGGTCTCAAATTTAGAAAACCAACTTATGCTTGCTTAAGGGGAAAGGTGAGTTGGGGTGCTGCATAAAACCAGAGATTGAAATGAGCACAGATAAAGTTCCTTAAGCCAAATATAGAATAGACAAGAACTACTCCTTGCTCAACGAAATGGACTCAACACCCCATATTAAATGCCTAAGAATGTACCTGACTAGTAAGTATCTTAAAACCTATGCACTGCTATGTCTCTGAAAGAAAATCAAGCATGTGTACAGGGGCATAAACGCAGCAGTGATAGGATTGGAGAGGTTCGGTGAGCAAATGAAGACCCTTTGAAGTCATATTGCATGGTACCCATTCCACGGGTCTCAACTCTCCAGGTTTAAGGGATTCTTCCTTCAGCTAAAACATGCACGTGGAACCCAGAGTATGATCAACCGTGTGATCGGGAGACGTGTTCCAATATGTCTCAGTTCTCGTCCCCTGGTACTCGGGTGCAACATTCCAGACGCTTTACTAACACTCTCCCGACTTGGAGAGTCAGTGCCTTTAACCTCCTGTTTGGCCCAGTTTGCAATTTCTGCGGAAGATGAACAGGAATAGGGAGAACCAATGAGAGACTAGCTGGAGGTGTCTGGACGGGCAAATTTAACTCTCATTTCCCACCAGGAAGAGGAATTAACCAAAGGCTCAGCGTGCCGTGCCGGAACCAGATTAGGGCCTGAAGCAATCCTGCGGTGTTGCGGCCAGCTCACAAGAAAGCGAGTTGAAGAAAGGAGCTCAGGGGCACTGTAATTCACAAACCTGCAGAGTTATAAATGACAGCTATCGTCCAAAAATATACTGAAGTAAGGCTGCCAAGAGGACTTGAAAGCGGGGCAGAATTGCAGGAAACCGATTTCAGGAGGTAGACTGGAATTGCATTTAAAGCATAGGAAAAGAGGCAGAACGTCCACAATGATGCACTTGGCCAAAAAGGGCGTATGCGTTTTTTCCTGAATATATTCAGGAAAAAACGCATACGCCCTTTTTGGCCAACCAAGCAAGCTTGCAAAGGAAATCTGCACTACAATGAAGTCTCACTTCCCCCCGGTCAAAAGGGCCATCTGAAAAAAGTGTAAAATCCAGAAAGGCAGGACAGGCCATGGAGAACTGGGAGCCTTGTTATGCTGATGGGCGGGATGTCAATTGCCAAGAGCCACTCGGGAGAGGTGTATGGTGTTTCCTGAAACATCTAAAAAACAAAGCAACAGAGCCTAGGGCACTTCCACTTATGGTCCTATAGCTTAGGGAAATTAAAATCAAAAAGACACAGCCACCCCAAAGATTGGGACGGCTCTGTTTACAAGAACCTCGTTTACGGTACAAGTTCAATAGCACAGAAAGTGAAAAATGGATAAAGAAGTTGTGGTACTTACGTACAATGCAATATCACTCAGCAATGAAATCTATGTCATCAGGCCCGTAGCAGCATAATGAGTGGATTCAGGTATGATGATTCTAACTGAAATAAGTCACACAGAAAAAGAAACATCATAAGATATCACTAATACACGGGATGTAAACTTGGCTACACAGGAACTGGATTACAAAACAGAACAGGGTCTCAAATTTAGAAAACCAACTTATGCTTGCTTAAGGGGAAAGGTGAGTTGGGGTGCTGCATAAAGCCAGAGATTGAAATGAGCACAGATAAAGTTCCTTAAGCCAAATATGGAATAGACAAGAACTACTCCTTGCTCAACGAAATGGACTCAACACCCCATATTAAACGCCTAAGAATGTACCTGACTAGTAAGTATCTTAAAACCTATGGATTGCTATGTCTCTGAAAGAAAATGAAGCGTGTGTACAGGGGCATAAACGCAGCAGTGATAGGATTGGAGAGGTTCGGTGAGCAAATGAAGACCCTTTGAAGTCATATTGCATGGTACCCATTCCACGGGTCTCAACTCTCCAGGTTTAAGGGATTCTTCCTTCAGCTAAAACATGCATGTGGAACCCAGAGTAAGATCAACCATTTGATCGGGAGACGTGTTCCAATATGTCTGAGCTCTCATCCCCTGGTACTCGGGTGCAACATTCCAGACGCTTTACTAACACTCTCCCGACTTGGAGAGTCATTGCCTTTAACCTCCTGTTTGGCCCAGTTTGCAATTTCTGCGTAAGATGAACAGGAATAGGGAGAACCAATGAGAGACTAGCTGGAGGTGTCTGAACGGGCAAATTTAACTCTCATTTCCCACCAGGAAGAGGAATTAACCAAAGGGTCAGCATGCCGTGCCAGAAACAGATGAGGGCCTGAAGCAATCCTGCGGTGTTGCGGCCAGCTCACAAGAAAGCGAGTTGAAGAAAGGAGCTAAGGGGCACTGTAATTCACAAACCTGCAGAGTTATAAATGACAGCTATCGTCCAAAAATATACTGAAGTAAGGCTGCCAAGAGGACTTGAAAGAGGGTCAGAATTGCAGGAAACCGATTTCAGGAGGTAGACTGGAATTGCATTTAAAGCATAGGAAAAGAGGCAGAACGTCCACAATGATGCACTTGTCCAAAAAGGGCGTATGCGTTTTTTCCTGAATATATTCAGGAAAAAACGCATACGCCCTTTTCGGCCAACCAAGCAAGCTTGCAAAGGAAATCTGCACTACAATGAAGTCTCACTTCCCCCCGGTCAAAAGGGCCATCTGAAAAAAGTGTAAAATCCAGAAAGGCAGGACAGGCCATGGAGAACTGGGAACCTTGTTATGCTGATGGGCGGGATGTAAATTGCCAACAGCCACTTGGGAGAAGTGTATGGTGTTTCCTGAAACATCTAAAAAACAAAGCCACAGAGCCTAGGGCACTTCCACTTATGGTCCTATAGCTTAGGGAAATTAAAATCAAAAAGACACAGCCACCCCAAAATTTGGGACGGCTCTGTTTACAAGAACCCCGTTTATGGTACAAGTTCAATATCGCAGAAATTGAAAAATGAATAAAGAATTTGTGGTACTTACGTACAATGCAATATCACTCAGCAATGAAATCTATGTTATCAGGCCCGTAGAAGCATAATGAGTGGGTTCAGGTATGATGATTCCTACTGAAATAAGTGACACAGAAAAAGAAACATCATAAGATATCACTAATACACGGAATGTAAACTTGGCTACACAGGAACTGGATTACAAAACAGAACAGGGTCTCAAATTTAGAAAACAAACTTATGCTTGCTTAAGGGGAAAGGTGAGTTGGGGTGCTGCATCAAACCAGAGATTGAAATGAGCACAGATAAAGTTCCTTAAGCCAAATATGGAATAGACAAGAACTACTCCTTGCTCAACGAAATGGACTCAACACCCCATATTAAACGCCTAAGAATGTACCTGACTAGTAAGTATCTTAAAACCTATGGATTGCTATGTCTCTGAAAGAAAATGAAGCGTGTGTACAGGGGCATAAACGCAGCAGTGATAGGATTGGAGAGGTTCGGTGAGCAAATGAAGACCCTTTGAAGTCATATTGCATGGTACCCATTCCACGGGTCTCAACTCTCCAGGTTTAAGGGATTCTTCCTTCAGCTAAAACATGCACGTGGAACCCAGCGTATGATCAACCGTGTGATCGGGAGACGTGTTCCAATATGTCTCAGTTCTCGTCCCCTGGTACTCGGGTGCAACATTCCAGACGCTTTACTAACACTCTCCCGACTTGGAGAGTCAGTGCCTTTAACCTCCTGTTTGGCCCAGTTTGCAATTTCTGCGGAAGATGAACAGGAATAGGGAGAACCAATGAGAGACTAGCTGGAGGTGTCTGGACGGGCAAATTTAACTCTCATTTCCCACCAGGAAGAGGAATTAACCAAAGGCTCAGCGTGCCGTGCCGGAACCAGATTAGGGCCTGAAGCAATCCTGCGGTGTTGCGGCCAGCTCACAAGAAAGCGAGTTGAAGAAAGGAGCTCAGGGGCACTGTAATTCACAAACCTGCAGAGTTATAAATGACAGCTATCATCCAAAAATATACTGAAGTAAGGCTGCCAAGAGGACTTGAAAGCGGGGCAGAATTGCAGGAAACCGATTTCAGGAGGTAGACTGGAATTGCATTTAAAGCATAGGAAAAGAGGCAGAACGTCCACAATGATGCACTTGGCCAAAAAGGGCGTATGCGTTTTTTCCTGAATATATTCAGGAAAAAACGCATACGCCCTTTTTGGCCAACCAAGCAAGCTTGCAAAGGAAATCTGCACTACAATGAAGTCTCACTTCCCCCTGGTCAAAAGGGCCATCTGAAAAAAGTGTAAAATCCAGAAAGGCAGGACAGGCCATGGAGAACTGGGAGCCTTGTTTTGCTGATGGGTGGGATGTAAATTGCCAAGAGCCACTCGGGAGAGGTGTATGGTGTTTCCTGAAACATCTAAAAAACAAAGCAACAGAGCCTAGGGCACTTCCACTTATGGTCCTATAGCTTAGGGAAATTAAAATCAAAAAGACACAGCCACCCCAAAGTTTGGGACGGCTCTGTTTACAAGAACCTCGTTTACGGTACAAGTTCAATATCGCAGAAAGTGAAAAATGGATAAAGAAGTTGTGGTACTTACGTACAATGCAATATCACTCAGCAATGAAATCTATGTCATCAGGCCCGTAGCAGCATAATGAGTGGATTCAGGTATGATGATTCTAACTGAAATAAGTCAAACAGAAAAAGAAACATCATAAGATATCACTAATACACGGGATGTAAACTTGGCTACACAGGAACTGGATTACAAAACAGAACAGGGTCTCAAATTTAGAAAACCAACTTATGCTTGCTTAAGGGGAAAGGTGAGTTGGGGTGCTGCATAAAACCAGAGATTGAAATGAACACAGATAAAGTTCCTTAAGCCATATATAGAATAGACAAGAACTACTCCTTGCTCAACGAAATGGACTCAACACCCCATATTAAACGCCTAAGAATGTACCTGACTAGTAAGTATCTTAAAACCTATGGATTGCTATGTCTCTGAAAGAAAATCAAGCATGTGTACAGGGGCATAAACGCAGCAGTGATAGGATTGGAGAGGTTCGGTGAGCAAATGAAGACCCTTTGAAGTCATATTGCATGGTACCCATTCCACGGGTCTCAACTCTCCAGGTTTAAGGGATTCTTCCTTCAGCTAAAACATGCACGTGGAACCCAGAGTATGATCAACCGTGTGATCGGGAGACGTGTTCCAATATGTCTCAGTTCTCGTCCCCTGGTACTCGGGTGCAACATTCCAGACGCTTTAATAACACTCTCCCGACTTGGAGAGTCAGTGCCTTTAACCTCCTGTTTGGCCCAGTTTACAATTTCTGCGGAAGATGAACAGGAATAGGGAGAACCAATGAGAGACTAACTGGAGGTGTCTGGACGGGCAAATTTAACTCTCATTTCCCACCAGGAAGAGGAATTAACCAAAGGCTCAGCGTGTCGTGCCGGAACCAGATTAGGGCCTGAAGCAATCCTGCGGTGTTGCGGCCAGCTCACAAAAAAGCGAGTTGAAGAAAGGAACTCAGGGGCACTGTAATTCACAAACCTGCAGAGTTATAAATGACAGCTATCGTCCAAAAATATACTGAAGTAAGGCTGCCAAGAGGACTTGAAAGCGGGGCAGAATTGCAGGAAACCGATTTCAGGAGGTAGACTGGAATTGCATTTAAAGCATAGGAAAAGAGGCAGAACGTCCACAATGATGCACTTGGCCAAAAAGGGCGTATGCGTTTTTTCCTGAATATATTCAGGAAAAAACGCATACGCCCTTTTTGGCCAACCAAGCAAGCTTGCAAAGGAAATCTGCACTACAATGAAGTCTCACTTCCCCCCGGTCAAAAGGGCCATCTGAAAAAAGTGTAAAATCCAGAAAGGCAGGACAGGCCATGGAGAACTGGGAGCCTTGTTATGCTGATGGGCGGGATGTCAATTGCCAAGAGCCACTCGGGAGAGGTGTATGGTGTTTCCTGAAACATCTAAAAAACAAAGCAACAGAGCCTAGGGCACTTCCACTTATGGTCCTATAGCTTAGGGAAATTAAAATAAAAAAGACACAGCCACCCCAAAGATTGGGACGGCTCTGTTTACAAGAACCTCGTTTACGGTACAAGTTCAATAGCGCAGAAAGTGAAAAATGGATAAAGAAGTTGTGGTACTTACGTACAATGCAATATCACTCAGCAATGAAATCTATGTCATCAGGCCCGTAGCAGCATAATGAGTGGATTCAGGTATGATGATTCTAACTGAAATAAGTCACACAGAAAAAGAAACATCATAAGATATCACTAATACACGGGATGTAAACTTGGCTACACAGGAACTGGATTACAAAACAGAACAGGGTCTCAAATTTAGAAAACCAACTTATGCTTGCTTAAGGGGAAAGGTGAGTTGGGGTGCTGCATAAAACCAGAGATTGAAATGAGCACAGATAAAGTTCCTTAAGCCAAATATGGAATAGACAAGAACTACTCCTTGCTCAACGAAATGGACTCAACACCCCATATTAAACGCCTAAGAATGTACCTGACTAGTAAGTATCTTAAAACCTATGCACTGCTATGTCTCTGAAAGAAAATGAAGCGTGTGTACAGGGGCATAAACGCAGCAGTGATAGGATTGGAGAGGTTCGGTGAGCAAATGAAGACCCTTTGAAGTCATATTGCATGGTACCCATTCCACGGGTCTCAACTCTCCAGGTTTAAGGGATTCTTCCTTCAGCTAAAACATGCATGTGGAACCCAGAGTATGATCAACCATGTGATCGGGATATGTGTTCCAATATGTCTCAGTTCTCGTCCCCTGGTACTCGGGTGTAACATTCCAGACGCTTTACTAACACTCTCCCGACTTGGAGAGTCTGTGCCTTTAACCTCCTGTTTGGCCCAGTTTGCAATTTCTGCCGTAGATGAACAGGAATAGGGAGAAGCAATGAGAGACTAACTGGAGGGGTCTGGACGGGCAAATTTAACTCTCATTTCCCACCAGGAAGAGGAATTAACCAAAGGCTCAGCGTGCCGTGCCGGAACCAGATTAGGGCCTGAAGCAATCATGCGGTGTTGCGGCCAGCTCACAAGAAAGCGCGTTGAAGAAAGGAGCTCAGGGGCACTGTAATTCACAAACCTGCAGAGTTATAAATGACAGCTATCGTCCAAAAATATACTGAAGTAAGGCTGCCAAGAGGACTTGAAAGCGGGGCAGAATTGCAGGAACCCGATTTCAGGAGGTAGACTGGAATTGCATTTAAAGCATAGGAAAAGAGGCAGAACGTCCACAATGATGCACTTGGCCAAAAAGGGCGTATGCATTTTTTCCTGAATATATTCAGGAAAAAAAGCATACGCCCTTTTTGGCCAACCAAGCAAGCTTGCAAAGGAAATGTGCACTACAATGAAGTCTCACTTCCCCCCGGTCAAAAGGGCCATCTGAAAAAAGTGTAAAATCCAGAAAGGCAGGACAGGCCATGGAGAACTGGGAGCCTTGTTATGCTGATGGGCGGGATGTCAATTGCCAAGAGCCACTCGGGAGAGGTGTATGGTGTTTCCTGAAACATCTAAGAAACAAAGCAACAGAGCCTAGGGCACTTCCACTTATGGTCCTATAGCTTAGGGAAATTAAAATCAAAAAGACACAGCCACCCCAAAGATTGGGACGGCTCTGTTTACAAGAACCTCGTTTACGGTACAAGTTCAATAGCACAGAAAGTGAAAAATGGATAAAGAAGTTGGGTACTTACGTACAATGCAATATCACTCAGCAATGAAATCTATGTCATCAGGCCCGTAGCAGCATAATGAGTGGATTCAGGTATGATGATTCTAACTGAAATAAGTCAAACAGAAAAAGAAACATCATAAGATATCACTAATACACGGGATGTAAACTTGGCTACACAGGAACTGGATTACAAAACAGAACAGGGTCTCAAATTTAGAAAACCAACTTATGCTTGCTTAAGGGTAAAGGTGAGTTGGGGTGCTGCATAAAGCCAGAGATTGAAATGAGCACAGATAAAGTTCCTTAAGCCAAATATGGAATAGACAAGAACTACTCCTTGCTCAACGAAATGGACTCAACACCCCATATTAAACGCCTAAGAATGTACCTGACTAGTAAGTATCTTAAAACCTATGGATTGCTATGTCTCTGAAAGAAAATGAAGCGTGTGTACAGGGGCATAAACGCAGCAGTGATAGGATTGGAGAGGTTCGGTGAGCAAATGAAGACCCTTTGAAGTCATATTGCATGGTACTCATTCCACGGGTCTCAACTCTCCAGGTTTAAGGGATTCTTCCTTCAGCTAATACATGCATGTGGAACCCAGAGTAAGATCAACCATTTGATCGGGAGACGTGTTCCAATATGTCTGAGCTCTCATCCCCTGGTACTCGGGGGCAACATTCCAGACGCTTTACTAACACTCTCCCGACTTGGAGAGTCATTGCCTTTAACCTCCTGTTTGGCCCAGTTTGCAATTTCTGCGTAAGATGAACAGGAATAGGGAGAACCAATGAGAGACTAGCTGGAGGTGTCTGAACGGGCAAATTTAACTCTCATTTCCCACCAGGAAGAGGAATTAACCAAAGGGTCAGCATGCCGTGCCAGAAACAGATGAGGGCCTGAAGCAATCCTGCGGTGTTGCGGCCAGCTCACAAGAAAGCGAGTTGAAGAAAGGAGCTAAGGGGCACTGTAATTCACAAACCTGCAGAGTTATAAATGACAGCTATCGTCCAAAAATATACTGAAGTAAGGCTGCCAAGAGGACTTGAAAGAGGGTCAGAATTGCAGGAAACCGATTTCAGGAGGTAGACTGGAATTGCATTTAAAGCATAGGAAAAGAGGCAGAACGTCCACAATGATGCACTTGTCCAAAAAGGGCGTATGCGTTTTTTCCTGAATATATTCAGGAAAAAACGCATACGCCCTTTTCGGCCAACCAAGCAAGCTTGCAAAGGAAATCTGCACTACAATGAAGTCTCACTTCCCCCCCGGTCAAAAGGGCCATCTGAAAAAAGTGTAAAATCCAGAAAGGCAGGACAGGCCATGGAGAACTGGGAGCCTTGTTATGCTGATGGGCGGGATGTAAATTGCCAACAGCCACTTGGGAGAAGTGTATGGTGTTTCCTGAAACATCTAAAAAACAAAGCCACAGAGCCTAGGGCACTTCCACTTATGGTCCTATAGCTTAGGGAAATTAAAATCAAAAAGACACAGCCACCCCAAAATTTGGGACGGCTCTGTTTACAAGAACCCCTTTTTATGGTACAAGTTCAATATCGCAGAAATTGAAAAATGAATAAAGAATTTGTGGTACTTACGTACAATGCAATATCACTCAGCAATGAAATCTATGTTATCAGGCCCATAGAAGCATAATGAGTGGGTTCAGGTATGATGATTCCTAGTGAAATAAGTGACACAGAAAAAGAAACATCATAAGATATCACTAATACACGGAATGTAAACTTGGCTACACAGGAACTGGATTACAAAACAGAACAGGGTCTCAAATTTAGAAAACAAACTTATGCTTGCTTAAGGGGAAAGGTGAGTTGGGGTGCTGCATCAAACCAGAGATTGAAATGAGCACAGATAAAGTTCCTTAAGCCAAATATGGAATAGACAAGAACTACTCCTTGCTCAACGAAATGGACTCAACACCCCATATTAAACGCCTAAGAATGTACCTGACTAGTAAGTATCTTAAAACCTATGGATTGCTATGTCTCTGAAAGAAAATGAAGCGTGTGTACAGGGGCATAAACGCAGCAGTGATAGGATTGGAGAGGTTCGGTGAGCAAATGAAGACCCTTTGAAGTCATATTGCATGGTACCCATTCCACGGGTCTCAACTCTCCAGGTTTAAGGGATTCTTCCTTCAGCTAAAACATGCACGTGGAACCCAGCGTATGATCAACCGTGTGATCGGGAGACGTGTTCCAATATGTCTCAGTTCTCGTCCCCTGGTACTCGGGTGCAACATTCCAGACGCTTTACTAACACTCTCCCGACTTGGAGAGTCAGTGCCTTTAACCTCCTGTTTGGCCCAGTTTGCAATTTCTGCGGAAGATGAACAGGAATAGGGAGAACCAATGAGAGACTAGCTGGAGGTGTCTGGACGGGCAAATTTAACTCTCATTTCCCACCAGGAAGAGGAATTAACCAAAGGCTCAGCGTGCCGTGCCGGAACCAGATTAGGGCCTGAAGCAATCCTGCGGTGTTGCGGCCAGCTCACAAGAAAGCGAGTTGAAGAAAGGAGCTCAGGGGCACTGTAATTCACAAACCTGCAGAGTTATAAATGACAGCTATCATCCAAAAATATACTGAAGTAAGGCTGCCAAGAGGACTTGAAAGCGGGGCAGAATTGCAGGAAACCGATTTCAGGAGGTAGACTGGAATTGCATTTAAAGCATAGGAAAAGAGGCAGAACGTCCACAATGATGCACTTGGCCAAAAAGGGCGTATGCGTTTTTTCCTGAATATATTCAGGAAAAAACACATACGCCCTTTTTGGCCAACCAAGCAAGCTTGCAAAGGAAATCTGCACTACAATGAAGTCTCACTTCCCCCCGGTCAAAAGGGCCATCTGAAAAAAGTGTAAAATCCAGAAAGGCAGGACAGGCCATGGAGAACTGGGAGCCTTGTTTTGCTGATGGGTGGGATGTCAATTACCAAGAGCCACTCGGGAGAGGTGTATGGTGTTTCCTGAAACATCTAAAAAACAAAGCAACAGAGCCTAGGGCACTTCCACTTATGGTCCTATAGCTTAGGGAAATTAAAATCAAAAAGACACAGCCACCCCAAAGATTGGGACAGCTCTGTTTACAAGAACCTCGTTTACGGTACAAGTTCAATAGCACAGAAAGTGAAAAATGGATAAAGAAGTTGTGGTACTTATGTACAATGCAATATCACTCAGCAATGAAATCTATGTCATCAGGCCCGTAGCAGCATAATGAGTGGATTCAGGTATGATGATTCTAACTGAAATAAGTCACACAGAAAAAGAAACATCATAAGATATCACTAATACACGGGATGTAAACTTGGCTACACAGGAACTGGATTACAAAACAGAACAGGGTCTCAAATTTAGAAAACCAACTTATGCTTGCTTAAGGGTAAAGGTGAGTTGGGGTGCTGCATAAAGCCAGAGATTGAAATGAGCACAGATAAAGTTCCTTAAGCCAAATATGGAATAGACAAGAACTACTCCTTGCTCAACGAAATGGACTCAACACCCCATATTAAACGCCTAAGAATGTACCTGACTAGTAAGTATCTTAAAACCTATGGATTGCTATGTCTCTGAAAGAAAATCAAGCGTGTGTACAGGGGCATAAACGCAGCAGTGATAGGATTGGAGAGGTTCGGTGAGCAAATGAAGACCCTTTGAAGTCATATTGCATGGTACCCATTCCACGGGTCTCAACTCTCCAGGTTTAAGGGATTCTTCCTTCAGCTAAAACATGCATGTGGAACCCAGAGTATGATCAACCATGTGATCGGGAGATGTGTTCCAATATGTCTCAGTTCTCGTCCCCTGGTACTCGGGTGTAACATTCCAGACGCTTTACTAACACTCTCCCGACTTGGAGAGTCAGTGCCTTTAACCTCCTGTTTGGCCCAGTTTGCAATTTCTGCGGAAGATGAACAGGAATAGGGAGAACCAATGAGAGACTAACTGGAGGGGTCTGGACGGGCAAATTTAACTCTCATTTCCCACCAGGAAGAGGAATTAACCAAAGGCTCAGCGTTCCGTGCCGGAACCAGATTAGGGCCTGAAGCAATCATGCGGTGTTGCGGCCAGCTCACAAGAAAGCGCGTTGAAGAAAGGAGCTCAGGGGCACTGTAATTCACAAACCTGCAGAGTTATAAATGACAGCTATCGTCCAAAAATATACTGAAGTAAGGCTGCCAAGAGGACTTGAAAGCGGGGCAGAATTGCAGGAAACCGATTTCAGGAGGTAGACTGGAATTGCATTTAAAGCATAGGAAAAGAGGCAGAACGTCCACAATGATGCACTTGGCCAAAAAGGGCGTATGCATTTTTTCCTGAATATATTCAGGAAAAAACGCATACGCCCTTTTTGGCCAACCAAGCAAGCTTGCAAAGGAAATCTGCACTACAATGAAGTCTCACTTCCCCCCGGTCAAAAGGGCCATCTGAAAAAAGTGTAAAATCCAGAAAGGCAGGACAGGCCATGGAGAACTGGGAGCCTTGTTATGCTGATGGGCGGGATGTCAATTGCCAAGAGCCACTCGGGAGAGGTGTATGGTGTTTCCTGAAACATCTAAAAAACAAAGCAACAGAGCCTAGGGCACTTCCACTTATGGTCCTATAGCTTAGGGAAATTAAAATCAAAAAGACACAGCCACCCCAAAGATTGGGACGGCTCTGTTTACAAGAACCTCGTTTACGGTACAAGTTCAATAGCACAGAAAGTGAAAAATGGATAAAGAAGTTGTGGTACTTACGTACAATGCAATATCACTCAGCAATGAAATCTATGTCATCAGGCCCGTAGCAGCATAATGAGTGGATTCAGGTATGATGATTCTAACTGAAATAAGTCACACAGAAAAAGAAACATCATAAGATATCACTAATACACGGGATGTAAACTTGGCTACACAGGAACTGGATTACAAAACAGAACAGGGTCTCAAATTTAGAAAACCAACTTATGCTTGCTTAAGGGTAAAGGTGAGTTGGGGTGCTGCATAAAGCCAGAGATTGAAATGAGCACAGATAAAGTTCCTTAAGCCAAATATGGAATAGACAAGAACTACTCCTTGCTCAACGAAATGGACTCAACACCCCATATTAAACGCCTAAGAATGTACCTGACTAGTAAGTATCTTAAAACCTATGGATTGCTATGTCTCTGAAAGAAAATGAAGCGTGTGTAAAGGGGCATAAACGCAAAAGTGATAGGATTGGAGAGGTTCGGTGAGCAAATGAAGACCCTTTGAAGTCATATTGCATGGTACCCATTCCACGGGTCTCAACTCTCCAGGTTTAAGGGATTCTTCCTTCAGCTAAAACATGCATGTGGAACCCAGAGTATGATCAACCATGTGATCGGGAGATGTGTTCCAATATGTCTCAGTTCTCGTCCCCTGGTACTCGGGTGTAACATTCCAGATGCTTTACTAACACTCTCCCGACTTGGAGAGTTAGTGCCTTTAACCTCCTGTTTGGCCCAGTTTGCAATTTCTGCGGAAGATGAACAGGAATAGGGAGAAGCAATGAGAGACTAACTGGAGGGGTCTGGACGGGCAAATTTAACTCTCATTTCCCACCAGGAAGAGGAATTAACCAAAGGCTCAGCGTGCCGTGCCGGAACCAGATTAGGGCCTGAAGCAATCATGCGGTGTTGCGGCCAGCTCACAAGAAAGCGCGTTGAAGAAAGGAGCTCAGGGGCACTGTAATTCACAAATCAGCAGAGTTATAAATGACAGCTATCGTCCAAAAATATACTGAAGTAAGGCTGCCAAGAGGACTTGAAAGCGGGGCAGAATTGCATGTCACCGATTTCTGGAGGTAGACTGGAATTGCATTTAAAGCATAGGAAAAGAGGCAGAACGTCCACAATGATGCACTTGGCCAAAAAGGGCGTATGCGTTTTTTCGTGCAGGAAAAAACGCATATGCCCTTTTTGGCCAACCAAGCAAGCTTGCAAAGGAAATCTGCACTACAATGAAGTCTCACTTCCCCCCAGTCAAAGGGGCCATCTGAAAAAAGTGTAAAATCCAGAAAGGCAGGACAGGCCATGGAGAACTGGGAGCCTTGTTATGATGATGGCGGGATGTAAATTGCCAAGAGCCACTCGGGAGAAGTGTATGGTGTTTTCTGAAACATCTAAAAAACAACGCAAGAGAGCCTAGGGCACTTCCACTTATGGTGCTGTAGCTTAGGGAAAGTAAAATCAAAAAGACACAGGCACCCCAAAGTTTGGGACGGCTCTGTTTACAAGAACCTCGTTTACGGTACAAGTTCAATATCGCAGAAAGTGAAAAATGGATAAAGAAGTTGTGGTACTTACGTACAATGCAATATCACTCAGCAATGAAACCTATGTCATCAGGCCCGTAGCAGCATAATGAGTGGATTCAGGTATGATGATTCTAACTGAAATAAGTCACACAGAAAAAGAAACATCATAAGATATCACTAATACACGGAATGTGAACTTGGCTACACATGAACTGAATTATAAAACAGAACAGGGTCTCAAGTTTAGAAAACCAACTTATGCTTTTTTAAGGGGGAAGGTGAGTTGGGGTGCTGCATAAAACCAGAGTTTGACATTAGCACAGATACTGTTCCATAAGCCAAATGTGTAATAGACAAGACCTACCCCTTGCTCAACAAAATGGACTCAACAATGAGGTATCACCCCACACCTGATAGAATGGGCATCATCAGAAAATCTACAAACAATAAATTCTGGAAAGGGTGTGGAGAAAAGGAACCCTCTTCCACTATTGTTGGGAATATAAATTGTTACATTCACTATGGAGAACAATATGGAGTTTCTTAAGAAACTAACAATAGAATTACCATATGATACAGCAATCCCAGTACTGGACATATACCCAGACAAAACCATAAATCAAAAAGAGACATTCACCGCAATGTTCATTGCATCACTATTTACAATATCGAGGTAATGGAAGCAACCTAAATGCCCACAGACAGAAGAATGCATAAAGCTGTGGTACATATATAAAATGGAATATTACTAAGCCATGAAAAGGAATGAAATTGGGTCATTTGTAGAGACGTCGATGGATCTAGAGACTGTCATACAGAGTGAAGTAAGTCAGAAAGAGAAAAACAAATCTTGTATATTCATGCATATATGTGGAACCTAGAAAAACCGTACAGATTAACCATTTTGCAAGGCATAAATAGAGCAACAGATGTAGACAACAAATGTATGGACAACAAGGGGGGAAAGCTGTTGGGGGGGTGGTGGTGGGAGGAGTTGAGAGACTGGGATTGGCATGTATACATTTATATGTATAAAATAGATAACCAATAAGAACCTGCTGTATAAAAATATAAAATAAAATTCAAAATTGAAAAGAAATAAAATTTAAAAAATAAAACAGAAAAAACAATTATTCCCTTCACATACATGTATTTATATGAATAAATTATTTCCATGCTTATATCTGTAAATACAAAAAAGAGGAATAAAATCTACCTTGAACCAAAAACGAAAAAGAGAAAAAAAACACAGAACCCACCAGTTCCACAGAGGAAAACCGTATCAGGGCACTTGCTCCAGTTGTAAACAATTCTGAAGTTGGTCAGTGGTGGGGAATCGTCTCCCATTCAGCCAGCAGCCCCCACGTAACAAGCATCCTCATTGCAAAGCTGGGGCACCGTGCCGAGGCATCTGTGAGTAAACGTGAGCTGAGCCCCAGGCCAGTTGCTGCTGAACTATTCCCACCCGTCCCAGGTAAAACACCTGAATATATACAAGGACTTGAAAGCCTAGAGGAAGGACCATAGAGCCACACAAGTGACAGCATGCCAGCCGACTTGGTGCCTGCAGGCCAGCCAGGATGGTCCTGGCCCTGGGTGCTCTTCTGGAAGATTTCCATTTCCCTGCCTGAGATACCCGTCCTGTCCCTGCCCCCACTGCTTTTTTCCTTCCTCACCTCTGCCCAGGGAGAAATTCCAGCAGCAGGTATGGGTGACACATCCTCTTCTTTAGCAGGTGGCAGCCTGGCAACTGCTGCAGAAAGTCCAGCAGAGCCCCACTCACACTGGGCCACCCACAAAGCCGTGGCCTCTCACTCCCTCCCACCAGCCCAGCCCCGAGACTGCTGACAGGGCAGAGAAAATGGCGTCAGGCACGGCTGCAGGGGCTCTTGCTGCCTGGAGTGGTATTTATATTGATCTCAACCCAGGCACACCTGGGGAGGGCTGGCCGGCACGGTAAGGCTGCCCAGCTCAGCCAATCATCACCCCTCAGGGGCTCACAGTTGCAGAAAATGGAACTTGCTGAACCGGCCAGGTCCAAGGAACAGGTGTGGGCTCCTGAGAGTCAGGATAGACAAGGGGCTGCAGCTTTGGCTTGTTTTCTAATCATTTTATCTGGCCCATGAGTGGGAGACAACTTCAAGAAAACCCTCTCCTAATGAGAGGAACCCAGGAGTCAGGGAGAGGAGGGGTGAGTGGTGGTTGGAGACAGAGGCCTGGTGCCCCGGGTACAGTGGAAGTCTCTGGAAGACCAGGTGGAGGGAGGCCGCACAGAGTGATGCCCAGGGTCACAGACCTGTCGCAGCTGCTGTTTGTTAGTTCAAGTCCTGCTCTGAGGTGCTCTGTGTCAGCTCTGAGCGACAGGTGAGCTGGGGGTGCTCTGCAATGAGGGCTATGTGCATGGTTCCTGTGTGCCCAGCCCTGCCACGGGACCTGCAAGGGTAGCTCTGTATCCTGGGAAGGGCCTGACCACGAGAGCCCCGTGGGCTGGGGTGGGGGTGGGGTACCTGCCCAGGTGAGCTCCATATTCTGGGATTGGTCTGACCACGAGAGCCCCATGGGCTGCTGGGGACCTGGTAAAGGATGTCAGGACAGTCAGTGAAGCCACCGAGGATATACCTCCAGTTGCTCCTAATTCCTACACCCTGCTGGTCATTCTACCAACCACCAGGACATGGTATTCTGTATTAGTCTTCAATGATGCCTTCTTTTGTATTCCATTAGTCCCAGAGTCACAAGAAATTTTGGCTTGTGAGTGGCAGGACTCAACATACAACTAAAACAATACTTCCGGGCCGTCTTGCCCCAAGGGTGCAAAAATTCCCACACCATCTTTGGGGAAACCTTAGCTAAAGACCTAAAAGTTCTACCTCTGGAAAAGGAAACCCTCCTTCAGTACGCAGACGACATTCTGATCGCCAGCCCTACTAAGGAGGCCTCTGAACTACCAAGCCAATAAAGGATAGAAGTTGTCCAAGAAAAAGCTCAAATATCACAGACTGCGGTGACCTGCCTGGGCTTCATTCTCACAGAAGGTCGGAGAAGCCCATCCCAGGAAAGGGAAGAAACCATTTTCGGCCTTACTCCTTTCTAAAACTAGAAGACAGCTTAGGGGTTCCTGGGGAGGCCAGGGTTTGCTGCTTCTGGATCCCTAACTGCAGTCTACTAGCTGGGCCTCTATATGAAACACTGAAAGGAAAAGATGATGATCCTTTTGAATAGAATCCAGAAGTGGCCTTTCAAGAATGGAAAGAGCAGTCAATTCAGACCCTTGCCCTGGAACTCCCTAATTTAGCTAAACCCTTTGACCTTTACATTCCCGGTGAAAGGTGAATCGCCATTGGAGAATTAGTGTAAAAACTGGGACCACTTGAAATGGAACAATGCAAGAATGCCATCCAGGTAGGATAAACTATGGTCACCAAGGGGCTTGGCCCACTGCCGCATCTGGCCAAGATACTGGCGGTATCTAAAAACCTGGAAATCAGCAGCCCAAAAGGCCTCCTCCCTCCTAAGGGAAAAGGACCCCACGTGGTGATCCTAACCACCAACCATGCCCTGAAGTTGCAGGGTTTGCTCCGTGGGCACACCAACCTCGAGTGAGGAGGCCCTCCAACTCCAACATCCAGAGAGATAACCGGGGGCAACAGGGCACCATGACGACTCGTGTGAACATCACTTGACCTGGAGTTTCTCTCATAAAACAACAGGAGTGTGTCCCAAAAGAGTAGACTACTGCTTGCAGGACTTACTGCACCCAGAGGGGAGCTAGTAATCTTGGCGGGGGAACCGTATATCACACTGTCACCATAGAAAAGCCTACAGACACCGTGATGATGGTGGCCAATAAGACTGGCTGGACTCCTGTTTACTTCAAAAGGCTGTTGACTCAGTGGCCATCATGGTCCTTGATCACCACTGACCCTGGACTGTCTGGGAGTTGAGCGGGCAGGGCTCTGACACCTGGTGCTGTTTGTACGTTAATTCAGGGGCCTAATTGAAGAAAGCGCAGACTACTGGTCAGAGCATCTAGGCTGGCAGAAACGGTCAGCCTAAGGTGGCCGAACAAATGTGGGGCGGGGTGAAACCGGCCCCCACAGCGTCTCTGCACATCTCTTTCCTGGACCCTTAAAGGTCATTAGAATCTATAACGCTTCCAATGCTGGTGCTCGGGTGGACGAGCAGGGAGGCAGGGGGCCTGGGGACAATCAACGTCACCTGGAGGCTGCTGGGGAGAAGCTCTGACCCTCACCCCTTGGTATGAGGGCTCCCAACTCAGCACTCAGCAGTTACAGAAGAAGGGTCTGCACCCTCAGCACTCCAAGAATGAGGAACGGGACAAAAGGCAGAGGAGGGGTTTGTCCCCAGCAAAGCCCATTAAAAATCCCTGGGAGATAAAAATAGAATCTGGGCAATAAAGTCAAGTCTAACCTTTTTTATCCTTTGTGCTTTGTCTAATTTCATGTGCTCCTAGGGTCCCGCATGCAGAGGTTCCACACCCGGCACTTCAGACCAGATTTCCTAGTGCAGAATGGCTGGGTCGACACCTCAGCTCCTGGGGCCCAGTGCAGACTCCGCGATATAGAGCCTGAGCTGCAGCCAACCCGGCCCTCGAGAGCTCCGCCCCCTCCCTCCCACTGACTCTGACAGGATCTCTACACAGCAGCCCAGCCCACAGCCCAGGGGGTAGTGCATGCTCTCACCTCTCCATTCTCTGATCAAAATATAAAGTTTCCTTTGCTTGTGAACCAAACTCAGTCTCGATCTGTTGGCCCCAATGACACTGCGCAGGGGGACACTTGTTGGGGTCCACTCTGGAGGATCAGTAACAGAAATTGAGACTATTGTAACCTCAATGAACAGATGTGTGAGCCAAACTGTAGTTAACATAGAACAGTGTATAAGGCTCGGGTAAAATAAGATGTTTCTAACGCTTCCATTGGATATTTCCATCACTTTATTATAAGCAAGTTCAGTGAAAAGGTTTGTCTTATTTGTCAGGTCAATATTAGAGAAACGAAGTGATTTCTTTCCAAGGATGTACATCTAATAATCTTGGTTAAAGCTTCAATCTTGTTTTAAATGCTTTTCCATTGAAAATGATACCTCTCTTTCAGCTCCCCCATTTCTGAGAAGTATAAAATCTTATAATTTATTATTACCAAAGCGGAAAGGTGGGAGGAGGGATAAATTAACAGTTTGGGATTAACACATACACACTGCTATGTATAAAATAGATCATCAACAAGGAACTACTATCTACGCGTGGAACAACTCCTACGGAGCACCTACTGAACGCTGGCAGAAGACCTCAGACCTCCCAAAAGGCAAGGAACCCCCCACGTACCTGGTTAGGGCAAAAGAAAAAACTAAACAGAGACAAAAGAATAGGGACGGGTCCTGCACCAGCGGGAGAGAGCTGTGAAGGAGGAAAAGTGTCCACACACTAGGAGCCCCTTCGCGGGTGGAGACTTCGGGAGGCGGAGTGGGGGAGCTTGGGAGCCGCGGAGGAGAGCACAGCAACAGGGGTGCGGAAGGCAAAGCGGAGAGATTCCAGCGCAGAGGATCGGGCCGACCGGCACTCACCAGCCGAGAGGCTTGTCTGCTCGCCCGCCGGGGCGGGCGGGACTGGGAGCTGAGGCTCCGGCTTTTGTTGGAGCGCCGGGAGAGGACTGAGGTTGGCGGCGTGAACACAGCCTGCAGGGCGTTGGTGTGCCGCGGCTGGCCGGGAGAGAGTCTGGGGAGGGGTCTGGACCTGCTGAAGAGGCAAGAGACTTTTACGTCCCTCTTTGTTTCCTGGTGCACGAGGAGGGGGGATTGGGAACGCTGCTAGGGAGAGCTCCGGAGACGGGCGCGAGCCGCGGCTAAGAGTGCGGAGCCCAGAGACGGACATGGGACGCTAAGGCCGCTGCTGCCGCCGCCAGGAGGCCTGTGTGCGAGCGCAGGTCACTAGCCACACGCCCTTCCGGGGAGCCTGTGCAGCCCGCCGCTGCCGGGGTCCCGGGATCCGGGGACGGCTCCCCCGGGAGAGCGCACGGCGCGCCTCAGGCTGCAGCGTCACGCCGGCCTCTGCCACTGCAGGCCCGCCCTGCACTCCGTGACCCTCCCTACCCCCCGGCCTGGGTGAGCCAGAGCCTCCGAATCAGCGGCTCCTTTAACCCCGTCCTGTCTGAGCAAAGAACAGACGCCCTCCGGCGACCTACACGCACAGGCGGGGCCAAATCCAAAGCTGAGCCCCTGGGAGCTGTGAGAACAAAGAAGAGAAAGGGAAATTTCTTCCAGCAGCCTCAGAAGCAGTGGATTAAAGCTCCACAATCAACTTGATATACCCTGCATCTGTGGAATACCTGAATAGACAACAAATCATCCCAAATTAAGGAGCCCTGTGGATGAAAGGCTCTTGGTGCTGCAGCCAGGACTCAGTGCTGTGCCTCTGAGGTGGGAGAGCCAACTTCAGGACACTGGTCCACAAGAGGCCTCCCAGCTGCACATAATATCAAACAGCAAAAATCTCCGAGAGATCTCCATCTCAACGCCAGCACCCAGCTTCACTCAACGACCAGCAAGCTACAGTGCTGGACATCCTATGCCAAACAACTAGCAAGACAGAAACACAACCCCATCCATTAGCAGAGAGGCTGCCCAAAATCATAATAAGTCTACAGACACCCCAAAACACACCACCAGACGTGGACCTGCCCACCAGAAAGACAAGATCCAGCCTCATACACCAGAACACAGGCACTAGTACCCTCCACCAGGAAGCCTACACAACCCACTGAACCAACCTTAGCCACTGGGGACAGACTCAAAAAACAACAGGAACTACGAACATTCAGCCTGCAAAAAAAAAAAAAAAAGGAGACCCCAAACACAGTAAGATAAGCAAAATGAGAAGACAGAAAAACACACAGCAGATGAAGGAGCAAGATAAAAACCCACCAGACCTAACAAATGAAGAGGAAATAGGCAGTCTACCTGAAAAAGAATTCAGAATAATGATAGTAAGGTTGATCCGAAATCTTGGAGATAGAATGGACAATAGAATGGACAAATTGCAAGAATCAGTTAACAAGGACCTAGAAGAACTAAAGATGAAACAAGCAACGATGAACAACACAATAAATGAAATTAAAAGTACTCTAGATGGGATCAATAGCAGAATAACTGAGGCAGAAGAACGGATAAGTGACCTGGAAGATAAAATAGTGGAAATAACTACTGCAGAGCAGAATAAAGAAAAAAGAATGAAAAGAACTGAGGACAGTCTCAGAGACCTCTGGGACAACATTAAACGCACCAACATTCGAATTATAGGGGTTCCAGAAGAAGAAGAGAAAAAGAAAGGGACTGAGAAAATATTTGAAGAGATTATAGTTGAAAACTTCCCTAATATGGGAAAGGAAATAGTTAATCAAGTCCAGGAAGCACAGAGAGTCCCATACAGGATAAATCCAAGGAGAAATACGCCAAGACACATATTAATCAAACTGTCAAAAATTAAATACAAAGAAAACATATTAAAAGCAGCAAGGGAAAAACAACAAATAACACACAAGGGAATCCCCATAAGGTTAACAGCTGATCTTTCAGCAGAAACTCTGCAAGCCAGAAGGGAGTGGCAGGACATATTGAAAGTGTTGAAGGAGAAAAACCTGCAACCAAGATTACTCTACCCAGCAAGGATCTCATTCAGATTTGATGGAGAAATTAAAACCTTTACAGACAAGCAAAAGCTGAGAGAGTTCAGCACCACCAAACCAGCTCTACAACAACTGCTAAAGGAACTTCTCTAGGCAAGAAACACAAAAGAAGGAAAGGACCTACAATAACAAACCCAAAACAATGAAGAAAATGGGAATAGGAACACACATATCGATAATTACCTTAAATGTAAATGGACTAAATGCTCCCACCAAAAGACACAGATTGGCTGAATGGATACAAAAACAAGACCCATATATTTGCTGTCTACAAGAGACCCACTTCAGACCTAGAGACACATACAGACTGAAAGTAAGGGGATGGAAAAAGGTATTTCATGCAAGTGGAAACCAAAAGAAAGCTGGAGTAGCAATTCTCATATCAGACAAAATAGACTTTAAAACAAAGACTATTAGAAGAGACAAAGAAGGACACTACATAATGATCAAGGGATCAATCCAAGAGGAAGATATAACAATTGTAAATATTTATGCACCCAACATAGGTGCACCTCAATACATAAGGCAAATACTGACAACCATAAAAGGGGAAATCGACAGTAACACATTCATAGTAGGGGACTTTAACACCCCACTTTCACCAATGGACAGATCATCCAAAATGAAAATAAATAAGGAAACACAAGCTTTAAATGATACATTAAACGAGATGGAGTTAATTGATATTTATAGGACATTCCATCCAAAAACAACAGAATACACATTTTTCTCAAGTGCTCATGGAACATTCTCCAGGATAGATCATATCTTGGGTCACAAATCAAGCCTTGGTAAATTTAAGAAAATTGAAATTGTATCAAGTATTTTTTCTGACCACAACGCCATGAGACTAGATATCAATTACAGGAAAAGATCTGTAAAAAATACAAACACATGGAGGCTAAACAATACACTACTTAATAATGAAGATATCACTGAAGAAATCAAAGAGGAAATCAAAAAATACCTAGAAACAAATGACAATGGAGACACAACGACCCAAAACCTGTGGGATGCAGCAAAAGCAGTTCTAAGGGGGAAGTTTATAGCAATACAAGCCCACCTTAAGAAGCAGGAAGCATCTCGAATAAACAACCTAACCTTGCACCTCAAGCAATTAGAGAAAGAAGAACAAAAAAACCCCAAAGCTAGCAGAAGGAAAGAAATCATAAAAATCAGATCAGAAATAAATGAAAAAGAAATGAAGGAAACAATAGCAAAGATCAATAAAACTAAAAGCTGGTTCTTTGAGAAGATAAACAAAATAGATAAACCACTAGCCAGACTCATCAAGAAAAAAAGGGAGAAGACCCAAATCAATAGAATTAGAAATGAAAAAGGAGAGGTAACAACTGACACTGCAGACATAAAAGAGATCATGAGAGATTACTACAAGCAACTCTATGCCAATAAAATGGACAATCTGGAAGAAATGGACAAATTCTTAGAAAGGCACAACCTGCCAAGACTGAATCAGGAAGAAATAGAAAATATGAACAGACCAATCACAAGCACTGAAATTGAAACTGTGATTAAAAATCTTCCAACAAAGAAAAGCCCAGGACCAGATGGCTTCACAGGCGAATTCTATCAAACATTTAGAGAAGAGCTAACACCTATCCTTCTCAAACTCTTCCAAAATATAGCAGAGGGAGGAACACTCCCAAACTCCTTCTACGAGGCCACCATCACCTTGATACCAAAACCAGACAAGGATGTCACAAAGAAAGAAAACTACAGGCCAATATCACTGATGAACATAGATGCAAAAATCCTCAACAAAATACTAGCAAACAGAATCCAACAGCACATTAAAAAGATCATACACCATGATCAAGTGGGGTTTATTCCAGGAATGCAAGGATTCTTCAATATACGCAAATCTATCAATGTGATAAACCATATTAACAAACTGAAGGAGAAAAACCATATGATCATCTCAATAGATGCAGAGAAAGCTTTTGACAAAATTCAACACCCATTTATGATAAAAACCCTGCAGAAAGTAGGCATAGAGGGAACTTTCCTCAACATAATAAAGGCCATATATGACAAGCCCACAGCAAACATCATCCTCAATGGTGAAAAACTGAAAGCATTTCCACTAAGATCAGGAACAAGACAAGGTTGCCCACTCTCACCACTCTTATTCAACATAGTTTTGGAAGTTTTAGCCACAGCAATCAGAGAAGAAAAGGAAATAAAAGGAATCCAAATCGGAAAAGAAGAAGTAAAGCTGTCACTGTTTGCAGATGACATGATCCTATACATAGAGAACCCTAAAGATGCTACCAGAAAACTACTAGAGCTAATCAATGAATTTGGTAAAGTGGCAGGATACAAAATTAATGCACAGAAATCTCTGGCATTCCTATATACTAATGATGAAAAATCTGAAAGTGAAATCAAGAAAACACTCCCATTTACCATTGCAACAAAAAGAATAAAATATCTAGGAATAAACCTACCTAAGGACACAAAAGATCTGTATGCAGAAAATTATAAGACCCTGATGAAAGAAATTAAAGATGATACAAATAGATGGAGAGATATACCATGTTCTTGGATTGGAAGAATCAACATTGTGAAAATGACTCTACTACCGAAAGCAATCTATAGATTCAATGCAATCCCTATCAAACTACCACTGGCATTTTTCACAGAACTAGAACAAAAAATTTTGCAATTTGTATGGAAACACAAAAGACCCCGAATAGCCAAAGCAATCTTGAGAACGAAAGAAGGAACTGGAGGAATCAGGCTCCCAGACTTCAGACTATACTACAAAGCTACAGTTATCAAGACGGTATGGTACTGGCACAAAAACAGAAAGATAGATCAATGGAACAGGATAGAAAGCCCAGAGATAAACCCACGCACATATGGTCACCTTATCTTTGACAAAGGAGGCAGAAATGTACAGTGGAGAAAGGACAGCCTATTCAATAAGTGGTGCTGGGAAAACTGGACAGCTACATGTAAAAGTATGAAATTAGATCACTCCCTAACACCGTACACAAAAATAAGCTCAAAATGGATTAAAGACCTAAATGTAAGGCCAGAAACTGTCAAACTCTTAGAGGAAAACATAGGCAGAACACTCTATGACATAAATCACAGCAAGGTCCTTTTTGACCCACCTCCTAGAGAAATGGAAATAAAAAGAAGAGTAAACAAATGGGACCTAATGAAACTTAAAAGCTTTTGCGCAGCAAAGGAAACCATAAAGAAGACCAAAAGACAACCCTCAGAATGGGAGAAAATATTTGCAAATGAAGCAACTGACAAAGGATTGATCTCCAAAATTTATAAGCAGCTCATGCAGCTTAATAACAAAAAAACAAACAACCCAATCCAAAAATGGGCAGAAGACCTAAATAGACATTTCTCCAAAGAAGATATACAGAGTGCCAACAAACACATGAAAGAATGCTCAACATCACTAATCATGAGAGAAATGCAAATCAAAACTACAATGAGATATCATCTCACACCAGTCAGAATGGCCATCATCAAAAAATCTAGAAACAATAAATGCTGGAGAGGGTGTGGAGAAAAGGGAACCCTCTTACACTGTTGGTGGGAATGTAAATTGATACAGCCACTGTGGAGAACAGTATGGAGGTTCCTTAAAAAGCTACAAATAGAACTACCATATGACCCAGCAATCCCACTACTGGGCATATACCCTGAGAAAACCATAATTCAAAAAGAGTCATGTACCAAAATGTTCATTGCAGCTCTATTTACAATAGCCCAGAGATGGAAACAACCTAAGTGTCCATCATCGGATGAATGGATAAAGAAGATGTGGCACATATATACAATGGAATATTACTCAGCCATAAAAAGAGACGAAATTGAGCTATTTGTAATGAGGTGGATAGACCTAGAGTCTGTCATACAGAGTGAAGTAAGTCAGAAAGAGAGAGACAAATACCGTATGCTAACACATATATATGGAATTTAAAAAAAAAAATGTCATGAAAAACCTAGGGGTGAAACAGGAATAAAGACACAGACTTACTAGAGAATGGACTTGAGGCTATGGGGAGGGGGAAGGGTAAACGGTGACAAAGCGATAAAGAGACATGGACATATATACACTACCAAACGTAAGGTAGATAGCTAGTGGGAGGCAGCCGCATAGCACAGGGAGATCAGCTCGGTGCTTTGTGACCGCCTGGAGGGGTGGGATGGGGAGGGTGGGAGGGAGGGAGACGCAAGCGGGAAGAGATATGGGAATATATGTATATATATGACTGATTCATTTTGTTGTGAAGCTGAAACTAACATACCATTGTAAAGCAATTATACTCCAATAAAGATGTTAAAAAAAAAAAAAAAAAAAAAAAAAACAAGGAACTACTGTATAGCACAGGGAACTACACTCAACATTTTGCAATAACCTATAAGGGGAAATAATCTGAAAAAGAATAGATATTTTTATTGACATCATCTATCAATGACAGTTAAAGTGTAACCTAAGGGAAGCTGGTGGTGAGTGCTTCTGACCCTGAAGACTTCAATCATCTAAAGTTTGGACTCTGCCTACTTCCCAAGGCCCTTAATGAACATATGTGTAGCCGTAGCTTAAAAAATTCCCCAGTTTGGGTTTCGGGGAGACACTGATTTTGAAAAAGCCCTGGTGTTCTCCTTACATGAATGGGACTCTTCCTACTGCTAAAACATGTCTGTCACACCCAGAGGATGGTATACCGTCTGATCGGGAAGAGTTTGGAAAAGGCATCTCATCTCCTCATCTCCTGGTGCTCGGGTTCACCCATCCAGCGTCTTTACTAACAGTCTCCCCACTTGGAGATGACAGCACTGTCAACATCCTGTTGCGTACAGTTTGGAATTTGTCCAGAGGATGAAGCGGAAGGATGAGGAACAATGAGAGACAAGTCCTAGGTGTTCAGACAGGCACATGTCACTCTAATTTCCAATCAGGAAGACGAATTGACCAAAGGCTAGGGTTGCCCATGGAAACAGTATAGGGCTTGAGGAAATCCCGCTGCTTTGTGGCCAGTTCCCATAAACACAAGTTGAACAATGGAACTCAGGGACAGTAAAATTCACGAAACTGCAGAGTTGAAAATATCCATCACTGAAAAATGTCTTGAGGAAAGTCAGAGAAAAGGACTTGTAAGCAAGGGAGAATGGCAGGAAAGGGATTTGAGGAGGTAGAAAGGACTCGCCATTAAGCACAAGAAAAGGAGCTGAACATTGCCAACATTGCAGTTGGCCAAAAAGGGTGTATGCGTTTTTTTCTGTATATATTCAAGAAAAGGGCATACACTTTTTTAGCCAACCAAACAGGTGGGCACTGGAAGTCAATACTACAAGAGATATCACTTCGCATCAGTCAGAAGAGCCATCCTCATAAAGCGTAAACAACAGAAATGCAGGACAGGGCAAGGAGAAGAGGGAGCCCTGTGAGACTTATAGTGGAAATGTATATTGCCAACGGCCATTCTGGAGAAGTGTATTGTGTTTACTAAAGCATCTAAAAAATGAGCTACAGAGCATAGGGCACTTGCACTCATGGGCGTATATCTTGGGAAAAACAAAAATCGAGAGGACACAGGCACCCCAATGTTTACCCCCTCTCTGTTTAAAAGATCCTCGACTAGGATATAACTTAAATGTCTCTGGAGAGAAAAAATGGATAGAGATGTGGTACTTAGGTAGAGTGGAATATTATTCAGCCTGGAAATCAATGAAATATGGCCAGTTGTAACAACTCCGGAGGAGTTACGTATGATCATTCTAAGTGACATAATTCAAAAAGAAAAAGACACATATCATAAGATATCACTTAAAGGTGGAATCCAAAATGGCTACACATGAAATAAATTACAAAACAAAAACATAGTCAAATATGTAGAAAACACGCATAAGGCTGCTAAACGGGAAAGGTGGGGAGGGGTGAGGCATCATCCAGGAGGTTGAAATTAGCAAAGATACCATTCCAAATACCAAACTGATAATCAACAAGGCCTACACGGTAGCTAAAAGAACTGCACTCAGCACACTCAAGTCACCGGAAAAGAATATATACGACTGGTAAGAATCTGAAAAAGAATTTACTGATGTCTCTCTGTACGTGAATCAAGTGGATGTACAGCAGCAAGAAACAGAGCTTTGAAAATCAGCTGTAACCAATATAGTAATAAATTGAAAAAAATAAACGACAGAGAGACAGAGAAAACCTCTTACAACTTTTCCTCAGGGCCGGTGATGCAACATGGATTGAACACATCTAGACCCACAGCAGGATGAGACATAAGGCTGGAAACTGTTTGCACTAAGAGAAATGTGAGGTTGGGTGAGGAAATGCACACCCTTTAAAGTAATACTACCTGGTACCCATTCAATGGGTCCCAAATCTGCAGGTTCAAGGAATCTTCCTACAGCTAAAACATGCATGGAAAACCCAGAGGACTGTACACCATGTGATCGGGAGATGTGTCTAAAATGCAGCTCATTTATCCTCTCCTGGTGCTCCTGTTCACCATTCCAGCCACGTTACTTAGAATCTCCCCACTTGGAGAATCAGCACATTTCAACTTCTGTTTCAAACATTTTGCAAATTGTGAGGAGGATGAACGGGAAGAGGGGGAACCAATGAGAGAATAGTTGTAGGGGTTTGGACGGGCACATATCACTCTAATTTCCCATTAAGAATAAGAATTGCAAAAAGGCTCAGCCCGCCTCGCCCGAGCCAAAATAGGGCCTGAAGCAATCCTGCGGGTTTGAGGCCAGCTCACAAAAGAGCAACTTAAAAAATGGAGCTCAGGGTCACTGCAATTCACAAACCTGCAGAGTTATAAATGAAAACTAACGTCCAAAAATATGTTGAGGTAAGGCAAAGAAGAGGATCTGAATGCAAGACAGAATTGCAAGAAACAGATTTCAAGAGATAGATTGGACTCGTCTTTAAAGCACATGAAAAGCGGCAGAATTTCGACAATGATGCAGTTGGCCCAAAAGGGCGTATGCGTTTTTTCCTGATTATATCCAGGAAAAAACGCATACACACTTTATGGGCAACGAAGCAAGCAAGCAATGCAAATGTGCACAACAAAGAAGTCTCATTTCCCACCGGTCAAAAGGGCCATCCTAAACAATTGTAAAAACCAGAAATGCAGGACAGGCCATGGAGAACAGGGAGCCTTTATACGCTGATGGGCAGTGTGTGAACTGCCGAGAGCCACTCTGGAGAAGTGTATGGTGGTTCCTAAATCATCTAAAAAACAGAGCTACAGAGCATAGGACACTTCCAATCATGGGAGTATATCTAGGGAAGTCTAAAAATCAACAAGACACAAGCACACCACAGTTTAGGGCTACTCTGTTTACAAGAACCTCAACTTCAGTACACCTTAAATATCCCAGGAAAGAGAACAATGGATAAAGAAGATGTGGTACTTATGTACAATGGAATATCTCTTCACCATGAAATCAATGTAATAAGGCTAGTAGAAGGATAAAGAGTGGATTTAGGTCCGATAATACTACTTGAAATAAGTCAAACAGAAAAAGAAACATATCATAAGATATCACTTATAGAGGGAGGGTAAATATGGCTGCACAAGAAATGAATTACAGAACAGAACAGTGTCTCACATTTAGAAAACACACTTATTTCAGCTTAAGGGGAAAGGAGAGGTGGGGTGATGCATAAAACCAGAGTTTGAAATTAGCACAGATACCGTTCAATAAACCAAATAGATATTAGACAAGATCTACACCTTGCTCAATGAACTGGCCTCAACACACCCTATACACCGCAGAGAAATATATCTGAGTAATAAGAATCTTAAAACCCATGTATTGATATATCTCCATAAGGGAATCAAGTGTGTGCAGAGCGGCACAAACACAGCAGTGAAAATGAGCTAAACCCCATTATAGAAATAAATTTTAAAAACAAAACGCAGAAACAATGAAAGAGAGAAAAATTCTTACAAAATTCGCTCAGGGGCTGTGATGCAACCTGGATTGACCACATATAAACCCACAGCTGGATAAGACATAAGGCTGGACACTTGGGGCTGAGAGGATTGGTGAGCTTTGGTGAGCAACTGCCAAAAGTTTAATGCAATACTTCATGCTACTCATTCCAAGGGTCCCAACACTCCAGGTTGAAGGGAATCTTCCTACAGCTAAACCATGCTTGGGAAACCCAGCGACTGGTATACCATATGATCGGGAAAGGTTTCTAAAACGCACCTCATTTTTCCTCTCCTGGGGCTCCGGATCGACATTCCAGCCGCTTTACTAAAAATATCCCCACATGGAGAGTCAATGCCTTTAAGTTCTGGTATCGCACAGTCTGCAGTTAGTGCGGAGGATGAATGGGAATAGGGGGAACCAGTAAGAAACTAGCTGTAGCAGTTTCAATGGGCACATGTAACTCTAATTTCATATCAGTGAGAAAAATAAACCAAAGGCACAGCAAGGTGCCCCAGAAGAACAATAGGGCCTGAAGGAATTCTGTGGTTATGAGGAAAGATCACAAAAATAAGAGCTGTAAAATGGAGCTAAGGGCCACTGCAATTCAAAATCTGCAGAGTTATAAAGGCCAACTATTTTCAAAAAGTATATTGAGGTAAGGCTATGAAGAGGTATTGAAAGCAAGGCAGAATTGCAGAAAACCGATTTCAGGAGGTAGACTGGAATTGCATTTAAAGCACAGGAAAAGAGGCAGAACATCAACAATGATGCACTTGGTCAAAAAGGGCATATGCGTTTTTTCCTGAATCTATTCAGCAAAAAACACATACGCCCTTTTGGGCCAACCAAGCAAGCTTGCAAAGGAAATCTGCACTACAATGAAGTCTCACTTCCCCCCGGTCAAAAGGGCCATCTGAAAAAAGTATAAAATCCAGAAAGGCAGGACAGGCCATGGAGAACTGGGAGCCCTGTTATGCTGATGGGCGGGATGTAAATTGCCAACAGCCACTTGGGAGAAGTGTATGGTGTTTCTTGAAACATCTAAAAAACAAAGCAACAGAGCCTAGGGCACTTCCACATATGGTCCTATAGCTTAGGGAAATTAAAATCAAAAAGACACAGCCACCCCAAAGTTTGGAACGGCTCTGTTTACAAGAACCTCGTTTACGGTACAAGTTCAATATCGCAGAAAGTGAAAAATGGATAAAGAAGTTGTGCTACTTACGTACAATGCAATATCACTCAGCAATGAAATCTATGTCATCAGGCCTGTAGCAGCATAATGAGTGGATTCAGGTATGATGACTCTAACTGAAATAAGTCACACAGAAAAAGAAACATCATAAGATATCACTAATACACTGAATGTAAACTTGGCTACACAGGAACTGGATTACAAAACAGAACAGGGTCTCAAATTTAGAAAACCAACTTATGCTTGCTTAAGGGGAAAGGTGAGTTAGGGTGCTGCATAAAACCAGAGATTGAAATGAGCACAGATAAAGTTCCTTAAGCCAAATATGGAATAGACAAGAGCTACTCCTTGCTCAATGAAATGGACTCAACACCCCATATTAAATGCCTAAGAATGTACCTGACTAGTAAGTATCTTAAAACCTATGGATTGCTATGTCTCTGAAAGAGAATCAAGCGTGTGTACAGGGGCATAAACGCAGCAGTGATAGGATTGGAGAGGTTCGGTGAGCAAATGAAGACCCTTTGAAGTCATATTGCATGGTACCCATTCCACGGGTCTCAACTCTCCAGGTTTAAGGGATTCTTCCTTCAGCTAAAACATGCATGTGGAACCCAGAGTATGATCAACCATTTGATCGGGAGACGTGTTCCAATATGTCTGAGCTCTCATCCCCTGGTACTCGGGTGCAACATTCCAGACGCTTTACTAACACTCTCCCGACTTGGAGAGTCATTGCCTTTAACCTCCTGTTTGGCCCAGTTTGCAATTTCTGCGTAAGATGAACAGGAATAGGGAGAACCAATGAGAGACTAGCTGGAGGTGTCTGAACGGGCAAATTTAACTCTCATTTCCCACCAGGAAGAGGAATTAACCAAAGGGTCAGCATGCCGTGCCAGAAACAGATGAGGGCCTGAAGCAATCCTGCGGTGTTGCGGCCAGCTCACAAGAAAGCGAGTTGAAGAAAGGAGCTAAGGGGCACTGTAATTCACAAACCTGCAGAGTTATAAATGACAGCTATCGTCCAAAAATATACTGAAGTAAGGCTGCCAAGAGGACTTGAAAGAGGGTCAGAATTGCAGGAAACCGATTTCAGGAGGTAGACTGGAATTGCATTTAAAGCATAGGAAAAGAGGCAGAACGTCCACAATGATGCACTTGTCCAAAAAGGGCGTATGCGTTTTTTCCTGAATATATTCAGGAAAAAACGCATACGCCCTTTTCGGCCAACCAAGCAAGCTTGCAAAGGAAATCTGCACTACAATGAAGTCTCACTTCCCCCCGGTCAAAAGGGCCATCTGAAAAAAGTGTAAAATCCAGAAAGGCAGGACAGGCCATGGAGAACTGGGAACCTTGTTATGCTGATGGGCGGGATGTAAATTGCCAACAGCCACTTGGGAGAAGTGTATGGTGTTTCCTGAAACATCTAAAAAACAAAGCCACAGAGCCTAGGGCACTTCCACTTATGGTCCTATAGCTTAGGGAAATTAAAATCAAAAAGACACAGCCACCCCAAAATTTGGGATGGCTCTGTTTACAAGAACCCCGTTTATGGTACAAGTTCAATATCGCAGAAATTGAAAAATGAATAAAGAAGTTGTGGTACTTACGTACAATGCAATATCACTCAGCAATAAAATCTATGTTATCAGGCCCGTAGAAGCATAATGAGTGGATTCAGGTATGATGATTCTAAGTGAAATAAGTCACACAGAAAAAGAAACATCATAAGATATCACTAATACACGGAATGTAAACTTGGCTACACAGGAACTGGATTACAAAACACAACAGGGTCTCAAATGTAGAAAACCAACTTATGCTTGCTTAAGGGGGAAGGTGAGTTGGGGTGCTGCATAAACCAGAGATTGAAATGAGCACAGATAAAGTTCCTTAAGCCAAACATGGAATAGACAAGAACTACTCCTTGCTCAACGAAATGGACTCAACACCCCATATTAAACGCCTAAGAATGTACCTGACTAGTAACTATCTTAAAACCTATGGATTGCTATGTCTCTGAAAGAAAATCAAGCGTGTGTACAGGGGCATAAACGCAGCAGTGATAGGATTGGAGAGGTTCGGTGATCAAATGAAAACCCTTTGAAGTCATATTGCATGGTACCCATTCCACGGGTCTCAACTCTCCAGGTTTAAGGGATTCTGCCTTCAGCTAAAACATGCACGTGGAACCCAGAGTATGATCAACCGTGTGATCGGGAGACGTGTTCCAATATGTCTCAGTTCTCGTCCCCTGGTACTCGGGTGCAACATTCCACACGCTTTACTAACACTCTCCCGACTTGGAGAGTCAGTGCCTTTAACCTCCTGTTTGGCCCAGTTTGCAAATTCTCCGGAAGATGATCAGGAATAGGGAGAACCAATGAGAGACTAGCTGAGGTGTCTGGACGGGCAAATTTAACTCTCATTTCCCACCAGGAAGAGGAATTAACCAAAGGCTCAGCGTGCCTTGCCGGAACCAGATTAGGGCCTGAAGCAATCCTGCGCTGTTGCGGCCAACTCACAAGAAAGCGAGTTGAAGAAAGGAGCTCAGGGGCACTGTAATTCACAAACCTGCAGAGTTATAAATGACAGCTATCGTCCAAAAATATACTGAAGTAAGGCTGCCAAGAGGACTTGAAAGTGGGGCAGAATTGCAGGAAACCGATTTCAGGAGGTAGACTGGAATTGCATTTAAAGCATAGGAAAAGAGGCAGAACGTCCACAATGATGCACTTGGCCAAAAAGGGCATATGCGTTTTTTCCTGAATATATTCAGGAAAAAACGCATACGCCCTTTTTGGCCAACCAAGCAAGCTTGCAAAGGAAATCTGCACTACAATGAAGTCTCACTTCCCCCGGTCAAAAGGGCAACCTGAAAAAAGTGTAAAATCCAGAAAGGCAGGACAGGCCATGGAGAACTGGGAGCCTTGTTATGCTGATGGGCAGGATGTAAATTGCCAAGAGCCACTCGGGAGAGGTGTATGGTGTTTCCTGAAACATCTAAAGAACAAAGCAACAGAGTCTAGGGCACTTCCACTTATGGTCCTATAGCTTAGGGAAATTAAAATCAAAAACACACAGCCACCCCAAAGTTTGGGATGGCTCTGTTTACAAGAACCTCGTTTACGGTACAAGTTCAATATCACAGAAAGTGAAAAATGGATAAAGAAGTTGTGGTACTTACGTACAATGCAATATCACTCAGCAATGAAATCTATGTCATCAGGCCCGTAGCAGCATAATGAGTGGATTCAGGTATGATGATTCTAACTGAAATAAGTCACACAGAAAAAGAAATATCATAAGATATCACTAATACATGGAATGTAAACTTGGCTACACAGGAACTGGATTACAAAACAGAACAGGGTCTCAAATTTAGAAAACCAACATATGCTTGCTTAAGGAGAAAGTTGAGTTGGGGTGCTGCATAAAACCAGAGATTGAAATGAGCACAGATAAAGTTCCTTAAGCCAAATATGGAATAGACAAGAACTACTCCTTGCTCAATGAAATGGACTCAACACCCCATATTAAACGCCTAAGAATGTACCTGACTAGTAAGTATCTTAAAACCTATGGATTGCTATGTCTCTGAAAAAAAATCAAGCGTGTGTACAGGGGCATAAACGCAGCAGTGATAGGATTGGAGAGGTTCGGTGAGCAAATGAAGACCCTTTGAAGTCATATTGCATGGTACCCATTCCACGGGTCTCAACTCTCCAGGTTTAAGGGATTCTTCCTTCAGCTAAAACATGCACGTGGAACCCAGAGTATGATCAACCGTGTGATCGGGAGACGTGTTCCAATATGTCTCAGTTCTCGTCCCCTGGTACTCGGGTGCAACATTCCAGACGCTTTACTAACACTCTCCCGACTTGGAGAGTCAGTGCCTTTAACCTCCTGTTTGGCCCAGTTTGCAATTTCTGCGGAAGATGAACCGGAATAGGGAGAACCAATGAGAGACTAGCTGGAGGTGTCTGGACGGGCAAATTTAACTCTCATTTCCCACCAGGAAGAGGAATTAACCAAAAGCTCAGCGTGCCGTGCCGGAACCAGAATAGGGCCTGAAGCAATCCTGCGGTGTTGCGGCCAGCTCACAAGAAAGCGAGTTGAAGAAAGGAGCTCAGGGGCACTGTAATTCACAAACCTGCAGAGTTATAAATGACAGCTATCGTCCAAAAATATACTGAAGTAAGGCTGCCAAGAGGACTTGAAAGCGGGGCAGAATTGCAGGAAACCGATTTCAGGAGGTAGACTGGAATTGCATTTAAAGCATAGGAAAAGAGGCAGAACGTCCACAATGATGCGCTTGGCCAAGCAAGCTTGCAAAGGAAATCTGCACTACAATGAAGTCTCACTTCCCCCCGGTCAAAAGGGCCATCTGAAAAAGTGTAAAATCCAGAAAGGTAGGACAGGCCATGGAGAACTGGGAGCCTTGTTATGCTGATGGGCGGGATGTCAATTGCCAAGAGCCACTTGGGAGAGGTGTATGGTGTTTCCTGAAACATCTAAAAAACAAAGCAACAGAGCCTAGGGCACTTCCACTTATGGTCCTATAGCTTAGGGAAATTAAAATCAAAAAGACACAGCCACCCCAAAGTTTGGGACGGCTCTGTTTACAAGAACCTCGTTTACGGTACAAGTTCAATATCGCAGAAAGTGAAAAATGGATAAAGAAGTTGTGGTACTTACGTACAATTCAATATCACTCAGCAATGAAATCTATGTCATCAGGCCCGTAGCAGCATAATGAGTGGATTCAGGTATGATGATTCTAACTGAAATAAGTCACACAGAAAAAGAAACATCATAAGATATCACTAATACACGGAATGTAAACTTGGCTACACAGGAACTGGATTACAAAACAGAACAGGGTCTCAAATTTAGAAAACCAACTTATGCTTGCTTAAGGGGAAAGGTGAGTTGGGGTGCTGCATAAAACCAGAGATTGAAATGAGCACAGATAAAGTTCCTTAAGCCAAATATGGAATAGACAAGAGCTACTCCTTGCTCAACAAAGTGGACTCAACACCCCATATTAAACGCCTAAGAATGTACCTGACTAGTAAGTATCTTAAAACCTATGGATTGCTATGTCTCTGAAAGAGAATCAAGCGTGTGTACAGGGGCATAAACGCAGCAGTGATAGGATTGGAGAGGTTCGGTGAGCAAATGAAGACCCTTTGAAGTCATATTGCATGGTACCCATTCCACGGGTCTCAACTCTCCAGGTTTAAGGGATTCTTCCTTCAGCTTAAACATGCATGTGGAACCCAGAGTATGATCAACCGTGTGATCGGGAGACGTGTTCCAATATGTCTCAGTTCTCGTCCCCTGGTACTCGGGTGCAACATTCCAGACGCTTTACTAACACTCTCCCGACTTGGAGAGTCAGTGCCTTTAACCTCCTGTTTGGCCCAGTTTGCAATTTCTGCGGAAGATGAACAGGAATAGGAGAACCAATGAGAGACTAGCTGGAGGTGTCTGGACGGGCAAATTTAACTCTCATTTCCCACCAGGAAGAGGAATTAACCAAAGGCTCAGCGTGCCGTGCCGGAACCAGATTAGGGCCTGAAGCAATCCTGCGGTGTTGCGGCCAGCTCACAAGAAAACGAGTTGAAGAAAGGAGCTCAGGGGCACTGTAATTCACAAACCTGCAGAGTTATAAATGACAGCTATCGTCCAAAAATATACTGAAGTAAGGCTGCCAAGAGGACTTGAAAGCGGGGCAGAATTGCAGGAAACCGATTTCAGGAGGTAGACTGGAATTGCATTTAAAGCATAGGAAAAGAGGCAGAACGTCCACAATGATGCACTTGGCCAGAAAGGGCGTATGCGTTTTTTCCTGAATATATTCAGGAAAAAACGCATACGCCCTTTTTGGCCAACCAAGCAAGCTTGCAAAGGAAATCTGCACTACAATGAAGTCTCACTTCCCCCCGGTCAAAAGGACCATCTGAAAAAAGTGTAAAATCCAGAAAGGCAGGACAGGCCATGGAGAACTGGGAGCCTTGTTATGCTGATGGGCGGGATGTAAATTGCCAACAGCCACTCGGGAGAGGTGTATGGTGTTTCCTGAAACATCTAAAAAACAAAGCAACAGAGCCTAGGGCACTTCCACTTATGGTCCTATAGCTTAGGGAAATTAAAATCAAAAAGACACAGCCACCCCAAAGTTTGGGACGGCTCTGTTTACAAGAACCTCGTTTACGGTACAAGTTCAATATCGCAGAAAGTGAAAAATGGATAAAGAAGTTGTGGTACTTACGTACAATGCAATATCACTCAGCAATGAAATCTATGTCATCAGGCCCGTAGCAGCATAATGAGTGGATTCAGGTATGATGATTCTAACTGAAATAAGTCACACAGAAAAAGAAACATCATAAGATATCACTAATACACGGAATGTAAACTTGGCTACACAGGAACTGGATTACAAAACAGAACAGGGTCTCAAATTTAGAAAACCAACTTATGCTTGCTTAAGGGGAAAGGTGAGTTGGGGTGCTGCATAAAACCAGAGATTGAAATGAGCACAGATAAAGTTCCTTAAGCCAAATATAGAATAGACAAGAACTACTCCTTGCTCAACGAAATGGACTCAACACCCCATATTAAATGCCTAAGAATGTACCTGACTAGTAAGTATCTTAAAACCTATGCACTGCTATGTCTCTGAAAGAAAATCAAGCATGTGTACAGGGGCATAAACGCAGCAGTGATAGGATTGGAGAGGTTCGGTGAGCAAATGAAGACCCTTTGAAGTCATATTGCATGGTACCCATTCCACGGGTCTCAACTCTCCAGGTTTAAGGGATTCTTCCTTCAGCTAAAACATGCACGTGGAACCCAGAGTATGATCAACCGTGTGATCGGGAGACGTGTTCCAATATGTCTCAGTTCTCGTCCCCTGGTACTCGGGTGCAACATTCCACACGCTTTACTAACACTCTCCCGACTTGGAGAGTCACTGCCTTTAACCTCCTGTTTGGCCCAGTTTGCAATTTCTGCGGAAGATGAACAGGAATAGGGAGAACCAATGAGAGACTAGCTGGAGGTGTCTGGACGGGCAAATTTAACTCTCATTTCCCACCAGGAAGAGGAATTAACCAAAGGCTCAGCGTGCCGTGCCGGAACCAGATTAGGGCCTGAAGCAATCCTGCGGTGTTGCGGCCAGCTCACAAGAAAGCGAGTTGAAGAAAGGAGCTCAGGGGCACTGTAATTCACAAACCTGCAGAGTTATAAATGACAGCTATCGTCCAAAAATATACTGAAGTAAGGCTGCCAAGAGGACTTGAAAGCGGGGCAGAATTGCAGGAAACCGATTTCAGGAGGTAGACTGGAATTGCATTTAAAGCATAGGAAAAGAGGCAGAACGTCCACAATGATGCACTTGGCCAAAAAGGGCGTATGCGTTTTTTCCTGAATATATTCAGGAAAAAACGCATACGCCTTTTTTGGCCAACCAAGCAAGCTTGCAAAGGAAATCTGCACTACAATGAAGTCTCACTTCCCCCCGGTCAAAAGGGCCATCTGAAAAAAGTGTAAAATCCAGAAAGGCAGGACAGGCCATGGAGAACTGGGAGCCTTGTTATGCTGATGGGCGGGATGTAAATTGCCAACAGCCACTCGGGAGAGGTGTATGGTGTTTCCTGAAACATCTAAAAAACAAAGCAACAGAGCCTAGGGCACTTCCACTTATGGTCCTATAGCTTAGGGAAATTAAAATCAAAAAGACACAGCCACCCCAAAGTTTGGGACGGCTCTGTTTACAAGAACCTCGTTTACGGTACAAGTTCAATATCGCAGAAAGTGAAAAATGGATAAAGAAGTTGTGGTAATTACGTACAATGCAATATCACTCAGCAATGAAATCTATGTCATCAGGCCCGTAGCAGCATAATGAGTGGATTCAGGTATGATGATTCTAACTGAAATAAGTCACACAGAAAAAGAAACATCATAAGATATCACTAATACACGGAATGTAAACTTGGCTACACAGGAACTGGATTACAAAACAGAACAGGGTCTCAAATTTAGAAAACCAACTTATGCTTGCTTAAGGGGAAAGGTGAGTTGGGGTGCTGCATAAAACCAGAGATTAAAATGAGCACAGATAAAGTTCCTTAAGCCAAATATAGAATAGACAAGAACTACTCCTTGCTCAACGAAATGGACTCAACACCCCATATTAAATGCCTAAGAATGTACCTGACTAGTAAGTATCTTAAAACCTATGCACTGCTATGTCTCTGAAAGAAAATCAAGCATGTGTACAGGGGCATAAACGCAGCAGTGATAGGATTGGAGAGGTTCGGTGAGCAAATGAAGACCCTTTGAAGTCATATTGCATGGTACCCATTCCACGGGTCTCAACTCTCCAGGTTTAAGGGATTCTTCCTTCAGCTAAAACATGCACGTGGAACCCAGAGTATGATCAACCGTGTGATCGGGAGACGTGTTCCAATATGTCTCAGTTCTCGTCCCCTGGTACTCGGGTGCAACATTCCAGACGCTTTACTAACACTCTCCCGACTTGGAGAGTCAGTGCCTTTAACCTCCTGTTTGGCCCAGTTTGCAATTTCTGCGGAAGATGAACAGGAATAGGGAGAACCAATGAGAGACTAGCTGGAGGTGTCTGGACGGGCAAATTTAACTCTCATTTCCCACCAGGAAGAGGAATTAACCAAAGGCTCAGCGTGCCGTGCCGGAACCAGATTAGGGCCTGAAGCAATCCTGCGGTGTTGCGGCCAGCTCACAAGAAAGCGAGTTGAAGAAAGGAGCTCAGGGGCACTGTAATTCACAAACCTGCAGAGTTATAAATGACAGCTATCGTCCAAAAATATACTGAAGTAAGGCTGCCAAGAGGACTTGAAAGCGGGGCAGAATTGCAGGAAACCGATTTCAGGAGGTAGACTGGAATTGCATTTAAAGCATAGGAAAAGAGGCAGAACGTCCACAATGATGCACTTGGCCAAAAAGGGCGTATGCGTTTTTTCCTGAATATATTCAGGAAAAAACGCATACGCCCTTTTTGTCCAACCAAGCAAGCTTGCAAAGGAAATCTGCACTACAATGAAGTCTCACTTCCCCCCGGTCAAAAGGGCCATCTGAAAAAAGTGTAAAATCCAGAAAGGCAGGACAGGCCATGGAGAACTGGGAGCCTTGTTATGCTGATGGGCGGGATGTAAATTGCCAACAGCCACTCGGGAGAGGTGTATGGTGTTTCCTGAAACATCTAAAAAACAAAGCAACAGAGCCTAGGGCACTTCCACTTATGGTCCTATAGCTTAGGGAAATTAAAATCAAAAAGACACAACCACCCCAAAGTTTGGGATGGCTCTGTTTACAAGAACCTCGTTTACGGTACAAGTTCAATATCGCAGAAAGTGAAAAATGGATAAAGAAGTTGTGGTACTTACGTACAATGCAATATCACTCAGCAATGAAATCTATGTCATCAGGCCCGTAGCAGCATAATGAGTGGATTCAGGTATGATGATTCTAACTGAAATAAGTCACACAGAAAAAGAAACATCATAAGATATCACTAATACACGGAATGTAAACTTGGCTACACAGGAACTGGATTACAAAACAGAACAGGGTCTCAAATTTAGAAAACCAACTTATGCTTGCTTAAGGGGAAAGGTGAGTTGGGGTGCTGCATAAAACCAGAGATTGAAATGAGCACAGATAAAGTTCCTTAAGCCAAATATAGAATAGACAAGAACTACTCCTTGCTCAACGAAATGGACTCAACACCCCATATTAAATGCCTAAGAATGTACCTGACTAGTAAGTATCTTAAAACCTATGCACTGCTATGTCTCTGAAAGAAAATCAAGCATGTGTACAGGGGCATAAACGCAGCAGTGATAGGATTGGAGAGGTTCGGTGAGCAAATGAAGACCCTTTGAAGTCATATTGCATGGTACCCATTCCACGGGTCTCAACTCTCCAGGTTGAAGGGATTCTGCCTTCAGGTAAAACATGCACGTGGAACCCGGAGTATGATCAACCGTGTGATCGGGAGACGTGTTCCAATATGTCTCAGTTCTGTTCCCTGGTACTCGGGTGCAACATTCCACACGCTTTACTAACACTCTCCCGACTTGGAGAGTCAGTGCCTTTATCCTCCTGTTTGGCCCATTTGCAATTTCTGAGGAAGATGAACAGGAATAGGGAGAACCAATGAGAGACTAGCTGGAGGTGTCTGGACGGGCAAATTTAACTCTCATTTCCCACCAGGAAGAGGAATTAACCAAAAGCTCAGCGTGCCGTGCCGGAACCAGAATAGGGCCTGAAGCAATCCTGCGGTGTTGCGGCCAGCTCACAAGAAAGCGAGTTGAAGAAAGGAGCTCAGGGGCACTGTAATTCACAAACCTGCAGAGTTATAAATGACAGCTATCGTCCAAAAATATACTGAAGTAAGGCTGCCAAGAGGACTTGAAAGCGGGGCAGAATTGCAGGAAACCGATTTCAGGAGGTAGACTGGAATTGCATTTAAAGCATAGGAAAAGAGGCAGAACGTCCACAATGATGCGCTTGGCCAAAAAGGGCGTATGCATTTTTTCCTGAATATATTCAGGAAAAAACGCATACGCCCTTTTTGGCCAACCAAGCAAGCTTGCAAAGGAAATCTGCACTACAATGAAGTCTCACTTCCCCCCGGTCAAAAGGGCCATCTGAAAAAAGTGTAAAATCCAGAAAGGCAGGACAGGCCATGGAGAACTGGGAGCCTTGTTATGCTGATGGGCGGGATGTAAATTGCCAACAGCCACTCGGGAGAGGTGTATGGTGTTTCCTGAAACATCTAAAAAACAAAGCAACAGAGCCTAGGGCACTTCCACTTATGGTCCTATAGCTTAGGGAAATTAAAATCAAAAAGACACAGCCACCCCAAAGTTTGGGACGGCTCTGTTTACAAGAACCTCATTTACGGTACAAGTTCAATATCGCAGAAAGTGAAAAATGGATAAAGAAGTTGTGGTACTTACGTACAATGCAATATCACTCAGCAATGAAATCTATGTCATCAGGCCCGTAGCAGCATAATGAGTGGATTCAGGTATGATGATTCTAACTGAAATAAGTCACACAGAAAAAGAAACATCATAAGATATCACTAATACACGGAATGTAAACTTGGCTACACAGGAACTGGATTACAAAACAGAACAGGGTCTCAAATTTAGAAAACCAACTTATGCTTGCTTAAGGGGAAAGGTGAGTTGGGGTGCTGCATAAAACCAGAGATTGAAATGAGCACAGATAAAGTTCCTTAAGCCAAATATAGAATAGACAAGAACTACTCCTTGCTCAACGAAATGGACTCAACACCCCATATTAAATGCCTAAGAATGTACCTGACTAGTAAGTATCTTAAAACCTATGCACTGCTATGTCTCTGAAAGAAAATCAAGCATGTGTACAGGGGCATAAACGCAGCAGTGATAGGATTGGAGAGGTTCGGTGAGCAAATGAAGACCCTTTGAAGTCATATTGCATGGTACCCATTCCACGGGTCTCAACTCTCCAGGTTTAAGGGATTCTTCCTTCAGCTAAAACATGCACGTGGAACCCAGAGTATGATCAACCGTGTGATCGGGAGACGTGTTCCAATATGTCTCAGTTCTCGTCCCCTGGTACTCGGGTGCAACATTCCACACGCTTTACTAACACTCTCCCGACTTGGAGAGTCAGTGCCTTTAACCTCCTGTTTGGCCCAGTTTGCAATTTCTGCGGAAGATGAACAGGAATAGGGAGAACCAATGAGAGACTAGCTGGAGGTGTCTGGACGGGCAAATTTAACTCTCATTTCCCACCAGGAAGAGGAATTAACCAAAGGCTCAGCGTGCCGTGCCGGAACCAGATTAGGGCCTGAAGCAATCCTGCGGTGTTGCGGCCAGCTCACAAGAAAGCGAGTTGAAGAAAGGAGCTCAGGGGCACTGTAATTCACAAACCTGCAGAGTTATAAATGACAGCTATCGTCCAAAAATATACTGAAGTAAGGCTGCCAAGAGGACTTGAAAGCGGGGCAGAATTGCAGGAAACCGATTTCAGGAGGTAGACTGGAATTGCATTTAAAGCATAGGAAAAGAGGCAGAACGTCCACAATGATGCACTTGGCCAAAAAGGGCGTATGCGTTTTTTCCTGAATATATTCAGGAAAAAACGCATACGCGCTTTTTGGCCAACAATGAAGTCTCACTTCCCCCCGGTCAAAAGGGCCATCTGAAAAAAGTGTAAAATCCAGAAAGGCAGGACAGGCCATGGAGAACTGGGAGCCTTGTTATGCTGATGGGCGGGATGTCAATTGCCAAGAGCCACTCGGGAGAGGTGTATGGTGTTTCCTGAAACATCTAAAAAACAAAGCAACAGAGCCTAGGGCACTTCCACTTATGGTCCTATAGCTTAGGGAAATTAAAATCAAAAAGACACAGCCACCCCAAAGATTGGGACGGCTCTGTTTACAAGAACCTCGTTTACGGTACAAGTTCAATAGCACAGAAAGTGAAAAATGGATAAAGAAGTTGTGGTACTTACGTACAATGCAATATCACTCAGCAATGAAATCTATGTCATCAGGCCCGTAGCAGCATAATGAGTGGATTCAGGTATGATGATTCTAACTGAAATAAGTCACACAGAAAAAGAAACATCATAAGATATCACTAATACACGGGATGTAAACTTGGCTACACAGGAACTGGATTACAAAACAGAACAGGGTCTCAAATTTAGAAAACCAACTTATGCTTGCTTAAGGGTAAAGGTGAGTTGGGGTGCTGCATAAAGCCAGAGATTGAAATGAGCACAGATAAAGTTCCTTAAGCCAAATATGGAATAGACAAGAACTACTCCTTGCTCAACGAAATGGACTCAACACCCCATATTAAACGCCTAAGAATGTACCTGACTAGTAAGTATCTTAAAACCTATGGATTGCTATGTCTCTGAAAGAAAATGAAGCATGTGTACAGGGGCATAAACGCAGCAGTGATAGGATTGGAGAGGTTCGGTGAGCAAATGAAGACCCTTTGAAGTCATATTGCATGGTACCCATTCCACGGGTCTCAACTCTCCAGGTTTAAGGGATTCTTCCTTCAGCTAAAACATGCATGTGGAACCCAGAGTAAGATCAACCATTTGATCGGGAGACGTGTTCCAATATGTCTGAGCTCTCATCCCCTGGTACTCGGGTGCAACATTCCAGACGCTTTACTAACACTCTCCCGACTTGGAGAGTCATTGCCTTTAACCTCCTGTTTGGCCCAGTTTGCAATTTCTGCGTAAGATGAACAGGAATAGGGAGAACCAATGAGAGACTAGCTGGAGGTGTCTGAACGGGCAAATTTAACTCTCATTTCCCACCAGGAAGAGGAATTAACCAAAGGGTCAGCATGCCGTGCCAGAAACAGATGAGGGCCTGAAGCAATCCTGCGGTGTTGCGGCCAGCTCACAAGAAAGCGAGTTGAAGAAAGGAGCTCAGGGGCACTGTAATTCACAAACCTGCAGAGTTATAAATGACAGCTATCGTCCAAAAATATACTGAAGTAAGGCTGCCAAGAGGACTTGAAAGAGGGTCAGAATTGCAGGAAACCGATTTCAGGAGGTAGACTGGAATTGCATTTAAAGCATAGGAAAAGAGGCAGAACGTCCACAATGATGCACTTGTCCAAAAAGGGCGTATGCGTTTTTTCCTGAATATATTCAGGAAAAAACTCATACGCCCTTTTCGGCCAACCAAGCAAGCTTGCAAAGGAAATCTGCACTACAATGAAGTCTCACTTCCCCCCGGTCAAAAGGGCCATCTGAAAAAAGTGTAAAATCCAGAAAGGCAGGACAGGCCATGGAGAACTGGGAGCCTTGTTATGCTGATGGGCGGGATGTAAATTGCCAACAGCCATTTGGGAGAAGTGTATGGTGTTTCCTGAAACATCTAAAAAACAAAGCCACAGAGCCTAGGGCACTTCCACTTATGGTCCTATAGCTTAGGGAAATTAAAATCAAAAAGACACAGCCACCCCAAAATTTGGGACGGCTCTGTTTACAAGAACCCCGTTTATGGTACAAGTTCAATATCGCAGAAATTGAAAAATGAATAAAGAATTTGTGGTACTTACGTACAATGCAATATCACTCAGCAATGAAATCTATGTTATCAGGCCCGTAGAAGCATAATGAGTGGGTTCAGGTATGATGATTCCTACTGAAATAAGTGACACAGAAAAAGAAACATCATAAGATATCACTAATACACGGAATGTAAACTTGGCTACACAGGAACTGGATTACAAAACAGAACAGGGTCTCAAATTTAGAAAACAAACTTATGCTTGCTTAAGGGGAAAGGTGAGTTGGGGTGCTGCATAAAACCAGAGATTGAAATGAGCACAGATAAAGTTCCTTAAGCCAAATATGGAATAGACAAGAACTACTCCTTGCTCAACGAAATGGACTCAACACCCCATATTAAACGCCTAAGAATGTACCTGACTAGTAAGTATCTTAAAACCTATGGATTGCTATGTCTCTGAAAGAAAATGAAGCGTGTGTACAGGGGCATAAACGCAGCAGTGATAGGATTGGAGAGGTTCGGTGAGCAAATGAAGACCCTTTGAAGTCATATTGCATGGTACCCATTCCACGGGTCTCAACTCTCCAGGTTTAAGGGATTCTTCCTTCAGCTAAAACATGCACGTGGAACCCAGCGTATGATCAACCGTGTGATCGGGAGACGTGTTCCAATATGTCTCAGTTCTCGTCCCCTGGTACTCGGGTGCAACATTCCAGACGCTTTACTAACACTCTCCCGACTTGGAGAGTCAGTGCCTTTAACCTCCTGTTTGGCCCAGTTTGCAATTTCTGCGGAAGATGAACAGGAATAGGGAGAACCAATGAGAGACTAGCTGGAGGTGTCTGGACGGGCAAATTTAACTCTCATTTCCCACCAGGAAGAGGAATTAACCAAAGGCTCAGCGTGCCGTGCCGGAACCAGATTAGGGCCTGAAGCAATCCTGCGGTGTTGCGGCCAGCTCACAAGAAAGCGAGTTGAAGAAAGGAGCTCAGGGGCACTGTAATTCACAAACCTGCAGAGTTATAAATGACAGCTATCATCCAAAAATATACTGAAGTAAGGCTGCCAAGAGGACTTGAAAGCGGGGCAGAATTGCAGGAAACCGATTTCAGGAGGTAGACTGGAATTGCATTTAAAGCATAGGAAAAGAGGCAGAACGTCCACAATGATGCACTTGGACAAAAAGGGCGTATGCGTTTTTTCCTGAATATATTCAGGAAAAAACGCATACGCCCTTTTTGGCCAACCAAGCAAGCTTGCAAAGGAAATCTGCACTACAATGAAGTCTCACTTCCCCCTGGTCAAAAGGGCCATCTGAAAAAAGTGTAAAATCCAGAAAGGCAGGACAGGCCATGGAGAACTGGGAGCCTTGTTTTGCTGATGGGTGGGATGTAAATTGCCAAGAGCCACTCGGGAGAGGTGTATGGTGTTTCCTGAAACATCTAAAAAACAAAGCAACAGAGCCTAGGGCACTTCCACTTATGGTCCTATTGCTTAGGGAAATTAAAATAAAAAAGACACAGCCACCCCAAAGATTGGGACGGCTCTGTTTACAAGAACCTCGTTTACGGTACAAGTTCAATAGCGCAGAAAGTGAAAAATGGATAAAGAAGTTGTGGTACTTACGTACAATGCAATATCACTCAGCAATGAAATCTATGTCATCAGGCCCGTAGCAGCATAATGAGTGGATTCAGGTATGATGATTCTAACTGAAATAAGTCAAACAGAAAAAGAAACATCATAAGATATCACTAATACACGGGATGTAAACTTGGCTACACAGGAACTGGATTACAAAACAGAACAGGGTCTCAAATTTAGAAAACCAACTTATGCTTGCTTAAGGGGAAAGGTGAGTTGGGGTGCTGCATCAAACCAGAGATTGAAATGAGCACAGATAAAGTTCCTTAAGCCAAATATGGAATAGACAAGAACTACTCCTTGCTCAACGAAATGGACTCAACACCCCATATTAAACGCCTAAGAATGTACCTGACTAGTAAGTATCTTAAAACCTATGCACTGCTATGTCTCTGAAAGAAAATGAAGCGTGTGTACAGGGGCATAAACGCAGCAGTGATAGGATTGGAGAGGTTCGGTGAGCAAATGAAGACCCTTTGAAGTCATATTGCATGGTACCCATTCCACGGGTCTCAACTCTCCAGGTTTAAGGGATTCTTCCTTCAGCTAAAACATGCATGTGGAACCCAGAGTATGATCAACCATGTGATCGGGATATGTGTTCCAATATGTCTCAGTTCTCGTCCCCTGGTACTCGGGTGTAACATTCCAGACGCTTTACTAACACTCTCCCGACTTGGAGAGTCAGTGCCTTTAACCTCCTGTTTGGCCCAGTTTGCAATTTCTTCCGTAGATGAACAGGAATAGGGAGAAGCAATGAGAGACAAACTGGAGGGGTCTGGACGGGCAAATTTAACTCTCATTTCCCACCAGGAAGAGGAATTAACCAAAGGCTCAGCGTGCCGTGCCGGAACCAGATTAGGGCCTGAAGCAATCATGCGGTGTTGCGGCCAGCTCACAAGAAAGCGCGTTGAAGAAAGGAGCTCAGGGGCACTGTAATTCACAAACCTGCAGAGTTATAAATGACAGCTATCGTCCAAAAATATACTGAAGTAAGGCTGCCAAGAGGACTTGAAAGCGGGGCAGAATTGCAGGAACCCGATTTCAGGAGGTAGACTTGAATTGCATTTAAAGCATAGGAAAAGAGGCAGAACGTCCACAATGATGCACTTGGCCAAAAAGGGCGTATGCATTTTTTCCTGAATATATTCAGGAAAAAACGCATACGCCCTTTTTGGCCAACCAAGCAAGCTTGCAAAGGAAATCTGCACTACAATGAAGTCTCACTTCCCCCCGGTCAAAAGGGCCATCTGAAAAAAGTGTAAAATCCAGAAAGGCAGGACAGGCCATGGAGAACTGGGAGCCTTGTTATGCTGATGGGCGGGATGTCAATTGCCAAGAGCCACTCGGGAGAGGTGTATGGTGTTTCCTGAAACATCTAAAAAACAAAGCAACAGAGCCTAGGGCACTTCCACTTATGGTCCTATAGCTTAGGGAAATTAAAATCAAAAAGACACAGCCACCCCAAAGATTGGGACGGCTCTGTTTAAAAGAACCTCGTTTACGGTACAAGTTCAATAGCACAGAAAGTGAAAAATGGATAAAGAAGTTGGGTACTTACGTACAATGCAATATCACTCAGCAATGAAATCTATGTCATCAGGCCCGTAGCAGCATAATGAGTGGATTCAGGTATGATGATTCTAACTGAAATAAGTCACACAGAAAAAGAAACATCATAAGATATCACTAATACACGGGATGTAAACTTGGCTACACAGGAACTGGATTACAAAACAGAACAGGGTCTCAAATTTAGAAAACCAACTTATGCTTGCTTAAGGGTAAAGGTGAGTTGGGGTGCTGCATAAAGCCAGAGATTGAAATGAGCACAGATAAAGTTCCTTAAGCCAAATATGGAATAGACAAGAACTACTCCTTGCTCAACGAAATGGACTCAACACCCCATATTAAACGCCTAAGAATGTACCTGACTAGTAAGTATCTTAAAACCTATGGATTGCTATGTCTCTGAAAGAAAATGAAGCGTGTGTACAGGGGCATAAACGCAGCAGTGATAGGATTGGAGAGGTTCGGTGAGCAAATGAAGACCCTTTGAAGTCATATTGCATGGTACCCATTCCACGGGTCTCAACTCTCCAGGTTTAAGGGATTCTTCCTTCAGCTAAAACATGCACGTGGAACCCAGAGTATGATCAACCGTGTGATCGGGAGACGTGTTCCAATATGTCTCAGTTCTCGTCCCCTGGTACTCGGGTGCAACATTCCAGACGCTTTACTAACACTCTCCCGACTTGGAGAGTCAGTGCCTTTAACCTCCTGTTTGGCCCAGTTTGCAATTTCTGCGGAAGATGAACAGGAATAGGGAGAACCAATGAGAGACTAGCTGGAGGTGTCTGGACGGGCAAATTTAACTCTCATTTCCCACCAGGAAGAGGAATTAACCAAAGGCTCAGCGTGCCGTGCCGGAACCAGATTAGGGCCTGAAGCAATCCTGCGGTGTTGCGGCCAGCTCACAAGAAAGCGAGTTGAAGAAAGGAGCTCAGGGGCACTGTAATTCACAAACTTGCAGAGTTATAAATGACAGCTATCGTCCAAAAATATACTGAAGTAAGGCTGCCAAGAGGACTTGAAAGCGGGGCAGAATTGCAGGAAACCGATTTCAGGAGGTAGACTGGAATTGCATTTAAAGCATAGGAAAAGAGGCAGAACGTCCACAATGATGCACTTGGCCAAAAAGGGCGTATGCGTTTTTTCCTGAATATATTCAGGAAAAAACGCATACGCCCTTTTTGGCCAACCAAGCAAGCTTGCAAAGGAAATCTGCACTACAATGAAGTCTCACTTCCCCCCGGTCAAAAGGGCCATCTGAAAAAAGTGTAAAATCCAGAAAGGCAGGACAGGCCATGGAGAACTGGGAGCCTTGTTATGCTGATGGGCGGGATGTCAATTGCCAAGAGCCACTCGGGAGAGGTGTATGGTGTTTCCTGAAACATCTAAAAAACAAAGCAACAGAGCCTAGGGCACTTCCACTTATGGTCCTATAGCTTAGGGAAATTAAAATCAAAAAGACACAGCCACCCCAAAGTTTGGGACGGCTCTGTTTACAAGAACCTCATTTACGGTACAAGTTCAATATCACAGAAAGTGAAAAATGGATAAAGAAGTTGTGGTACTTACGTACAATGCCATATCACTCAGCAATGATATCTATGTCATCAGGCCCATAGCAGCATAATGAGTGGATTCAGGTATGATGATTCTAACTGAAATAAGTCACACAGAAAAAGAAACATCATAAGATATCACTAATACACGGGATGTAAACTTGGCTACACAGGAACTGGATTACAAAACAGAACAGGGTCTCAAATTTAGAAAACAAACTTATGCTTGCTTAAGGGGAAAGGTGAGTTGGGGTGCTGCATAAAACCAGAGATTGAAATGAGCACAGATAAAGTTCCTTAAGCCAAATATAGAATAGACAAGAACTACTCCTTGCTCAATGAAATGGACTCAACACCCCATATTAAACGCCTAAGAATGTACCTGACTAGTAAGTATCTTAAAACCTATGGATTGCTATGTCTCTGAAAGAAAATGAAGCGTGTGTACAGGGGCATAAACGCAGCAGTGATAGGATTGGAGAGGTTCGGTGAGCAAATGAAGACCCTTTGAAGTCATATTGCATGGTACCCATTCCACGGGTCTCAACTCTCCAGGTTTAAGGGATTCTTCCTTCAGCTAAAACATGCACGTGGAACCCAGAGTATGATCAACCGTGTGATCGGGAGACGTGTTCCAATATGTCTCAGTTCTCGTCCCCTGGTACTCGGGTGCAACATTCCAGACGCTTTACTAACACTCTCCCGACTTGGAGAGTCAGTGCCTTTAACCTCCTGTTTGGCCCAGTTTGCAATTTCTGCGGAAGATGAACAGGAATAGGGAGAACCAATGAGAGACTAGCTGGAGGTGTCTGGACGGGCAAATTTAACTCTCATTTCCCACCAGGAAGAGGAATTAACCAAAGGCTCAGCGTGCCGTGCCGGAACCAGATTAGGGCCTGAAGCAATCCTGCGGTGTTGCGGCCAGCTCACAAGAAAGCGAGTTGAAGAAAGGAGCTCAGGGGCACTGTAATTCACAAACCTGCAGAGTTATAAATGACAGCTATCGTCCAAAAATATACTGAAGTAAGGCTGCCAAGAGGACTTGAAAGCGGGGCAGAATTGCAGGAAACCGATTTCAGGAGGTAGACTGGAATTGCATTTAAAGCATAGGAAAAGAGGCAGAACGTCCACAATGATGCACTTGGCCAAAAAGGGCGTATGCGTTTTTTCCTGAATATATTCAGGAAAAAACGCATACGCCCTTTTTGGCCAACCAAGCAAGCTTGCAAAGGAAATCTGCACTACAATGAAGTCTCACTTCCCCCCGGTCAAAAGGGCCATCTGAAAAAAGTGTAAAATCCAGAAAGGCAGGACAGGCCATGGAGAACTGGGAGCCTTGTTATGCTGATGGGCGGGATGTCAATTGCCAAGAGCCACTCGGGAGAGGTGTATGGTGTTTCCTGAAACATCTAAAAAACAAAGCAACAGAGCCTAGGGCACTTCCACTTATGGTCCTATAGCTTAGGGAAATTAAAATCAAAAAGACACAGCCACCCCAAAGATTGGGACGGCTCTGTTTAAAAGAACCTCGTTTACGGTACAAGTTCAATAGCACAGAAAGTGAAAAATGGATAAAGAAGTTGGGTACTTACGTACAATGCAATATCACTCAGCAATGAAATCTATGTCATCAGGCCCGTAGCAGCATAATGAGTGGATTCAGGTATGATGATTCTAACTGAAATAAGTCACACAGAAAAAGAAACATCATAAGATATCACTAATACACGGGATGTAAACTTGGCTACACAGGAACTGGATTACAAAACAGAACAGGGTCTCAAATTTAGAAAACCAACTTATGCTTGCTTAAGGGTAAAGGTGAGTTGGGGTGCTGCATAAAGCCAGAGATTGAAATGAGCACAGATAAAGTTCCTTAAGCCAAATATGGAATAGACAAGAACTACTCCTTGCTCAACGAAATGGACTCAACACCCCATATTAAACGCCTAAGAATGTACCTGACTAGTAAGTATCTTAAAACCTATGGATTGCTATGTCTCTGAAAGAAAATGAAGCGTGTGTACAGGGGCATAAACGCAGCAGTGATAGGATTGGAGAGGTTCGGTGAGCAAATGAAGACCCTTTGAAGTCATATTGCATGGTACCCATTCCACGGGTCTCAACTCTCCAGGTTTAAGGGATTCTTCCTTCAGCTAAAACATGCACGTGGAACCCAGAGTATGATCAACCGTGTGATCGGGAGACGTGTTCCAATATGTCTCAGTTCTCGTCCCCTGGTACTCGGGTGCAACATTCCAGACGCTTTACTAACACTCTCCCGACTTGGAGAGTCAGTGCCTTTAACCTCCTGTTTGGCCCAGTTTGCAATTTCTGCGGAAGATGAACAGGAATAGGGAGAACCAATGAGAGACTAGCTGGAGGTGTCTGGACGGGCAAATTTAACTCTCATTTCCCACCAGGAAGAGGAATTAACCAAAGGCTCAGCGTGCCGTGCCGGAACCAGATTAGGGCCTGAAGCAATCCTGCGGTGTTGCGGCCAGCTCACAAGAAAGCGAGTTGAAGAAAGGAGCTCAGGGGCACTGTAATTCACAAACTTGCAGAGTTATAAATGACAGCTATCGTCCAAAAATATACTGAAGTAAGGCTGCCAAGAGGACTTGAAAGCGGGGCAGAATTGCAGGAAACCGATTTCAGGAGGTAGACTGGAATTGCATTTAAAGCATAGGAAAAGAGGCAGAACGTCCACAATGATGCACTTGGCCAAAAAGGGCGTATGCGTTTTTTCCTGAATATATTCAGGAAAAAACGCATACGCCCTTTTTGGCCAACCAAGCAAGCTTGCAAAGGAAATCTGCACTACAATGAAGTCTCACTTCCCCCCGGTCAAAAGGGCCATCTGAAAAAAGTGTAAAATCCAGAAAGGCAGGACAGGCCATGGAGAACTGGGAGCCTTGTTATGCTGATGGGCGGGATGTAAATTGCCAACAGCCACTCGGGAGAGGTGTATGGTGTTTCCTGAAACATCTAAAAAACAAAGCAACAGAGCCTAGGGCACTTCCACTTATGGTCCTATAGCTTAGGGAAATTAAAATCAAAAAGACACAGCCACCCCAAAGTTTGGGACGGCTCTGTTTACAAGAACCTCGTTTACGGTACAAGTTCAATATCGCAGAAAGTGAAAAATGGATAAAGAAGTTGTGGTACTTACGTACAATGCAATATCACTCAGCAATGAAATCTATGTCATCAGGCCCGTAGCAGCATAATGAGTGGATTCAGGTATGATGATTCTAACTGAAATAAGTCACACAGAAAAAGAAACATCATAAGATATCACTAATACACGGGATGTAAACTTGGCTACACAGGAACTGGATTACAAAACAGAACAGGGTCTCAAATTTAGAAAACCAACTTATGCTTGCTTAAGGGGAAAGGTGAGTTGGGGTGCTGCATAAAACCAGAGATTGAAATGAGCACAGATAAAGTTCCTTAAGCCAAATATGGAATAGACAAGAATTACTCCTTGCTCAACGAAATGGACTCAACACCCCATATTAAACGCCTAAGAATGTACCTGACTAGTAAGTATCTTAAAACCTATGGATTGCTATGTCTCTGAAAGAAAATCAAGCGTGTGTACAGGGGCATAAACGCAGCAGTGATAGGATTGGAGAGGTTCGGTGAGCAAATGAAGACCCTTTGAAGTCATATTGCATGGTACCCATTCCACGGGTCTCAACTCTCCAGGTTTAAGGGATTCTTCCTTCACCTAAAACATGCACGTGGAACCCAGAGTATGATCAACCGTGTGACCGGGAGACGTGTTCCAATATGTCTCAGTTCTCGTCCCCTGGTACTCGGGTGCAACATTCCAGACGCTTTACTAACACTCTCCCGACTTGGAGAGTCAGTGCCTTTAACCTCCTGTTTGGCCCAGTTTGCAATTTCTGCGGAAGATGAACAGCAATAGGGAGAACCAATGAGAGACTAGCTGGAGGTGTCTGGACGGGCAAATTTAACTCTCATTTCCCACCAGGAAGAGGAATTAACCAAAGGCTCAGCGTGCCGTGCCGGAACCAGATTAGGGCCTGAAGCAATCCTGCGGTGTTGCGGCCAGCTCACAAGAAAGCGAGTTGAAGAAAGGAGCTCAGGGGCACTGTAATTCACAAACCTGCAGAGTTATAAATGACAGCTATCGTCCAAAAATATACTGAAGTAAGGCTGCCAAGAGGACTTGAAAGCGGGGCAGAATTGCAGGAAACCGATTTCAGGAGGTAGACTGGAATTGCATTTAAAGCATAGGAAAAGAGGCAGAACGCCCACAATGATGCACTTGGCCAAAAAGGGCGTATGCGTTTTTTCCTGAATATATTCAGGAAAAAACACATACGCCCTTTTTGGCCAACCAAGCAAGCTTGCAAAGGAAATCTGCACTACAATGAAGTCTCACTTCCCCCCGGTCAAAAGGGCCATCTGAAAAAAGTGTAAAATCCAGAAAGGCAGGACAGGCCATGGAGAACTGGGAGCCTTGTTATGCTGATGGGCGGGATGTAAATTGCCAAGAGCCACTCGGGAGAGGTGTATGGTGTTTCCTGAAACATCTAAAAAACAAAGCAACAGAGCCTAGGGCACTTCCACTTATGGTCCTATAGCTTAGGGAAATTAAAATCAAAAAGACACAGCCACCCCAAAGTTTGGGACGGCTCTGTTTACAAGAACCTCGTTTACGGTACAAGTTCAATATCGCAGAAAGTGAAAAATGGATAAAGAAGTTGTGGTACTTACGTACAATGCCATATCACTCAGCAATGAAATCTATGTCATCAGGCCCGTAGCAGCATAATGAGTGGATTCAGGTATGATGATTCTAACTGAAATAAGTCACACAGAAAAAGAAACATCATAAGATATCACTAATACACGGGATGTAAACTTGGCTACACAGGAACTGGATTACAAAACAGAACAGGGTCTCAAATTTAGAAAACCAACTTATGCTTGCTTAAGGGGAAAGGTGAGTTGGGGTGCTGCATAAAACCAGAGATTGAAATGAGCACAGATAAAGTTCCTTAAGCCAAATATGGAATAGACAAGAACTACTCCTTGCTCAACGAAATGGACTCAACACCCCATATTAAACGCCTAAGAATGTACCTGACTAGTAAGTATCTTAAAACCTATGGATTGCTATGTCTCTGAAAGAAAATCAAGCGTGTGTACAGGGGCATAAACGCAGCAGTGATAGGATTGGAGAGGTTCGGTGAGCAAATGAAGACCCTTTGAAGTCATATTGCATGGTACCCATTCCACGGGTCTCAACTCTCCAGGTTTAAGGGATTCTTCCTTCAGCTAAAACATGCACGTGGAACCCAGAGTATGATCAACCGTGTGATCGGGAGACGTGTTCCAATATGTCTCAGTTCTCGTCCCCTGGTACTCGGGTGCAACATTCCAGACGCTTTACTAACACTCTCCCGACTTGGAGAGTCAGTGCCTTTAACCTCCTGTTTGGCCCAGTTTGCAATTTCTGCGGAAGATGAACAGGAATAGGGAGAACCAATGAGAGACTAGCTGGAGGTGTCTGGACGGGCAAATTTAACTCTCATTTCCCACCAGGAAGAGGAATTAACCAAAGGCTCAGCGTGCCGTGCCGGAACCAGATTAGGGCCTGAAGCAATCCTGTGGTGTTGCGGCCAGCTCACAAGAAAGCGAGTTGAAGAAAGGAGCTCAGGGGCACTGTAATTCACAAACCTGCAGAGTTATAAATGACAGCTATCGTCCAAAAATATACTGAAGTAAGGCTGCCAAGAGGACTTGAAAGCGGGGCAGAATTGCAGGAAACCGATTTCAGGAGGTAGACTGGAATTGCATTTAAAGCATAGGAAAAGAGGCAGAACGCCCACAATGATGCACTTGGCCAAAAAGGGCGTATGCGTTTTTTCCTGAATATATTCAGGAAAAAACACATACGCCCTTTTTGGCCAACCAAGCAAGCTTGCAAAGGAAATCTGCACTACAATGAAGTCTCACTTCCCCCCGGTCAAAAGGGCCATCTGAAAAAAGTGTAAAATCCAGAAAGGCAGGACAGGCCATGGAGAACTGGGAGCCTTGTTATGCTGATGGGCGGGATGTAAATTGCCAAGAGCCACTCCGGAGAGGTGTATGGTGTTTCCTGAAACATCTAAAAAACAAAGCAACAGAGCCTAGGGCACTTCCACTTATGGTCCTATAGCTTAGGGAAATTAAAATCAAAAAGACACAGCCACCCCAAAGTTTGGGACGGCTCTGTTTACAAGAACCTCGTTTACGGTACAAGTTCAATATCGCAGAAAGTGAAAAAATGGATAAAGAAGTTGTGGTATTTACGTACAATGCAATATCACTCAGCAATGAAATCTATGTCATCAGGCCCGTAGCAGCATAATGAGTGGATTCAGGTATGATGATTCTAACTGAAATAAGTCACACAGAAAAAGAAACATCATAAGATATCACTAATACACGGGATGTAAACTTGGCTACACAGGAACTGGATTACAAAACAGAACAGGGTCTCAAATTTAGAAAACCAACTTATGCTTGCTTAAGGGGAAAGGTGAGTTGGGGTGCTGCATAAAACCAGAGATTGAAATGAGCACAGATAAAGTTCCTTAAGCCAAATATGGAATAGACAAGAACTACTCCTTGCTCAACGAAATGGACTCAACACCCCATATTAAACGCCTAAGAATGTACCTGACTAGTAAGTATCTTAAAACCTATGGATTGCTATGTCTCTGAAAGAAAATCAAGCGTGTGTACAGGGGCATAAACGCAGCAGTGATAGGATTGGAGAGGTTCGGTGAGCAAATGAAGACCCTTTGAAGTCATATTGCATGGTACCCATTCCACGGGTCTCAACTCTCCAGGTTTAAGGGATTCTTCCTTCAGCTAAAACATGCACGTGGAACCCAGAGTATGATCAACCGTGTGATCGGGAGACGTGTTCCAATATGTCTCAGTTCTCGTCCCCTGGTACTCGGGTGCAACATTCCAGACGCTTTACTAACACTCTCCCGACTTGGAGAGTCACTGCCTTTAACCTCCTGTTTGGCCCAGTTTGCAATTTCTGCGGAAGATGAACAGGAATAGGGAGAACCAATGAGAGACTAGCTGGAGGTGTCTGGACGGGCAAATTTAACTCTCATTTGCCACCAGGAAGAGGAATTAACCAAAGGCTCAGCGTGCCGTGCCGGAACCAGATTAGGGCCTGAAGCAATCCTGCGGTGTTGCGGCCAGCTCACAAGAAAGCGAGTTGAAGAAAGGAGCTCAGGGGCACTGTAATTCACAAACCTGCAGAGTTATAAATGACAGCTATCGTCCAAAAATATACTGAAGTAAGGCTGCCAAGAGGACTTGAAAGCGGGGCAGAATTGCAGGAAACCGATTTCAGGAGGTAGACTGGAATTGCATTTAAAGCATAGGAAAAGAGGCAGAACGTCCACAATGATGCACTTGGCCAAAAAGGGCGTATGCGTTTTTTCCTGAATATATTCAGGAAAAAACGCATACGCCCTTTTTGGCCAACCAAGCAAGCTTGCAAAGGAAATCTGCACTACAATGAAGTCTCACTTCCCCCCGGTCAAAAGGGCCATCTGAAAAAAGTGTAAAATCCAGAAAGGCAGGACAGGCCATGGAGAACTGGGAGCCTTGTTATGCTGATGGGCGGGATGTAAATTGCCAAGAGCCACTCCGGAGAGGTGTATGGTGTTTCCTGAAACATCTAAAAAACAAAGCAACAGAGCCTAGGGCACTTCCACTTATGGTCCTATAGCTTAGGGAAATTAAAATCAAAAAGACACAGCCACCCCAAAGTTTGGGACGGCTCTGTTTACAAGAACCTCGTTTACGGTACAAGTTCAATATCGCAGAAAGTGAAAAAATGGATAAAGAAGTTGTGGTACTTACGTACAATGCAATATCACTCAGCAATGAAATCTATGTCATCAGGCCCGTAGCAGCATAATGAGTGGATTCAGGTATGATGATTCTAACTGAAATAAGTCACACAGAAAAAGAAACATCATAAGATATCACTAATACACGGGATGTAAACTTGGCTACACAGGAACTGGATTACAAAACAGAACAGGGTCTCAAATTTAGAAAACCAACTTATGCTTGCTTAAGGGGAAAGGTGAGTTGGGGTGCTGCATAAAACCAGAGATTGAAATGAGCACAGATAAAGTTCCTTAAGCCAAATATGGAATAGACAAGAACTACTCCTTGCTCAACGAAATGAACTCAACACCCCATATTAAACGCCTAAGAATGTACCTGACTAGTAAGTATCTTAAAACCTATGGATTGCTATGTCTCTGAAAGAAAATCAAGCGTGTGTACAGGGGCATAAACGCAGCAGTGATAGGATTGGAGAGGTTCGGTGAGCAAATGAAGACCCTTTGAAGTCATATTGCATGGTACCCATTCCACGGGTCTCAACTCTCCAGGTTTAAGGGATTCTTCCTTCAGCTAAAACATGCACGTGGAACCCAGAGTATGATCAACCGTGTGATCGGGAGACGTGTTCCAATATGTCTCAGTTCTCGTCCCCTGGTACTCGGGTGCAACATTCCAGACGCTTTACTAACACTCTCCCGACTTGGAGAGTCACTGCCTTTAACCTCCTGTTTGGCCCAGTTTGCAATTTCTGCGGAAGATGAACAGGAATAGGGAGAACCAATGAGAGACTAGCTGGAGGTGTCTGGACGGGCAAATTTAACTCTCATTTCCCACCAGGAAGAGGAATTAACCAAAGGCTCAGCGTGCCGTGCCGGAACCAGATTAGGGCCTGAAGCAATCCTGCGGTGTTGCGGCCAGCTCACAAGAAAGCGAGTTGAAGAAAGGAGCTCAGGGGCACTGTAATTCACAAACCTGCAGAGTTATAAATGACAGCTATCGTCCAAAAATATACTGAAGTAAGGCTGCCAAGAGGACTTGAAAGCGGGGCAGAATTGCAGGAAACCGATTTCAGGAGGTAGACTGGAATTGCATTTAAAGCATAGGAAAAGAGGCAGAACGTCCACAATGATGCACTTGGCCAAAAAGGGCGTATGCGTTTTTTCCTGAATATATTCAGGAAAAAACGCATACGCCCTTTTTGGCCAACCAAGCAAGCTTGCAAAGGAAATCTGCACTACAATGAAGTCTCACTTCCCCCCGGTCAAAAGGGCCATCTGAAAAAAGTGTAAAATCCAGAAAGGCAGGACAGGCCATGGAGAACTGGGAGCCTTGTTATGCTGATGGGCGGGATGTAAATTGCCAACAGCCACTCGGGAGAGGTGTATGGTGTTTCCTGAAACATCTAAAAAACAAAGCAACAGAGCCTAGGGCACTTCCACTTATGGTCCTATAGCTTAGGGAAATTAAAATCAAAAAGACACAGCCACCCCAAAGTTTGGGACGGCTCTGTTTACAAGAACCTCATTTACGGTACAAGTTCAATATCACAGAAAGTGAAAAATGGATAAAGAAGTTGTGGTACTTACGTACAATGCCATATCACTCAGCAATGATATCTATGTCATCAGGCCCATAGCAGCATAATGAGTGGATTCAGGTATGATGATTCTAACTGAAATAAGTCACACAGAAAAAGAAACATCATAAGATATCACTAATACACGGGATGTAAACTTGGCTACACAGGAACTGGATTACAAAACAGAACAGGGTCTCAAATTTAGAAAACCAACTTATGCTTGCTTAAGGGGAAAGGTGAGTTGGGGTGCTGCATAAAACCAGAGATTGAAATGAGCACAGATAAAGTTCCTTAAGCCAAATATAGAATAGACAAGAACTACTCCTTGCTCAATGAAATGGACTCAACACCCCATATTAAACGCCTAAGAATGTACCTGACTAGTAAGTATCTTAAAACCTATGGATTGCTATGTCTCTGAAAGAAAATCAAGCGTGTGTACAGGGGCATAAACGCAGCAGTGATAGGATTGGAGAGGTTCGGTGAGCAAATGAAGACCCTTTGAAGTCATATTGCATGGTACCCATTCCACGGGTCTCAACTCTCCAGGTTTAAGGGATTCTTCCTTCAGCTAAAACATGCACGTGGAACCCAGAGTATGATCAACCGTGTGATCGGGAGACGTGTTCCAATATGTCTCAGTTCTCGTCCCCTGGTACTCGGGTGCAACATTCCAGACGCTTTACTAACACTCTCCCGACTTGGAGAGTCAGTGCCTTTAACCTCCTGTTTGGCCCAGTTTGCAATTTCTGCGGAAGATGAACAGGAATAGGGAGAACCAATGAGAGACTAGCTGGAGGTGTCTGGACGGGCAAATTTAACTCTCATTTGCCACCAGGAAGAGGAATTAACCAAAGGCTCAGCGTGCCGTGCCGGAACCAGATTAGGGCCTGAAGCAATCCTGCGGTGTTGCGGCCAGCTCACAAGAAAGCGAGTTGAAGAAAGGAGCTCAGGGGCACTGTAATTCACAAACCTGCAGAGTTATAAATGACAGCTATCGTCCAAAAATATACTGAAGTAAGGCTGCCAAGAGGACTTGAAAGCGGGGCAGAATTGCAGGAAACCGATTTCAGGAGGTAGACTGGAATTGCATTTAAAGCATAGGAAAAGAGGCAGAACGTCCACAATGATGCACTTGGCCAAAAAGGGCGTATGCGTTTTTTCCTGAATATATTCAGGAAAAAACGCATACGCCCTTTTTGTCCAACCAAGCAAGCTTGCAAAGGAAATCTGCACTACAATGAAGTCTCACTTCCCCCCGGTCAAAAGGGCCATCTGAAAAAAGTGTAAAATCCAGAAAGGCAGGACAGGCCATGGAGAACTGGGAGCCTTGTTATGCTGATGGGCGGGATGTAAATTGCCAAGAGCCACTCGGGAGAGGTGTATGGTGTTTCCTGAAACATCTAAAAACAAAGCAACAGAGCCTAGGGCACTTCCACTTATGGTCCTATAGCTTAGGGAAATTAAAATCAAAAAGACACAGCCACCCCAAAGTTTGGGACGGCTCTGTTTACAAGAACCTCGTTTACGGTACAAGTTCAATATCGCAGAAAGTGAAAAATGGATAAAGAAGTTGTGGTACTTACGTACAATGCAATATCACTCAGCAATGAAATCTATGTCATCAGGCCCGTAGCAGCATAATGAGTGGATTCAGGTATGATGATTCTAACTGAAATAAGTCACACAGAAAAAGAAACATCATAAGATATCACTAATACACGGGATGTAAACTTGGCTACACAGGAACTGGATTACAAAACAGAACAGGGTCTCAAATTTAGAAAACCAACTTATGCTTGCTTAAGGGGAAAGGTGAGTTGGGGTGCTGCATAAAACCAGAGATTGAAATGAGCACAGATAAAGTTCCTTAAGCCAAATATGGAATAGACAAGAACTACTCCTTGCTCAACGAAATGGACTCAACACCCCATATTAAACGCCTAAGAATGTACCTGACTAGTAAGTATCTTAAAACCTATGGATTGCTATGTCTCTGAAAGAAAATCAAGCGTGTGTACAGGGGCATAAACGCAGCAGTGATAGGATTGGAGAGGTTCGGTGAGCAAATGAAGACCCTTTGAAGTCATATTGCATGGTACCCATTCCACGGGTCTCAACTCTCCAGGTTTAAGGGATTCTTCCTTCAGCTAAAACATGCACGTGGAACCCAGAGTATGATCAACCGTGTGATCGGGAGACGTGTTCCAATATGTCTCAGTTCTCGTCCCCTGGTACTCGGGTGCAACATTCCAGACGCTTTACTAACACTCTCCCGACTTGGAGAGTCACTGCCTTTAACCTCCTGTTTGGCCCAGTTTGCAATTTCTGCGGAAGATGAACAGGAATAGGGAGAACCAATGAGACACTAGCTGGAGGTGTCTGGACGGGCAAATTTAACTCTCATTTCCCACCAGGAAGAGGAATTAACCAAAGGCTCAGCGTGCCGTGCCGGAACCAGATTAGGGCCTGAAGCAATCCTGCGGTGTTGCGGCCAGCTCACAAGAAAGCGAGTTGAAGAAAGGAGCTCAGGGGCACTGTAATTCACAAACCTGCAGAGTTATAAATGACAGCTATCGTCCAAAAATATACTGAAGTAAGGCTGCCAAGAGGACTTGAAAGCGGGGCAGAATTGCAGGAAACCGATTTCAGGAGGTAGACTGGAATTGCATTTAAAGCATAGGAAAAGAGGCAGAACGTCCACAATGATGCACTTGGCCAAAAAGGGCGTATGCGTTTTTTCCTGAATATATTCAGGAAAAAACGCATACGCCCTTTTTGGCCAACCAAGCAAGCTTGCAAAGGAAATCTGCACTACAATGAAGTCTCACTTCCCCCCGGTCAAAAGGGCCATCTGAAAAAAGTGTAAAATCCAGAAAGGCAGGACAGGCCATGGAGAACTGGGAGCCTTGTTATGCTGATGGGCGGGATGTAAATTGCCAACAGCCACTCGGGAGAGGTGTATGGTGTTTCCTGAAACATCTAAAAAACAAAGCAACAGAGCCTAGGGCACTTCCACTTATGGTCCTATAGCTTAGGGAAATTAAAATCAAAAAGACACAGCCACCCCAAAGTTTGGGACGGCTCTGTTTACAAGAACCTCGTTTACGGTACAAGTTCAATATCGCAGAAAGTGAAAAATGGATAAAGAAGTTGTGGTACTTACGTACAATGCAATATCACTCAGCAATGAAATCTATGTCATCAGGCCCGTAGCAGCATAATGAGTGGATTCAGGTATGATGATTCTAACTGAAATAAGTCACACAGAAAAAGAAACATCATAAGATATCACTAATACACGGGATGTAAACTTGGCTACACAGGAACTGGATTACAAAACAGAACAGGGTCTCAAATTTAGAAAACCAACTTATGCTTGCTTAAGGGGAAAGGTGAGTTGGGGTGCTGCATAAAACCAGAGATTGAAATGAGCACAGATAAAGTTCCTTAAGCCAAATATGGAATAGACAAGAACTACTCCTTGCTCAACGAAATGGACTCAACACCCCATATTAAACGCCTAAGAATGTACCTGACTAGTAAGTATCTTAAAACCTATGGATTGCTATGTCTCTGAAAGAAAATCAAGCGTGTGTACAGGGGCATAAACGCAGCAGTGATAGGATTGGAGAGGTTCGGTGAGCAAATGAAGACCCTTTGAAGTCATATTGCATGGTACCCATTCCACGGGTCTCAACTCTCCAGGTTTAAGGGATTCTTCCTTCAGCTAAAACATGCACGTGGAACCCAGAGTATGATCAACCGTGTGATCGGGAGACGTGTTCCAATATGTCTCAGTTCTCGTCCCCTGGTACTCGGGTGCAACATTCCAGACGCTTTACTAACACTCTCCCGACTTGGAGAGTCAGTGCCTTTAACCTCCTGTTTGGCCCAGTTTGCAATTTCTGCGGAAGATGAACAGGAATAGGGAGAACCAATGAGAGACTAGCTGGAGGTGTCTGGACGGGCAAATTTAACTCTCATTTCCCACCAGGAAGAGGAATTAACCAAAGGCTCAGCGTGCCGTGCCGGAACCAGATTAGGGCCTGAAGCAATCCTGCGGTGTTGCGGCCAGCTCACAAGAAAGCGAGTTGAAGAAAGGAGCTCAGGGGCACTGTAATTCACAAACCTGCAGAGTTATAAATGACAGCTATCGTCCAAAAATATACTGAAGTAAGGCTGCCAAGAGGACTTGAAAGCGGGGCAGAATTGCAGGAAACCGATTTCAGGAGGTAGACTGGAATTGCATTTAAAGCATAGGAAAAGAGGCAGAACGTCCACAATGATGCACTTGGCCAAAAAGGGCGTATGCGTTTTTTCCTGAATATATTCAGGAAAAAACGCATACGCCCTTTTTGGCCAACCAAGCAAGCTTGCAAAGGAAATCTGCACTACAATGAAGTCTCACTTCCCCCCGGTCAAAAGGGCCATCTGAAAAAAGTGTAAAATCCAGAAAGGCAGGACAGGCCATGGAGAACTGGGAGCCTTGTTATGCTGATGGGCGGGATGTAAATTGCCAACAGCCACTCGGGAGAGGTGTATGGTGTTTCCTGAAACATCTAAAAAACAAAGCAACAGAACCTAGGGCACTTCCACTTATGGTCCTATAGCTTAGGGAAATTAAAATCAAAAAGACACAGCCACCCCAAAGTTTGGGACGGCTCTGTTTACAAGAACCTCATTTACGGTACAAGTTCAATATCACAGAAAGTGAAAAATGGATAAAGAAGTTGTGGTACTTACGTACAATGCCATATCACTCAGCAATGATATCTATGTCATCAGGCCCGTAGCAGCATAATGAGTGGATTCAGGTATGATGATTCTAACTGAAATAAGTCACACAGAAAAAGAAACATCATAAGATATCACTAATACACGGGATGTAAACTTGGCTACACAGGAACTGGATTACAAAACAGAACAGGGTCTCAAATTTAGAAAACCAACTTATGCTTGCTTAAGGGGAAAGGTGAGTTGGGGTGCTGCATAAAACCAGAGATTGAAATGAGCACAGATAAAGTTCCTTAAGCCAAATATGGAATAGACAAGAACTACTCCTTGCTCAACAAAATGGACTCAACACCCCATATTAAACGCCTAAGAATGTACCTGACTAGTAAGTATCTTAAAACCTATGGATTGCTATGTCTCTGAAAGAAAATCAAGCGTGTGTACAGGGGCATAAACGCAGCAGTGATAGGATTGGAGAGGTTCGGTGAGCAAATGAAGACCCTTTGAAGTCATATTGCATGGTACCCATTCCACGGGTCTCAACTCTCCAGGTTTAAGGGATTCTTCCTTCAGCTAAAACATGCACGTGGAACCCAGAGTATGATCAACCGTGTGATCGGGAGACGTGTTCCAATATGTCTCAGTTCTCGTCCCCTGGTACTCGGGTGCAACATTCCAGACGCTTTACTAACACTCTCCCGACTTGGAGAGTCAGTGCCTTTAACCTCCTGTTTGGCCCAGTTTGCAATTTCTGCGGAAGATGAACAGGAATAGGGAGAACCAATGAGAGACTAGCTGGAGGTGTCTGGACGGGCAAATTTAACTCTCATTTGCCACCAGGAAGAGGAATTAACCAAAGGCTCAGCGTGCCGTGCCGGAACCAGATTAGGGCCTGAAGCAATCCTGCGGTGTTGCGGCCAGCTCACAAGAAAGCGAGTTGAAGAAAGGAGCTCAGGGGCACTGTAATTCACAAACCTGCAGAGTTATAAATGACAGCTATCGTCCAAAAATATACTGAAGTAAGGCTGCCAAGAGGACTTGAAAGCGGGGCAGAATTGCAGGAAACCGATTTCAGGAGGTAGACTGGAATTGCATTTAAAGCATAGGAAAAGAGGCAGAACGTCCACAATGATGCACTTGGCCAAAAAGGGCGTATGCGTTTTTTCCTGAATATATTCAGGAAAAAACGCATACGCCCTTTTTGGCCAACCAAGCAAGCTTGCAAAGGAAATCTGCACTACAATGAAGTCTCACTTCCCCCCGGTCAAAAGGGCCATCTGAAAAAAGTGTAAAATCCAGAAAGGCAGGACAGGCCATGGAGAACTGGGAGCCTTGTTATGCTGATGGGCGGGATGTAAATTGCCAACAGCCACTCCGGAGAGGTGTATGGTGTTTCCTGAAACATCTAAAAAACAAAGCAACAGAACCTAGGGCACTTCCACTTATGGTCCTATAGCTTAGGGAAATTAAAATCAAAAAGACACAGCCACCCCAAAGTTTGGGACGGCTCTGTTTACAAGAACCTCATTTACGGTACAAGTTCAATATCACAGAAAGTGAAAAATGGATAAAGAAGTTGTGGTACTTACGTACAATGCCATATCACTCAGCAATGATATCTATGTCATCAGGCCCGTAGCAGCATAATGAGTGGATTCAGGTATGATGATTCTAACTGAAATAAGTCACACAGAAAAAGAAACATCATAAGATATCACTAATACACGGGATGTAAACTTGGCTACACAGGAACTGGATTACAAAACAGAACAGGGTCTCAAATTTAGAAAACCAACTTATGCTTGCTTAAGGGGAAAGGTGAGTTGGGGTGCTGCATAAAACCAGAGATTGAAATGAGCACAGATAAAGTTCCTTAAGCCAAATATAGAATAGACAAGAACTACTCCTTGCTCAATGAAATGGACTCAACACCCCATATTAAACGCCTAAGAATGTACCTGACTAGTAAGTATCTTAAAACCTATGGATTGCTATGTCTCTGAAAGAAAATCAAGCGTGTGTACAGGGGCATAAACGCAGCAGTGATAGGATTGGAGAGGTTCGGTGAGCAAATGAAGACCCTTTGAAGTCATATTGCATGGTACCCATTCCACGGGTCTCAACTCTCCAGGTTTAAGGGATTCTTCCTTCAGCTAAAACATGCACGTGGAACCCAGAGTATGATCAACCGTGTGATCGGGAGACGTGTTCCAATATGTCTCAGTTCTCGTCCCCTGGTACTCGGGTGCAACATTCCAGACGCTTTACTAACACTCTCCCGACTTGGAGAGTCACTGCCTTTAACCTCCTGTTTGGCCCAGTTTGCAATTTCTGCGGAAGATGAACAGGAATAGGGAGAACCAATGAGAGACTAGCTGGAGGTGTCTGGACGGGCAAATTTAACTCTCATTTCCCACCAGGAAGAGGAATTAACCAAAGGCTCAGCGTGCCGTGCCGGAACCAGATTAGGGCCTGAAGCAATCCTGCGGTGTTGCGGCCAGCTCACAAGAAAGCGAGTTGAAGAAAGGAGCTCAGGGGCACTGTAATTCACAAACCTGCAGAGTTATAAATGACAGCTATCGTCCAAAAATATACTGAAGTAAGGCTGCCAAGAGGACTTGAAAGCGGGGCAGAATTGCAGGAAACCGATTTCAGGAGGTAGACTGGAATTGCATTTAAAGCATAGGAAAAGAGGCAGAACGTCCACAATGATGCACTTGGCCAAAAAGGGCGTATGCGTTTTTTCCTGAATATATTCAGGAAAAAACGCATACGCCCTTTTTGTCCAACCAAGCAAGCTTGCAAAGGAAATCTGCACTACAATGAAGTCTCACTTCCCCCCGGTCAAAAGGGCCATCTGAAAAAAGTGTAAAATCCAGAAAGGCAGGACAGGCCATGGAGAACTGGGAGCCTTGTTATGCTGATGGGCGGGATGTAAATTGCCAAGAGCCACTCGGGAGAGGTGTATGGTGTTTCCTGAAACATCTAAAAAACAAAGCAACAGAGCCTAGGGCACTTCCACTTATGGTCCTATAGCTTAGGGAAATTAAAATCAAAAAGACACAGCCACCCCAAAGTTTGGGACGGCTCTGTTTACAAGAACCTCGTTTACGGTACAAGTTCAATATCGCAGAAAGTGAAAAATGGATAAAGAAGTTGTGGTACTTACGTACAATGCAATATCACTCAGCAATGAAATCTATGTCATCAGGCCCGTAGCAGCATAATGAGTGGATTCAGGTATGATGATTCTAACTGAAATAAGTCACACAGAAAAAGAAACATCATAAGATATCACTAATACACGGGATGTAAACTTGGCTACACAGGAACTGGATTACAAAACAGAACAGGGTCTCAAATTTAGAAAACCAACTTATGCTTGCTTAAGGGGAAAGGTGAGTTGGGGTGCTGCATAAAACCAGAGATTGAAATGAGCACAGATAAAGTTCCTTAAGCCAAATATGGAATAGACAAGAACTACTCCTTGCTCAACGAAATGGACTCAACACCCCATATTAAACGCCTAAGAATGTACCTGACTAGTAAGTATCTTAAAACCTATGGATTGCTATGTCTCTGAAAGAAAATCAAGCGTGTGTACAGGGGCATAAACGCAGCAGTGATAGGATTGGAGAGGTTCGGTGAGCAAATGAAGACCCTTTGAAGTCATATTGCATGGTACCCATTCCACGGGTCTCAACTCTCCAGGTTTAAGGGATTCTTCCTTCAGCTAAAACATGCACGTGGAACCCAGAGTATGATCAACCGTGTGATCGGGAGACGTGTTCCAATATGTCTCAGTTCTCGTCCCCTGGTACTCGGGTGCAACATTCCAGACGCTTTACTAACACTCTCCCGACTTGGAGAGTCAGTGCCTTTAACCTCCTGTTTGGCCCAGTTTGCAATTTCTGCGGAAGATGAACAGGAATAGGGAGAACCAATGAGAGACTAGCTGGAGGTGTCTGGACGGGCAAATTTAACTCTCATTTCCCACCAGGAAGAGGAATTAACCAAAGGCTCAGCGTGCCGTGCCGGAACCAGATTAGGGCCTGAAGCAATCCTGCGGTGTTGCGGCCAGCTCACAAGAAAGCGAGTTGAAGAAAGGAGCTCAGGGGCACTGTAATTCACAAACCTGCAGAGTTATAAATGACAGCTATCGTCCAAAAATATACTGAAGTAAGGCTGCCAAGAGGACTTGAAAGCGGGGCAGAATTGCAGGAAACCGATTTCAGGAGGTAGACTGGAATTGCATTTAAAGCATAGGAAAAGAGGCAGAACGCCCACAATGATGCACTTGGCCAAAAAGGGCGTATGCGTTTTTTCCTGAATATATTCAGGAAAAAACGCATACGCCCTTTTTGGCCAACCAAGCAAGCTTGCAAAGGAAATCTGCACTACAATGAAGTCTCACTTCCCCCCGGTCAAAAGGGCCATCTGAAAAAAGTGTAAAATCCAGAAAGGCAGGACAGGCCATGGAGAACTGGGAGCCTTGTTATGCTGATGGGCGGGATGTAAATTGCCAAGAGCCACTCGGGAGAGGTGTATGGTGTTTCCTGAAACATCTAAAAAACAAAGCAACAGAGCCTAGGGCACTTCCACTTATGGTCCTATAGCTTAGGGAAATTAAAATCAAAAAGACACAGCCACCCCAAAGTTTGGGACGGCTCTGTTTACAAGAACCTCATTTACGGTACAAGTTCAATATCACAGAAAGTGAAAAATGGATAAAGAAGTTGTGGTACTTACGTACAATGCCATATCACTCAGCAATGATATCTATGTCATCAGGCCCATAGCAGCATAATGAGTGGATTCAGGTATGATGATTCTAACTGAAATAAGTCACACAGAAAAAGAAACATCATAAGATATCACTAATACACGGGATGTAAACTTGGCTACACAGGAACTGGATTACAAAACAGAACAGGGTCTCAAATTTAGAAAACCAACTTATGCTTGCTTAAGGGGAAAGGTGAGTTGGGGTGCTGCATAAAACCAGAGATTGAAATGAGCACAGATAAAGTTCCTTAAGCCAAATATAGAATAGACAAGAACTACTCCTTGCTCAATGAAATGGACTCAACAACCCATATTAAACGCCTAAGAATGTACCTGACTAGTAAGTATCTTAAAACCTATGGATTGCTATGTCTCTGAAAGAAAATCAAGCGTGTGTACAGGGGCATAAACGCAGCAGTGATAGGATTGGAGAGGTTCGGTGAGCAAATGAAGACCCTTTGAAGTCATATTGCATGGTACCCATTCCACGGGTCTCAACTCTCCAGGTTTAAGGGATTCTTCCTTCAGCTAAAACATGCACGTGGAACCCAGAGTATGATCAACCGTGTGATCGGGAGACGTGTTCCAATATGTCTCAGTTCTCGTCCCCTGGTACTCGGGTGCAACATTCCAGACGCTTTACTAACACTCTCCCGACTTGGAGAGTCAGTGCCTTTAACCTCCTGTTTGGCCCAGTTTGCAATTTCTGCGGAAGATGAACAGGAATAGGGAGAACCAATGAGAGACTAGCTGGAGGTGTCTGGACGGGCAAATTTAACTCTCATTTCCCACCAGGAAGAGGAATTAACCAAAGGCTCAGCGTGCCGTGCCGGAACCAGATTAGGGCCTGAAGCAATCCTGCGGTGTTGCGGCCAGCTCACAAGAAAGCGAGTTGAAGAAAGGAGCTCAGGGGCACTGTAATTCACAAACCTGCAGAGTTATAAATGACAGCTATCGTCCAAAAATATACTGAAGTAAGGCTGCCAAGAGGACTTGAAAGCGGGGCAGAATTGCAGGAAACCGATTTCAGGAGGTAGACTGGAATTGCATTTAAAGCATAGGAAAAGAGGCAGAACGTCCACAATGATGCACTTGGCCAAAAAGGGCGTATGCGTTTTTTCCTGAATATATTCAGGAAAAAACGCATACGCCCTTTTTGGCCAACCAAGCAAGCTTGCAAAGGAAATCTGCACTACAATGAAGTCTCACTTCCCCCCGGTCAAAAGGGCCATCTGAAAAAAGTGTAAAATCCAGAAAGGCAGGACAGGCCATGGAGAACTGGGAGCCTTGTTATGCTGATGGGCGGGATGTAAATTGCCAAGAGCCACTCGGGAGAGGTGTATGGTGTTTCCTGAAACATCTAAAAAACAAAGCAACAGAGCCTAGGGCACTTCCACTTATGGTCCTATAGCTTAGGGAAATTAAAATCAAAAAGACACAGCCACCCCAAAGTTTGGGACGGCTCTGTTTACAAGAACCTCGTTTACGGTACAAGTTCAATATCGCAGAAAGTGAAAAATGGATAAAGAAGTTGTGGTACTTACGTACAATGCAATATCACTCAGCAATGAAATCTATGTCATCAGGCCCGTAGCAGCATAATGAGTGGATTCAGGTATGATGATTCTAACTGAAATAAGTCACACAGAAAAAGAAACATCATAAGATATCACTAATACACGGGATGTAAACTTGGCTACACAGGAACTGGATTACAAAACAGAACAGGGTCTCAAATTTAGAAAACCAACTTATGCTTGCTTAAGGGGAAAGGTGAGTTGGGGTGCTGCATAAAACCAGAGATTGAAATGAGCACAGATAAAGTTCCTTAAGCCAAATATGGAATAGACAAGAACTACTCCTTGCTCAACGAAATGGACTCAACACCCCATATTAAACGCCTAAGAATGTACCTGACTAGTAAGTATCTTAAAACCTATGGATTGCTATGTCTCTGAAAGAAAATCAAGCGTGTGTACAGGGGCATAAACGCAGCAGTGATAGGATTGGAGAGGTTCGGTGAGCAAATGAAGACCCTTTGAAGTCATATTGCATGGTACCCATTCCACGGGTCTCAACTCTCCAGGTTTAAGGGATTCTTCCTTCAGCTAAAACATGCACGTGGAACCCAGAGTATGATCAACCGTGTGATCGGGAGACGTGTTCCAATATGTCTCAGTTCTCGTCCCCTGGTACTCGGGTGCAACATTCCACACGCTTTACTAACACTCTCCCGACTTGGAGAGTCAGTGCCTTTAACCTCCTGTTTGGCCCAGTTTGCAATTTCTGCGGAAGATGAACAGGAATAGGGAGAACCAATGAGAGACTAGCTGGAGGTGTCTGGACGGGCAAATTTAACTCTCATTTCCCACCAGGAAGAGGAATTAACCAAAGGCTCAGCGTGCCGTGCCGGAACCAGATTAGGGCCTGAAGCAATCCTGCGGTGTTGCGGCCAGCTCACAAGAAAGCGAGTTGAAGAAAGGAGCTCAGGGGCACTGTAATTCACAAACCTGCAGAGTTATAAATGACAGCTATCGTCCAAAAATATACTGAAGTAAGGCTGCCAAGAGGACTTGAAAGCGGGGCAGAATTGCAGGAAACCGATTTCAGGAGGTAGACTGGAATTGCATTTAAAGCATAGGAAAAGAGGCAGAACGTCCACAATGATGCACTTGGCCAAAAAGGGCGTATGCGTTTTTTCCTGAATATATTCAGGAAAAAACGCATACGCCCTTTTTGGCCAACCAAGCAAGCTTGCAAAGGAAATCTGCACTACAATGAAGTCTCACTTCCCCCCGGTCAAAAGGGCCATCTGAAAAAAGTGTAAAATCCAGAAAGGCAGGACAGGCCATGGAGAACTGGGAGCCTTGTTATGCTGATGGGCGGGATGTAAATTGCCAACAGCCACTCGGGAGAGGTGTATGGTGTTTCCTGAAACATCTAAAAAACAAAGCAACAGAACCTAGGGCACTTCCACTTATGGTCCTATAGCTTAGGGAAATTAAAATCAAAAAGACACAGCCACCCCAAAGTTTGGGACGGCTCTGTTTACAAGAACCTCATTTACGGTACAAGTTCAATATCACAGAAAGTGAAAAATGGATAAAGAAGTTGTGGTACTTACGTACAATGCCATATCACTCAGCAATGATATCTATGTCATCAGGCCCGTAGCAGCATAATGAGTGGATTCAGGTATGATGATTCTAACTGAAATAAGTCACACAGAAAAAGAAACATCATAAGATATCACTAATACACGGGATGTAAACTTGGCTACACAGGAACTGGATTACAAAACAGAACAGGGTCTCAAATTTAGAAAACCAACTTATGCTTGCTTAAGGGGAAAGGTGAGTTGGGGTGCTGCATAAAACCAGAGATTGAAATGAGCACAGATAAAGTTCCTTAAGCCAAATATGGAATAGACAAGAACTACTCCTTGCTCAACGAAATGGACTCAACACCCCATATTAAACGCCTAAGAATGTACCTGACTAGTAAGTATCTTAAAACCTATGGATTGCTATGTCTCTGAAAGAAAATCAAGCGTGTGTACAGGGGCATAAACGCAGCAGTGATAGGATTGGAGAGGTTCGGTGAGCAAATGAAGACCCTTTGAAGTCATATTGCATGGTACCCATTCCACGGGTCTCAACTCTCCAGGTTTAAGGGATTCTTCCTTCAGCTAAAACATGCACGTGGAACCCAGAGTATGATCAACCGTGTGATCGGGAGACGTGTTCCAATATGTCTCAGTTCTCGTCCCCTGGTACTCGGGTGCAACATTCCAGACGCTTTACTAACACTCTCCCGACTTGGAGAGTCAGTGCCTTTAACCTCCTGTTTGGCCCAGTTTGCAATTTCTGCGGAAGATGAACAGGAATAGGGAGAACCAATGAGAGACTAGCTGGAGGTGTCTGGACGGGCAAATTTAACTCTCATTTCCCACCAGGAAGAGGAATTAACCAAAGGCTCAGCGTGCCGTGCCGGAACCAGATTAGGGCCTGAAGCAATCCTGCGGTGTTGCGGCCAGCTCACAAGAAAGCGAGTTGAAGAAAGGAGCTCAGGGGCACTGTAATTCACAAACCTGCAGAGTTATAAATGACAGCTATCGTCCAAAAATATACTGAAGTAAGGCTGCCAAGAGGACTTGAAAGCGGGGCAGAATTGCAGGAAACCGATTTCAGGAGGTAGACTGGAATTGCATTTAAAGCATAGGAAAAGAGGCAGAACGTCCACAATGATGCACTTGGCCAAAAAGGGCGTATGCGTTTTTTCCTGAATATATTCAGGAAAAAACGCATACGCCCTTTTTGGCCAACCAAGCAAGCTTGCAAAGGAAATCTGCACTACAATGAAGTCTCACTTCCCCCCGGTCAAAAGGGCCATCTGAAAAAAGTGTAAAATCCAGAAAGGCAGGACAGGCCATGGAGAACTGGGAGCCTTGTTATGCTGATGGGCCGGATGTAAATTGCCAACAGCCACTCGGGAGAGGTGTATGGTGTTTCCTGAAACATCTAAAAAACAAAGCAACAGAACCTAGGGCACTTCCACTTATGGTCCTATAGCTTAGGGAAATTAAAATCAAAAAGACACAGCCACCCCAAAGTTTGGGACGGCTCTGTTTACAAGAACCTCATTTACGGTACAAGTTCAATATCACAGAAAGTGAAAAATGGATAAAGAAGTTGTGGTACTTACGTACAATGCCATATCACTCAGCAATGATATCTATGTCATCAGGCCCGTAGCAGCATAATGAGTGGATTCAGGTATGATGATTCTAACTGAAATAAGTCACACAGAAAAAGAAACATCATAAGATATCACTAATACACGGGATGTAAACTTGGCTACACAGGAACTGGATTACAAAACAGAACAGGGTCTCAAATTTAGAAAACCAACTTATGCTTGCTTAAGGGGAAAGGTGAGTTGGGGTGCTGCATAAAACCAGAGATTGAAATGAGCACAGATAAAGTTCCTTAAGCCAAATATAGAATAGACAAGAACTACTCCTTGCTCAATGAAATGGACTCAACACCCCATATTAAACGCCTAAGAATGTACCTGACTAGTAAGTATCTTAAAACCTATGGATTGCTATGTCTCTGAAAGAAAATCAAGCGTGTGTACAGGGGCATAAACGCAGCAGTGATAGGATTGGAGAGGTTCGGTGAGCAAATGAAGACCCTTTGAAGTCATATTGCATGGTACCCATTCCACGGGTCTCAACTCTCCAGGTTTAAGGGATTCTTCCTTCAGCTAAAACATGCACGTGGAACCCAGAGTATGATCAACCGTGTGATCGGGAGACGTGTTCCAATATGTCTCAGTTCTCGTCCCCTGGTACTCGGGTGCAACATTCCAGACGCTTTACTAACACTCTCCCGACTTGGAGAGTCAGTGCCTTTAACCTCCTGTTTGGCCCAGTTTGCAATTTCTGCGGAAGATGAACAGGAATAGGGAGAACCAATGAGAGACTAGCTGGAGGTGTCTGGACGGGCAAATTTAACTCTCATTTCCCACCAGGAAGAGGAATTAACCAAAGGCTCAGCGTGCCGTGCCGGAACCAGATTAGGGCCTGAAGCAATCCTGCGGTGTTGCGGCCAGCTCACAAGAAAGCGAGTTGAAGAAAGGAGCTCAGGGGCACTGTAATTCACAAACCTGCAGAGTTATAAATGACAGCTATCGTCCAAAAATATACTGAAGTAAGGCTGCCAAGAGGACTTGAAAGCGGGGCAGAATTGCAGGAAACCGATTTCAGGAGGTAGACTGGAATTGCATTTAAAGCATAGGAAAAGAGGCAGAACGTCCACAATGATGCACTTGGCCAAAAAGGGCGTATGCGTTTTTTCCTGAATATATTCAGGAAAAAACGCATACGCCCTTTTTGGCCAACCAAGCAAGCTTGCAAAGGAAATCTGCACTACAATGAAGTCTCACTTCCCCCCGGTCAAAAGGGCCATCTGAAAAAAGTGTAAAATCCAGAAAGGCAGGACAGGCCATGGAGAACTGGGAGCCTTGTTATGCTGATGGGCGGGATGTAAATTGCCAACAGCCACTCGGGAGAGGTGTATGGTGTTTCCTGAAACATCTAAAAAACAAAGCAACAGAGCCTAGGGCACTTCCACTTATGGTCCTATAGCTTAGGGAAATTAAAATCAAAAAGACACAGCCACCCCAAAGTTTGGGACGGCTCTGTTTACAAGAACCTCGTTTACGGTACAAGTTCAATATCGCAGAAAGTGAAAAATGGATAAAGAAGTTGTGGTACTTACGTACAATGCAATATCACTCAGCAATGAAATCTATGTCATCAGGCCCGTAGCAGCATAATGAGTGGATTCAGGTATGATGATTCTAACTGAAATAAGTCACACAGAAAAAGAAACATCATAAGATATCACTAATACACGGGATGTAAACTTGGCTACACAGGAACTGGATTACAAAACAGAACAGGGTCTCAAATTTAGAAAACCAACTTATGCTTGCTTAAGGGGAAAGGTGAGTTGGGGTGCTGCATCAAACCAGAGATTGAAATGAGCACAGATAAAGTTCCTTAAGCCAAATATGGAATAGACAAGAACTACTCCTTGCTCAACGAAATGGACTCAACACCCCATATTAAACGCCTAAGAATGTACCTGACTAGTAAGTATCTTAAAACCTATGGATTGCTATGTCTCTGAAAGAAAATCAAGCGTGTGTACAGGGGCATAAACGCAGCAGTGATAGGATTGGAGAGGTTCGGTGAGCAAATGAAGACCCTTTGAAGTCATATTGCATGGTACCCATTCCACGGGTCTCAACTCTCCAGGTTTAAGGGATTCTTCCTTCAGCTAAAACATGCACGTGGAACCCAGAGTATGATCAACCGTGTGATCGGGAGACGTGTTCCAATATGTCTCAGTTCTCGTCCCCTGGTACTCGGGTGCAACATTCCAGACGCTTTACTAACACTCTCCCGACTTGGAGAGTCAGTGCCTTTAACCTCCTGTTTGGCCCAGTTTGCAATTTCTGTGGAAGATGAACAGGAATAGGGAGAACCAATGAGAGACTAGCTGGAGGTGTCTGGACGGGCAAATTTAACTCTCATTTCCCACCAGGAAGAGGAATTAACCAAAGGCTCAGCGTGCCGTGCCGGAACCAGATTAGGGCCTGAAGCAATCCTGCGGTGTTGCGGCCAGCTCACAAGAAAGCGAGTTGAAGAAAGGAGCTCAGGGGCACTGTAATTCACAAACCTGCAGAGTTATAAATGACAGCTATCGTCCAAAAATATACTGAAGTAAGGCTGCCAAGAGGACTTGAAAGCGGGGCAGAATTGCAGGAAACCGATTTCAGGAGGTAGACTGGAATTGCATTTAAAGCATAGGAAAAGAGGCAGAACGCCCACAATGATGCACTTGGCCAAACAGGGCGTATGCGTTTTTTCCTGAATATATTCAGGAAAAAACGCATACGCCCTTTTTGGCCAACCAAGCAAGCTTGCAAAGGAAATCTGCACTACAATGAAGTCTCACTTCCCCCCGGTCAAAAGGGCCATCTGAAAAAAGTGTAAAATCCAGAAAGGCAGGACAGGCCATGGAGAACTGGGAGCCTTGTTATGCTGATGGGCGGGATGTAAATTGCCAAGAGCCACTCCGGAGAGGTGTATGGTGTTTCCTGAAACATCTAAAAAACAAAGCAACAGAGCCTAGGGCACTTCCACTTATGGTCCTATAGCTTAGGGAAATTAAAATCAAAAAGACACAGCCACCCCAAAGTTTGGGACGGCTCTGTTTACAAGAACCTCGTTTACGGTACAAGTTCAATATCGCAGAAAGTGAAAAATGGATAAAGAAGTTGTGGTACTTACGTACAATGCAATATCACTCAGCAATGAAATCTATGTCATCAGGCCCGTAGCAGCATAATGAGTGGATTCAGGTATGATGATTCTAACTGAAATAAGTCACACAGAAAAAGAAACATCATAAGATATCACTAATACACGGGATGTAAACTTGGCTACACAGGAACTGGATTACAAAACAGAACAGGGTCTCAAATTTAGAAAACCAACTTATGCTTGCTTAAGGGGAAAGGTGAGTTGGGGTGCTGCATCAAACCAGAGATTGAAATGAGCACAGATAAAGTTCCTTAAGCCAAATATGGAATAGACAAGAACTACTCCTTGCTCAACGAAATGGACTCAACACCCCATATTAAACGCCTAAGAATGTACCTGACTAGTAAGTATCTTAAAACCTATGGATTGCTATGTCTCTGAAAGAAAATCAAGCGTGTGTACAGGGGCATAAACGCAGCAGTGATAGGATTGGAGAGTTTCGGTGAGCAAATGAAGACCCTTTGAAGTCATATTGCATGGTACCCATTCCACGGGTCTCAACTCTCCAGGTTTAAGGGATTCTTCCTTCAGCTAAAACATGCACGTGGAACCCAGAGTATGATCAACCGTGTGATCGGGAGACGTGTTCCAATATGTCTCAGTTCTCGTCCCCTGGTACTCGGGTGCAACATTCCAGACGCTTTACTAACACTCTCCCGACTGGAGAGTCAGTGCCTTTAACCTCCTGTTTGGCCCAGTTTGTAATTTCTGCGGAAGATGAACAGGAATAGGGAGAACAAATGAGAGACTAGCTGGAGGTGTCTGGACGGGCAAATTTAACTCTCATTTCCCACCAGGAAGAGGAATTAACCAAAGGCTCAGCGTGCCGTGCCGGAACCAGATTAGGGCCTGAAGCAATCCTGCGGTGTTGCGGCCAGCTCACAAGAAAGCGAGTTGAAGAAAGGAGCTCAGGGGCACTGTAATTCACAAACCTGCAGAGTTATAAATGACAGCTATCGTCCAAAAATATACTGAAGTAAGGCTGCCAAGAGGACTTGAAAGCGGGGCAGAATTGCAGGAAACCGATTTCAGGAGGTAGACTGGAATTGCATTTAAAGCATAGGAAAAGAGGCAGAACGTCCACAATGATGCACTTGGCCAAAAAGGGTGTATGCGTTTTTTCCTGAATATATTCAGGAAAAAACGCATACGCCCTTTTTGGCCAACCAAGCAAGCTTGCAAAGGAAATCTGCACTACAATGAAGTCTCACTTCCCCCCGGTCAAAAGGGCCATCTGAAAAAAGTGTAAAATCCAGAAAGGCAGGACAGGCCATGGAGAACTGGGAGCCTTGTTATGCTGATGGGCGGGATGTAAATTGCCAACAGCCACTCGGGAGAGGTGTATGGTGTTTCCTGAAACATCTAAAAAACAAAGCAACAGAGCCTAGGGCACTTCCACTTATGGTCCTATAGCTTAGGGAAATTAAAATCAAAAAGACACAGCCACCCCAAAGTTTGGGACGGCTCTGTTTACAAGAACCTCGTTTACGGTACAAGTTCAATATCGCAGAAAGTGAAAAATGGATAAAGAAGTTGTGGTACTTACGTACAATGCAATATCACTCAGCAATGAAATCTATGTCATCAGGCCCGTAGCAGCATAATGAGTGGATTCAGGTATGATGATTCTAACTGAAATAAGTCACACAGAAAAAGAAACATCATAAGATATCACTAATACACGGGATGTAAACTTGGCTACACAGGAACTGGATTACAAAACAGAACAGGGTCTCAAATTTAGAAAACCAACTTATGCTTGCTTAAGGGGAAAGGTGAGTTGGGGTGCTGCATCAAACCAGAGATTGAAATGAGCACAGATAAAGTTCCTTAAGCCAAATATGGAATAGACAAGAACTACTCCTTGCTCAACGAAATGGACTCAACACCCCATATTAAACGCCTAAGAATGTACCTGACTAGTAAGTATCTTAAAACCTATGGATTGCTATGTCTCTGAAAGAAAATCAAGCGTGTGTACAGGGGCATAAACGCAGCAGTGATAGGATTGGAGAGGTTCGGTGAGCAAATGAAGACCCTTTGAAGTCATATTGCATGGTACCCATTCCACGGGTCTCAACTCTCCAGGTTTAAGGGATTCTTCCTTCAGCTAAAACATGCACGTGGAGCCCAGAGTATGATCAACCGTGTGATCGGGAGACGTGTTCCAATATGTCTCAGTTCTCGTCCCCTGGTACTCGGGTGCAACATTCCAGACGCTTTACTAACACTCTCCCGACTTGGAGAGTCAGTGCCTTTAACCTCCTGTTTGGCCCAGTTTGCAATTTCTGCGGAAGATGAACAGGAATAGGGAGAACCAATGAGAGACTAGCTGGAGGTGTCTGGACGGGCAAATTTAACTCTCATTTCCCACCAGGAAGAGGAATTAACCAAAGGCTCAGCGTGCCGTGCCGGAACCAGATTAGGGCCTGAAGCAATCCTGCAGTGTTGCGGCCAGCTCACAAGAAAGCGAGTTGAAGAAAGGAGCTCAGGGGCACTGTAATTCACAAACCTGCAGAGTTATAAATGACAGCTATCGTCCAAAAATATACTGAAGTAAGGCTGCCAAGAGGACTTGAAAGCGGGGCAGAATTGCAGGAAACCGATTTCAGGAGGTAGACTGGAATTGCATTTAAAGCATAGGAAAAGAGGCAGAACGTCCACAATGATGCACTTGGCCAAAAAGGGCGTATGCGTTTTTTCCTGAATATATTCAGGAAAAAACGCATACGCCCTTTTTGGACAACCAAGCAAGCTTGCAAAGGAAATCTGCACTACAATGAAGTCTCACTTCCCCCCGGTCAAAAGGGCCATCTGAAAAAAGTGTAAAATCCAGAAAGGCAGGACAGGCCATGGAGAACTGGGAGCCTTGTTATGCTGATGGGCGGGATGTGAATTGCCAAGAGCCACTCCGGTGAGGTGTATGGTGTTTCCTGAAACATCTAAAAAACAAAGCAACAGAGCCTAGGGCACTTCCACTTATGGTCCTATAGCTTAGGGAAATTAAAATCAAAAAGACACAGCCACCCCAAAGTTTGGGACGGCTCTGTTTACAAGAACCTCGTTTACGGTACAAGTTCAATATCGCAGAAAGTGAAAAATGGATAAAGAAGTTGTGGTACTTACGTACAATGCAATATCACTCAGCAATGAAATCTATGTCATCAGGCCCGTAGCAGCATAATGAGTGGATTCAGGTATGATGATTCTAACTGAAATAAGTCACACAGAAAAAGAAACATCATAAGATATCACTAATACACGGGATGTAAACTTGGCTACACAGGAACTGGATTACAAAACAGAACAGGGTCTCAAATTTAGAAAACCAACTTATGCTTGCTTAAGGGGAAAGGTGAGTTGGGGTGCTGCATCAAACCAGAGATTGAAATGAGCACAGATAAAGTTCCTTAAGCCAAATATGGAATAGACAAGAACTACTCCTTGCTCAACGAAATGGACTCAACACCCCATATTAAACGCCTAAGAATGTACCTGACTAGTAAGTATCTTAAAACCTATGGATTGCTATGTCTCTGAAAGAAAATCAAGCGTGTGTACAGGGGCATAAACGCAGCAGTGATAGGATTGGAGAGGTTCGGTGAGCAAATGAAGACCCTTTGAAGTCATATTGCATGGTACCCATTCCACGGGTCTCAACTCTCCAGGTTTAAGGGATTCTGCCTTCAGGTAAAACATGCACGTGGAACCCAGAGTATGATCAACCGTGTGATCGGGAGACGTGTTCCAATATGTCTCAGTTCTCGTCCCCTTGTACTCGGGTGCAACATTCCAGACGCTTTACTAACACTCTCCCGACTTGGAGAGTCAGTGCCTTTAACCTCCTGTTTGGCCCAGTTTGCAATTTCTGCGGAAGATGAACAGGAATAGGGAGAACCAATGAGAGACTAGCTGGAGGTGTCTGGACGGGCAAATTTAACTCTCATTTCCCACCAGGAAGAGGAATTAACCAAAGGCTCAGCGTGCCGTGCCGGAACCAGATTAGGGCCTGAAGCAATCCTGCGGTGTTGCGGCCAGCTCACAAGAAAGCGAGTTGAAGAAAGGAGCTCAGGGGCACTGTAATTCACAAACCTGCAGAGTTATAAATGACAGCTATCGTCCAAAAATATACTGAAGTAAGGCTGCCAAGAGGACTTGAAAGCGGGGCAGAATTGCAGGAAACCGATTTCAGGAGGTAGACTGGAATTGCATTTAAAGCATAGGAAAAGAGGCAGAACGCCCACAATGATGCACTTGGCCAAAAAGGGCGTATGCGTTTTTTCCTGAATATATTCAGGAAAAAACGCATACGCCCTTTTTGGCCAACCAAGCAAGCTTGCAAAGGAAATCTGCACTACAATGAAGTCTCACTTCCCCCCGGTCAAAAGGGCCATCTGAAAAAAGTGTAAAATCCAGAAAGGCAGGACAGGCCATGGAGAACTGGGAGCCTTGTTATGCTGATGGGCGGGATGTAAATTGCCAACAGCCACTCGGGAGAGGTGTATGGTGTTTCCTGAAACATCTAAAAAACAAAGCAACAGAGCCTAGGGCACTTCCACTTATGGTCCTATAGCTTAGGGAAATTAAAATCAAAAAGACACAGCCACCCCAAAGTTTGGGACGGCTCTGTTTACAAGAACCTCATTTACGGTACAAGTTCAATATCACAGAAAGTGAAAAATGGATAAAGAAGTTGTGGTACTTACGTACAATGCCATATCACTCAGCAATGATATCTATGTCATCAGGCCCATAGCAGCATAATGAGTGGATTCAGGTATGATGATTCTAACTGAAATAAGTCACACAGAAAAAGAAACATCATAAGATATCACTAATACACGGGATGTAAACTTGGCTACACAGGAACTGGATTACAAAACAGAACAGGGTCTCAAATTTAGAAAACCAACTTATGCTTGCTTAAGGGGAAAGGTGAGTTGGGGTGCTGCATAAAACCAGAGATTGAAATGAGCACAGATAAAGTTCCTTAAGCCAAATATAGAATAGACAAGAACTACTCCTTGCTCAATGAAATGGACTCAACACCCCATATTAAACGCCTAAGAATGTACCTGACTAGTAAGTATCTTAAAACCTATGGATTGCTATGTCTCTGAAAGAAAATCAAGCGTGTGTACAGGGGCATAAACGCAGCAGTGATAGGATTGGAGAGGTTCGGTGAGCAAATGAAGACCCTTTGAAGTCATATTGCATGGTACCCATTCCACGGGTCTCAACTCTCCAGGTTTAAGGGATTCTTCCTTCAGCTAAAACATGCACGTGGAACCCAGAGTATGATCAACCGTGTGATCGGGAGACGTGTTCCAATATGTCTCAGTTCTCGTCCCCTGGTACTCGGGTGCAACATTCCAGACGCTTTACTAACACTCTCCCGACTTGGAGAGTCACTGCCTTTAACCTCCTGTTTGGCCCAGTTTGCAATTTCTGCGGAAGATGAACAGGAATAGGGAGAACCAATGAGAGACTAGCTGGAGGTGTCTGGACGGGCAAATTTAACTCTCATTTCCCACCAGGAAGAGGAATTAACCAAAGGCTCAGCGTGCCGTGCCGGAACCAGATTAGGGCCTGAAGCAATCCTGCGGTGTTGCGGCCAGCTCACAAGAAAGCGAGTTGAAGAAAGGAGCTCAGGGGCACTGTAATTCACAAACCTGCAGAGTTATAAATGACAGCTATCGTCCAAAAATATACTGAAGTAAGGCTGCCAAGAGGACTTGAAAGCGGGGCAGAATTGCAGGAAACCGATTTCAGGAGGTAGACTGGAATTGCATTTAAAGCATAGGAAAAGAGGCAGAACGTCCACAATGATGCACTTGGCCAAAAAGGGCGTATGCGTTTTTTCCTGAATATATTCAGGAAAAAACGCATACGCCCTTTTTGGCCAACCAAGCAAGCTTGCAAAGGAAATCTGCACTACAATGAAGTCTCACTTCCCCCCGGTCAAAAGGGCCATCTGAAAAAAGTGTAAAATCCAGAAAGGCAGGACAGGCCATGGAGAACTGGGAGCCTTGTTATGCTGATGGGCGGGATGTAAATTGCCAACAGCCACTCGGGAGAGGTGTATGGTGTTTCCTGAAACATCTAAAAAACAAAGCAACAGAGCCTAGGGCACTTCCACTTATGGTCCTATAGCTTAGGGAAATTAAAATCAAAAAGACACAGCCACCCCAAAGTTTGGGACGGCTCTGTTTACAAGAACCTCGTTTACGGTACAAGTTCAATATCGCAGAAAGTGAAAAATGGATAAAGAAGTTGTGGTACTTACGTACAATGCAATATCACTCAGCAATGAAATCTATGTCATCAGGCCCGTAGCAGCATAATGAGTGGATTCAGGTATGATGATTCTAACTGAAATAAGTCACACAGAAAAAGAAACATCATAAGATATCACTAATACACGGGATGTAAACTTGGCTACACAGGAACTGGATTACAAAACAGAACAGGGTCTCAAATTTAGAAAACCAACTTATGCTTGCTTAAGGGGAAAGGTGAGTTGGGGTGCTGCATAAAACCAGAGATTGAAATGAGCACAGATAAAGTTCCTTAAGCCAAATATGGAATAGACAAGAACTACTCCTTGCTCAACGAAATGGACTCAACACCCCATATTAAACGCCTAAGAATGTACCTGACTAGTAAGTATCTTAAAACCTATGGATTGCTATGTCTCTGAAAGAAAATCAAGCGTGTGTACAGGGGCATAAACGCAGCAGTGATAGGATTGGAGAGGTTCGGTGAGCAAATGAAGACCCTTTGAAGTCATATTGCATGGTACCCATTCCACGGGTCTCAACTCTCCAGGTTTAAGGGATTCTTCCTTCAGCTAAAACATGCACGTGGAACCCAGAGTATGATCAACCGTGTGATCGGGAGACGTGTTCCAATATGTCTCAGTTCTCGTCCCCTTGTACTCGGGTGCAACATTCCAGACGCTTTACTAACACTCTCCCGACTTGGAGAGTCAGTGCCTTTAACCTCCTGTTTGGCCCAGTTTGCAATTTCTGCGGAAGATGAACAGGAATAGGGAGAACCAATGAGAGACTAGCTGGAGGTGTCTGGACGGGCAAATTTAACTCTCATTTCCCACCAGGAAGAGGAATTAACCAAAGGCTCAGCGTGCCGTGCCGGAACCAGATTAGGGCCTGAAGCAATCCTGCGGTGTTGCGGCCAGCTCACAAGAAAGCGAGTTGAAGAAAGGAGCTCAGGGGCACTGTAATTCACAAACCTGCAGAGTTATAAATGACAGCTATCGTCCAAAAATATACTGAAGTAAGGCTGCCAAGAGGACTTGAAAGCGGGGCAGAATTGCAGGAAACCGATTTCAGGAGGTAGACTGGAATTGCATTTAAAGCATAGGAAAAGAGGCAGAACGTCCACAATGATGCACTTGGCCAAAAAGGGCGTATGCGTTTTTTCCTGAATATATTCAGGAAAAAACGCATACGCCCTTTTTGGCCAACCAAGCAAGCTTGCAAAGGAAATCTGCACTACAATGAAGTCTCACTTCCCCCCGGTCAAAAGGGCCATCTGAAAAAAGTGTAAAATCCAGAAAGGCAGGACAGGCCATGGAGAACTGGGAGCCTTGTTATGCTGATGGGCGGGATGTAAATTGCCAACAGCCACTCGGGAGAGGTGTATGGTGTTTCCTGAAACATCTAAAAAACAAAGCAACAGAACCTAGGGCACTTCCACTTATGGTCCTATAGCTTAGGGAAATTAAAATCAAAAAGACACAGCCACCCCAAAGTTTGGGACGGCTCTGTTTACAAGAACCTCATTTACGGTACAAGTTCAATATCACAGAAAGTGAAAAATGGATAAAGAAGTTGTGGTACTTACGTACAATGCCATATCACTCAGCAATGATATCTATGTCATCAGGCCCGTAGCAGCATAATGAGTGGATTCAGGTATGATGATTCTAACTGAAATAAGTCACACAGAAAAAGAAACATCATAAGATATCACTAATACACGGGATGTAAACTTGGCTACACAGGAACTGGATTACAAAACAGAACAGGGTCTCAAATTTAGAAAACCAACTTATGCTTGCTTAAGGGGAAAGGTGAGTTGGGGTGCTGCATAAAACCAGAGATTGAAATGAGCACAGATAAAGTTCCTTAAGCCAAATATGGAATAGACAAGAACTACTCCTTGCTCAACGAAATGGACTCAACACCCCATATTAAACGCCTAAGAATGTACCTGACTAGTAAGTATCTTAAAACCTATGGATTGCTATGTCTCTGAAAGAAAATCAAGCGTGTGTACAGGGGCATAAACGCAGCAGTGATAGGATTGGAGAGGTTCGGTGAGCAAATGAAGACCCTTTGAAGTCATATTGCATGGTACCCATTCCACGGGTCTCAACTCTCCAGGTTTAAGGGATTCTTCCTTCAGCTAAAACATGCACGTGGAACCCAGAGTATGATCAACCGTGTGATCGGGAGACGTGTTCCAATATGTCTCAGTTCTCGTCCCCTGGTACTCGGGTGCAACATTCCAGACGCTTTACTAACACTCTCCCGACTTGGAGAGTCAGTGCCTTTAACCTCCTGTTTGGCCCAGTTTGCAATTTCTGCGGAAGATGAACAGGAATAGGGAGAACCAATGAGAGACTAGCTGGAGGTGTCTGGACGGGCAAATTTAACTCTCATTTCCCACCAGGAAGAGGAATTAACCAAAGGCTCAGCGTGCCGTGCCGGAACCAGATTAGGGCCTGAAGCAATCCTGCGGTGTTGCGGCCAGCTCACAAGAAAGCGAGTTGAAGAAAGGAGCTCAGGGGCACTGTAATTCACAAACCTGCAGAGTTATAAATGACAGCTATCGTCCAAAAATATACTGAAGTAAGGCTGCCAAGAGGACTTGAAAGCGGGGCAGAATTGCAGGAAACCGATTTCAGGAGGTAGACTGGAATTGCATTTAAAGCATAGGAAAAGAGGCAGAACGTCCACAATGATGCACTTGGCCAAAAAGGGCGTATGCGTTTTTTCCTGAATATATTCAGGAAAAAACGCATACGCCCTTTTTGGCCAACCAAGCAAGCTTGCAAAGGAAATCTGCACTACAATGAAGTCTCACTTCCCCCCAGTCAAAAGGGCCATCTGAAAAAAGTGTAAAATCCAGAAAGGCAGGACAGGCCATGGAGAACTGGGAGCCTTGTTATGCTGATGGGCCGGATGTAAATTGCCAACAGCCACTCGGGAGAGGTGTATGGTGTTTCCTGAAACATCTAAAAAACAAAGCAACAGAACCTAGGGCACTTCCACTTATGGTCCTATAGCTTAGGGAAATTAAAATCAAAAAGACACAGCCACCCCAAAGTTTGGGACGGCTCTGTTTACAAGAACCTCATTTACGGTACAAGTTCAATATCACAGAAAGTGAAAAATGGATAAAGAAGTTGTGGTACTTACGTACAATGCCATATCACTCAGCAATGATATCTATGTCATCAGGCCCGTAGCAGCATAATGAGTGGATTCAGGTATGATGATTCTAACTGAAATAAGTCACACAGAAAAAGAAACATCATAAGATATCACTAATACACGGGATGTAAACTTGGCTACACAGGAACTGGATTACAAAACAGAACAGGGTCTCAAATTTAGAAAACCAACTTATGCTTGCTTAAGGGGAAAGGTGAGTTGGGGTGCTGCATAAAACCAGAGATTGAAATGAGCACAGATAAAGTTCCTTAAGCCAAATATAGAATAGACAAGAACTACTCCTTGCTCAATGAAATGGACTCAACACCCCATATTAAACGCCTAAGAATGTACCTGACTAGTAAGTATCTTAAAACCTATGGATTGCTATGTCTCTGAAAGAAAATCAAGCGTGTGTACAGGGGCATAAACGCAGCAGTGATAGGATTGGAGAGGTTCGGTGAGCAAATGAAGACCCTTTGAAGTCATATTGCATGGTACCCATTCCACGGGTCTCAACTCTCCAGGTTTAAGGGATTCTTCCTTCAGCTAAAACATGCACGTGGAACCCAGAGTATGATCAACCGTGTGATCGGGAGACGTGTTCCAATATGTCTCAGTTCTCGTCCCCTGGTACTCGGGTGCAACATTCCAGACGCTTTACTAACACTCTCCCGACTTGGAGAGTCAGTGCCTTTAACCTCCTGTTTGGCCCAGTTTGCAATTTCTGCGGAAGATGAACAGGAATAGGGAGAACCAATGAGAGACTAGCTGGAGGTGTCTGGACGGGCAAATTTAACTCTCATTTCCCACCAGGAAGAGGAATTAACCAAAGGCTCAGCGTGCCGTGCCGGAACCAGATTAGGGCCTGAAGCAATCCTGCGGTGTTGCGGCCAGCTCACAAGAAAGCGAGTTGAAGAAAGGAGCTCAGGGGCACTGTAATTCACAAACCTGCAGAGTTATAAATGACAGCTATCATCCAAAAATATACTGAAGTAAGGCTGCCAAGAGGACTTGAAAGCGGGGCAGAATTGCAGGAAACCGATTTCAGGAGGTAGACTGGAATTGCATTTAAAGCATAGGAAAAGAGGCAGAACGTCCACAATGATGCACTTGGCCAAAAAGGGCGTATGCGTTTTTTCCTGAATATATTCAGGAAAAAACGCATACGCCCTTTTTGGCCAACCAAGCAAGCTTGCAAAGGAAATCTGCACTACAATGAAGTCTCACTTCCCCCCGGTCAAAAGGGCCATCTGAAAAAAGTGTAAAATCCAGAAAGGCAGGACAGGCCATGGAGAACTGGGAGCCTTGTTATGCTGATGGGCGGGATGTAAATTGCCAACAGCCACTCGGGAGAGGTGTATGGTGTTTCCTGAAACATCTAAAAAACAAAGCAACAGAGCCTAGGGCACTTCCACTTATGGTCCTATAGCTTAGGGAAATTAAAATCAAAAAGACACAGCCACCCCAAAGTTTGGGACGGCTCTGTTTACAAGAACCTCGTTTACGGTACAAGTTCAATATCGCAGAAAGTGAAAAATGGATAAAGAAGTTGTGGTACTTACGTACAATGCAATATCACTCAGCAATGAAATCTATGTCATCAGGCCCGTAGCAGCATAATGAGTGGATTCAGGTATGATGATTCTAACTGAAATAAGTCACACAGAAAAAGAAACATCATAAGATATCACTAATACACGGGATGTAAACTTGGCTACACAGGAACTGGATTACAAAACAGAACAGGGTCTCAAATTTAGAAAACCAACTTATGCTTGCTTAAGGGGAAAGGTGAGTTGGGGTGCTGCATCAAACCAGAGATTGAAATGAGCACAGATAAAGTTCCTTAAGCCAAATATGGAATAGACAAGAACTACTCCTTGCTCAACGAAATGGACTCAACACCCCATATTAAACGCCTAAGAATGTACCTGACTAGTAAGTATCTTAAAACCTATGGATTGCTATGTCTCTGAAAGAAAATCAAGCGTGTGTACAGGGGCATAAACGCAGCAGTGATAGGATTGGAGAGGTTCGGTGAGCAAATGAAGACCCTTTGAAGTCATATTGCATGGTACCCATTCCACGGGTCTCAACTCTCCAGGTTTAAGGGATTCTTCCTTCAGCTAAAACATGCACGTGGAACCCAGAGTATGATCAACCGTGTGATCGGGAGACGTGTTCCAATATGTCTCAGTTCTCGTCCCCTGGTACTCGGGTGCAACATTCCAGACGCTTTACTAACACTCTCCCGACTTGGAGAGTCAGTGCCTTTAACCTCCTGTTTGGCCCAGTTTGCAATTTCTGTGGAAGATGAACAGGAATAGGGAGAACCAATGAGAGACTAGCTGGAGGTGTCTGGACGGGCAAATTTAACTCTCATTTCCCACCAGGAAGAGGAATTAACCAAAGGCTCAGCGTGCCGTGCCGGAACCAGATTAGGGCCTGAAGCAATCCTGCGGTGTTGCGGCCAGCTCACAAGAAAGCGAGTTGAAGAAAGGAGCTCAGGGGCACTGTAATTCACAAACCTGCAGAGTTATAAATGACAGCTATCGTCCAAAAATATACTGAAGTAAGGCTGCCAAGAGGACTTGAAAGCGGGGCAGAATTGCAGGAAACCGATTTCAGGAGGTAGACTGGAATTGCATTTAAAGCATAGGAAAAGAGGCAGAACGCCCACAATGATGCACTTGGCCAAAAAGGGCGTATGCGTTTTTTCCTGAATATATTCAGGAAAAAACGCATACGCCCTTTTTGGCCAACCAAGCAAGCTTGCAAAGGAAATCTGCACTACAATGAAGTCTCACTTCCCCCCGGTCAAAAGGGCCATCTGAAAAAAGTGTAAAATCCAGAAAGGCAGGACAGGCCATGGAGAACTGGGAGCCTTGTTATGCTGATGGGCGGGATGTGAATTGCCAAGAGCCACTCCGGAGAGGTGTATGGTGTTTCCTGAAACGTCTAAAAAACAAAGCAACAGAGCCTAGGGCACTTCCACTTATGGTCCTATAGCTTAGGGAAATTAAAATCAAAAAGACACAGCCACCCCAAAGTTTGGGACGGCTCTGTTTACAAGAACCTCGTTTACGGTACAAGTTCAATATTGCAGAAAGTGAAAAATGGATAAAGAAGTTGTGGTACTTACGTACAATGCAATATCACTCAGCAATGAAATCTATGTCATCAGGCCCGTAGCAGCATAATGAGTGGATTCAGGTATGATGATTCTAACTGAAATAAGTCACACAGAAAAAGAAACATCATAAGATATCACTAATACACGGGATGTAAACTTGGCTACACAGGAACTGGATTACAAAACAGAACAGGGTCTCAAATTTAGAAAACCAACTTATGCTTGCTTAAGGGGAAAGGTGAGTTGGGGTGCTGCATAAAACCAGAGATTGAAATGAGCACAGATAAAGTTCCTTAAGCCAAATATGGAATAGACAAGAATTACTCCTTGCTCAACGAAATGGACTCAACATCCCATATTAAACGCCTAAGAATGTACCTGACTAGTAAGTATCTTAAAACCTATGGATTGCTATGTCTCTGAAAGAAAATCAAGCGTGTGTACAGGGGCATAAACGCAGCAGTGATAGGATTGGAGAGGTTCGGTGAGCAAATGAAGACCCTTTGAAGTCATATTGCATGGTACCCATTCCACGGGTCTCAACTCTCCAGGTTTAAGGGATTCTTCCTTCAGCTAAAACATGCACGTGGAACCCAGAGTATGATCAACCGTGTGATCGGGAGACGTGTTCCAATATGTCTCAGTTCTCGTCCCCTGGTACTCGGGTGCAACATTCCAGACGCTTTACTAACACTCTCCCGACTTGGAGAGTCACTGCCTTTAACCTCCTGTTTGGCCCAGTTTGCAATTTCTGCGGAAGATGAACAGGAATAGGGAGAACCAATGAGAGACTAGCTGGAGGTGTCTGGACGGGCAAATTTAACTCTCATTTCCCACCAGGAAGAGGAATTAACCAAAGGCTCAGCGTGCCGTGCCGGAACCAGATTAGGGCCTGAAGCAATCCTGCGGTGTTGCGGCCAGCTCACAAGAAAGCGAGTTGAAGAAAGGAGCTCAGGGGCACTGTAATTCACAAACCTGCAGAGTTATAAATGACAGCTATCGTCCAAAAATATACTGAAGTAAGGCTGCCAAGAGGACTTGAAAGCGGGGCAGAATTGCAGGAAACCGATTTCAGGAGGTAGACTGGAATTGCATTTAAAGCATAGGAAAAGAGGCAGAACGTCCACAATGATGCACTTGGCCAAAAAGGGCGTATGCGTTTTTTCCTGAATATATTCAGGAAAAAACGCATACGCCCTTTTTGGCCAACCAAGCAAGCTTGCAAAGGAAATCTGCACTACAATGAAGTCTCACTTCCCCCCGGTCAAAAGGGCCATCTGAAAAAAGTGTAAAATCCAGAAAGGCAGGACAGGCCATGGAGAACTGGGAGCCTTGTTATGCTGATGGGCGGGATGTAAATTGCCAAGAGCCACTCCGGAGAGGTGTATGGTGTTTCCTGAAACATCTAAAAAACAAAGCAACAGAGCCTAGGGCACTTCCACTTATGGTCCTATAGCTTAGGGAAATTAAAATCAAAAAGACACAGCCACCCCAAAGTTTGGGACGGCTCTGTTTACAAGAACCTCGTTTACGGTACAAGTTCAATATCGCAGAAAGTGAAAAAATGGATAAAGAAGTTGTGGTACTTACGTACAATGCAATATCACTCAGCAATGAAATCTATGTCATCAGGCCCGTAGCAGCATAATGAGTGGATTCAGGTATGATGATTCTAACTGAAATAAGTCACACAGAAAAAGAAACATCATAAGATATCACTAATACACGGGATGTAAACTTGGCTACACAGGAACTGGATTACAAAACAGAACAGGGTCTCAAATTTAGAAAACCAACTTATGCTTGCTTAAGGGGAAAGGTGAGTTGGGGTGCTGCATAAAACCAGAGATTGAAATGAGCACAGATAAAGTTCCTTAAGCCAAATATGGAATAGACAAGAATTACTCCTTGCTCAACGAAATGGACTCAACACCCCATATTAAACGCCTAAGAATGTACCTGACTAGTAAGTATCTTAAAACCTATGGATTGCTATGTCTCTGAAAGAAAATCAAGCGTGTGTACAGGGGCATAAACGCAGCAGTGATAGGATTGGAGAGGTTCGGTGAGCAAATGAAGACCCTTTGAAGTCATATTGCATGGTACCCATTCCACGGGTCTCAACTCTCCAGGTTTAAGGGATTCTTCCTTCAGCTAAAACATGCACGTGGAACCCAGAGTATGATCAACCGTGTGATCGGGAGACGTGTTCCAATATGTCTCAGTTCTCGTCCCCTGGTACTCGGGTGCAACATTCCAGACGCTTTACTAACACTCTCCCGACTTGGAGAGTCACTGCCTTTAACCTCCTGTTTGGCCCAGTTTGCAATTTCTGCGGAAGATGAACAGGAATAGGGAGAACCAATGAGAGACTAGCTGGAGGTGTCTGGACGGGCAAATTTAACTCTCATTTCCCACCAGGAAGAGGAATTAACCAAAGGCTCAGCGTGCCGTGCCGGAACCAGATTAGGGCCTGAAGCAATCCTGCGGTGTTGCGGCCAGCTCACAAGAAAGCGAGTTGAAGAAAGGAGCTCAGGGGCACTGTAATTCACAAACCTGCAGAGTTATAAATGACAGCTATCGTCCAAAAATATACTGAAGTAAGGCTGCCAAGAGGACTTGAAAGCGGGGCAGAATTGCAGGAAACCGATTTCAGGAGGTAGACTGGAATTGCATTTAAAGCATAGGAAAAGAGGCAGAACGTCCACAATGATGCACTTGGCCAAAAAGGGCGTATGCGTTTTTTCCTGAATATATTCAGGAAAAAACGCATACGCCCTTTTTGGCCAACCAAGCAAGCTTGCAAAGGAAATCTGCACTACAATGAAGTCTCACTTCCCCCCGGTCAAAAGGGCCATCTGAAAAAAGTGTAAAATCCAGAAAGGCAGGACAGGCCATGGAGAACTGGGAGCCTTGTTATGCTGATGGGCGGGATGTAAATTGCCAAGAGCCACTCCGGAGAGGTGTATGGTGTTTCCTGAAACATCTAAAAAACAAAGCAACAGAGCCTAGGGCACTTCCACTTATGGTCCTATAGCTTAGGGAAATTAAAATCAAAAAGACACAGCCACCCCAAAGTTTGGGACGGCTCTGTTTACAAGAACCTCGTTTACGGTACAAGTTCAATATCGCAGAAAGTGAAAAAATGGATAAAGAAGTTGTGGTACTTACGTACAATGCAATATCACTCAGCAATGAAATCTATGTCATCAGGCCCGTAGCAGCATAATGAGTGGATTCAGGTATGATGATTCTAACTGAAATAAGTCACACAGAAAAAGAAACATCATAAGATATCACTAATACACGGGATGTAAACTTGGCTACACAGGAACTGGATTACAAAACAGAACAGGGTCTCAAATTTAGAAAACCAACTTATGCTTGCTTAAGGGGAAAGGTGAGTTGGGGTGCTGCATAAAACCAGAGATTGAAATGAGCACAGATAAAGTTCCTTAAGCCAAATATGGAATAGACAAGAATTACTCCCTGCTCAACGAAATGGACTCAACACCCCATATTAAACGCCTAAGAATGTACCTGACTAGTAAGTATCTTAAAACCTATGGATTGCTATGTCTCTGAAAGAAAATCAAGCGTGTGTACAGGGGCATAAACGCAGCAGTGATAGGATTGGAGAGGTTCGGTGAGCAAATGAAGACCCTTTGAAGTCATATTGCATGGTACCCATTCCACGGGTCTCAACTCTCCAGGTTTAAGGGATTCTTCCTTCAGCTAAAACATGCACGTGGAACCCAGAGTATGATCAACCGTGTGATCGGGAGACGTGTTCCAATATGTCTCAGTTCTCGTCCCCTGGTACTCGGGTGCAACATTCCAGACGCTTTACTAACACTCTCCCGACTTGGAGAGTCAGTGCCTTTAACCTCCTGTTTGGCCCAGTTTGCAATTTCTGCGGAAGATGAACAGGAATAGGGAGAACCAATGAGAGACTAGCTGGAGGTGTCTGGACGGGCAAATTTAACTCTCATTTCCCACCAGGAAGAGGAATTAACCAAAGGCTCAGCGTGCCGTGCCGGAACCAGATTAGGGCCTGAAGCAATCCTGCGGTGTTGCGGCCAGCTCACAAGAAAGCGAGTTGAAGAAAGGAGCTCAGGGGCACTGTAATTCACAAACCTGCAGAGTTATAAATGACAGCTATCGTCCAAAAATATACTGAAGTAAGGCTGCCAAGAGGACTTGAAAGCGGGGCAGAATTGCAGGAAACCGATTTCAGGAGGTAGACTGGAATTGCATTTAAAGCATAGGAAAAGAGGCAGAACGTCCACAATGATGCACTTGGCCAAAAAGGGCGTATGCGTTTTTTCCTGAATATATTCAGGAAAAAACGCATACGCCCTTTTTGGCCAACCAAGCAAGCTTGCAAAGGAAATCTGCACTACAATGAAGTCTCACTTCCCCCCGGTCAAAAGGGCCATCTGAAAAAAGTGTAAAATCCAGAAAGGCAGGACAGGCCATGGAGAACTGGGAGCCTTGTTATGCTGATGGGCGGGATGTAAATTGCCAAGAGCCACTCCGGAGAGGTGTATGGTGTTTCCTGAAACATCTAAAAAACAAAGCAACAGAGCCTAGGGCACTTCCACTTATGGTCCTATAGCTTAGGGAAATTAAAATCAAAAAGACACAGCCACCCCAAAGTTTGGGACGGCTCTGTTTACAAGAACCTCATTTACGGTACAAGTTCAATATCGCAGAAAGTGAAAAAATGGATAAAGAAGTTGTGGTACTTACGTACAATGCCATATCACTCAGCAATGAAATCTATGTCATCAGGCCCGTAGCAGCATAATGAGTGGATTCAGGTATGATGATTCTAACTGAAATAAGTCACACAGAAAAAGAAACATCATAAGATATCACTAATACACGGGATGTAAACTTGGCTACACAGGAACTGGATTACAAAACAGAACAGGGTCTCAAATTTAGAAAACCAACTTATGCTTGCTTAAGGGGAAAGGTGAGTTGGGGTGCTGCATAAAACCAGAGATTGAAATGAGCACAGATAAAGTTCCTTAAGCCAAATATGGAATAGACAAGAACTACTCCTTGCTCAACGAAATGAACTCAACACCCCATATTAAACGCCTAAGAATGTACCTGACTAGTAAGTATCTTAAAACCTATGGATTGCTATGTCTCTGAAAGAAAATCAAGCGTGTGTACAGGGGCATAAACGCAGCAGTGATAGGATTGGAGAGGTTCGGTGAGCAAATGAAGACCCTTTGAAGTCATATTGCATGGTACCCATTCCACGGGTCTCAACTCTCCAGGTTTAAGGGATTCTTCCTTCAGCTAAAACATGCACGTGGAACCCAGAGTATGATCAACCGTGTGATCGGGAGACGTGTTCCTATATGTCTCAGTTCTCGTCCCCTGGTACTCGGGTGCAACATTCCAGACGCTTTACTAACACTCTCCCGACTTGGAGAGTCAGTGCCTTTAACCTCCTGTTTGGCCCAGTTTGCAATTTCTGCGGAAGATGAACAGGAATAGGGAGAACCAATGAGAGACTAGCTGGAGGTGTCTGGACGGGCAAATTTAACTCTCATTTCCCACCAGGAAGAGGAATTAACCAAAGGCTCAGCGTGCCGTGCCGGAACCAGATTAGGGCCTGAAGCAATCCTGCGGTGTTGCGGCCAGCTCACAAGAAAGCGAGTTGAAGAAAGGAGCTCAGGGGCACTGTAATTCACAAACCTGCAGAGTTATAAATGACAGCTATCGTCCAAAAATATACTGAAGTAAGGCTGCCAAGAGGACTTGAAAGCGGGGCAGAATTGCAGGAAACCGATTTCAGGAGGTAGACTGGAATTGCATTTAAAGCATAGGAAAAGAGGCAGAACGTCCACAATGATGCACTTGGCCAAAAAGGGCGTATGCGTTTTTTCCTGAATATATTCAGGAAAAAACGCATACGCCCTTTTTGGCCAACCAAGCAAGCTTGCAAAGGAAATCTGCACTACAATGAAGTCTCACTTCCCCCCGGTCAAAAGGGCCATCTGAAAAAAGTGTAAAATCCAGAAAGGCAGGACAGGCCATGGAGAACTGGGAGCCTTGTTATGCTGATGGGCGGGATGTAAATTGCCAAGAGCCACTCCGGAGAGGTGTATGGTGTTTCCTGAAACATCTAAAAAACAAAGCAACAGAGCCTAGGGCACTTCCACTTATGGTCCTATAGCTTAGGGAAATTAAAATCAAAAAGACACAGCCACCCCAAAGTTTGGGACGGCTCTGTTTACAAGAACCTCATTTACGGTACAAGTTCAATATCACAGAAAGTGAAAAATGGATAAAGAAGTTGTGGTACTTACGTACAATGCCATATCACTCAGCAATGATATCTATGTCATCAGGCCCATAGCAGCATAATGAGTGGATTCAGGTATGATGATTCTAACTGAAATAAGTCACACAGAAAAAGAAACATCATAAGATATCACTAATACACGGGATGTAAACTTGGCTACACAGGAACTGGATTACAAAACAGAACAGGGTCTCAAATTTAGAAAACCAACTTATGCTTGCTTAAGGGGAAAGGTGAGTTGGGGTGCTGCATAAAACCAGAGATTGAAATGAGCACAGATAAAGTTCCTTAAGCCAAATATAGAATAGACAAGAACTACTCCTTGCTCAATGAAATGGACTCAACACCCCATATTAAACGCCTAAGAATGTACCTGACTAGTAAGTATCTTAAAACCTATGGATTGCTATGTCTCTGAAAGAAAATCAAGCGTGTGTACAGGGGCATAAACGCAGCAGTGATAGGATTGGAGAGGTTCGGTGAGCAAATGAAGACCCTTTGAAGTCATATTGCATGGTACCCATTCCACGGGTCTCAACTCTCCAGGTTTAAGGGATTCTTCCTTCAGCTAAAACATGCACGTGGAACCCAGAGTATGATCAACCGTGTGATCGGGAGACGTGTTCCAATATGTCTCAGTTCTCGTCCCCTGGTACTCGGGTGCAACATTCCAGACGCTTTACTAACACTCTCCCGACTTGGAGAGTCACTGCCTTTAACCTCCTGTTTGGCCCAGTTTGCAATTTCTGCGGAAGATGAACAGGAATAGGGAGAACCAATGAGAGACTAGCTGGAGGTGTCTTGACGGGCAAATTTAACTGTCATTTGCCACCAGGAAGAGGAATTAACCAAAGGCTCAGCGTGCCGTGCCGGAACCAGATTAGGGCCTGAAGCAATCCTGCGGTGTTGCGGCCAGCTCACAAGAAAGCGAGTTGAAGAAAGGAGCTCAGGGGCACTGTAATTCACAAACCTGCAGAGTTATAAATGACAGCTATCGTCCAAAAATATACTGAAGTAAGGCTGCCAAGAGGACTTGAAAGCGGGGCAGAATTGCAGGAAACCGATTTCAGGAGGTAGACTGGAATTGCATTTAAAGCATAGGAAAAGAGGCAGAACGTCCACAATGATGCACTTGGCCAAAAAGGGCGTATGCGTTTTTTCCTGAATATATTCAGGAAAAAACGCATACGCCCTTTTTGGCCAACCAAGCAAGCTTGCAAAGGAAATCTGCACTACAATGAAGTCTCACTTCCCCCCGGTCAAAAGGGCCATCTGAAAAAAGTGTAAAATCCAGAAAGGCAGGACAGGCCATGGAGAACTGGGAGCCTTGTTATGCTGATGGGCGGGATGTAAATTGCCAACAGCCACTCGGGAGAGGTGTATGGTGTTTCCTGAAACATCTAAAAAACAAAGCAACAGAGCCTAGGGCACTTCCACTTATGGTCCTATAGCTTAGGGAAATTAAAATCAAAAAGACACAGCCACCCCAAAGTTTGGGACGGCTCTGTTTACAAGAACCTCGTTTACGGTACAAGTTCAATATCGCAGAAAGTGAAAAATGGATAAAGAAGTTGTGGTACTTACGTACAATGCAATATCACTCAGCAATGAAATCTATGTCATCAGGCCCGTAGCAGCATAATGAGTGGATTCAGGTATGATGATTCTAACTGAAATAAGTCACACAGAAAAAGAAACATCATAAGATATCACTAATACACGGGATGTAAACTTGGCTACACAGGAACTGGATTACAAAACAGAACAGGGTCTCAAATTTAGAAAACCAACTTATGCTTGCTTAAGGGGAAAGGTGAGTTGGGGTGCTGCATAAAACCAGAGATTGAAATGAGCACAGATAAAGTTCCTTAAGCCAAATATGGAATAGACAAGAACTACTCCTTGCTCAACGAAATGGACTCAACACCCCATATTAAACGCCTAAGAATGTACCTGACTAGTAAGTATCTTAAAACCTATGGATTGCTATGTCTCTGAAAGAAAATCAAGCGTGTGTACAGGGGCATAAACGCAGCAGTGATAGGATTGGAGAGGTTCGGTGAGCAAATGAAGACCCTTTGAAGTCATATTGCATGGTACCCATTCCACGGGTCTCAACTCTCCAGGTTTAAGGGATTCTTCCTTCAGCTAAAACATGCACGTGGAACCCAGAGTATGATCAACCGTGTGATCGGGAGACGTGTTCCAATATGTCTCAGTTCTCGTCCCCTGGTACTCGGGTGCAACATTCCAGACGCTTTACTAACACTCTCCCGACTTGGAGAGTCAGTGCCTTTAACCTCCTGTTTGGCCCAGTTTGCAATTTCTGCGGAAGATGAACAGGAATAGGGAGAACCAATGAGAGACTAGCTGGAGGTGTCTGGACGGGCAAATTTAACTCTCATTTCCCACCAGGAAGAGGAATTAACCAAAGGCTCAGCGTGCCGTGCCGGAACCAGATTAGGGCCTGAAGCAATCCTGCGGTGTTGCGGCCAGCTCACAAGAAAGCGAGTTGAAGAAAGGAGCTCAGGGGCACTGTAATTCACAAACCTGCAGAGTTATAAATGACAGCTATCGTCCAAAAATATACTGAAGTAAGGCTGCCAAGAGGACTTGAAAGCGGGGCAGAATTGCAGGAAACCGATTTCAGGAGGTAGACTGGAATTGCATTTAAAGCATAGGAAAAGAGGCAGAACGCCCACAATGATGCACTTGGCCAAAAAGGGCGTATGCGTTTTTTCCTGAATATATTCAGGAAAAAACGCATACGCCCTTTTTGGCCAACCAAGCAAGCTTGCAAAGGAAATCTGCACTACAATGAAGTCTCACTTCCCCCCGGTCAAAAGGGCCATCTGAAAAAAGTGTAAAATCCAGAAAGGCAGGACAGGCCATGGAGAACTGGGAGCCTTGTTATGCTGATGGGCGGGATGTAAATTGCCAAGAGCCACTCGGGAGAGGTGTATGGTGTTTCCTGAAACATCTAAAAAACAAAGCAACAGAGCCTAGGGCACTTCCACTTATGGTCCTATAGCTTAGGGAAATTAAAATCAAAAAGACACAGCCACCCCAAAGTTTGGGACGGCTCTGTTTACAAGAACCTCATTTACGGTACAAGTTCAATATCACAGAAAGTGAAAAATGGATAAAGAAGTTGTGGTACTTACGTACAATGCCATATCACTCAGCAATGATATCTATGTCATCAGGCCCATAGCAGCATAATGAGTGGATTCAGGTATGATGATTCTAACTGGAATAAGTCACACAGAAAAAGAAACATCATAAGATATCACTAATACACGGGATGTAAACTTGGCTACACAGGAACTGGATTACAAAACAGAACAGGGTCTCAAATTTAGAAAACCAACTTATGCTTGCTTAAGGGGAAAGGTGAGTTGGGGTGCTGCATAAAACCAGAGATTGAAATGAGCACAGATAAAGTTCCTTAAGCCAAATATAGAATAGACAAGAACTACTCCTTGCTCAATGAAATGGACTCAACACCCCATATTAAACGCCTAAGAATGTACCTGACTAGTAAGTATCTTAAAACCTATGGATTGCTATGTCTCTGAAAGAAAATCAAGCGTGTGTACAGGGGCATAAACGCAGCAGTGATAGGATTGGAGAGGTTCGGTGAGCAAATGAAGACCCTTTGAAGTCATATTGCATGGTACCCATTCCACGGGTCTCAACTCTCCAGGTTTAAGGGATTCTTCCTTCAGCTAAAACATGCACGTGGAACCCAGAGTATGATCAACCGTGTGATCGGGAGACGTGTTCCAATATGTCTCAGTTCTCGTCCCCTGGTACTCGGGTGCAACATTCCAGACGCTTTACTAACACTCTCCCGACTTGGAGAGTCACTGCCTTTAACCTCCTGTTTGGCCCAGTTTGCAATTTCTGCGGAAGATGAACAGGAATAGGGAGAACCAATGAGAGACTAGCTGGAGGTGTCTGGACGGGCAAATTTAACTCTCATTTCCCACCAGGAAGAGGAATTAACCAAAGGCTCAGCGTGCCGTGCCGGAACCAGATTAGGGCCTGAAGCAATCCTGCGGTGTTGCGGCCAGCTCACAAGAAAGCGAGTTGAAGAAAGGAGCTCAGGGGCACTGTAATTCACAAACCTGCAGAGTTATAAATGACAGCTATCGTCCAAAAATATACTGAAGTAAGGCTGCCAAGAGGACTTGAAAGCGGGGCAGAATTGCAGGAAACCGATTTCAGGAGGTAGACTGGAATTGCATTTAAAGCATAGGAAAAGAGGCAGAACGTCCACAATGATGCACTTGGCCAAAAAGGGCGTATGCGTTTTTTCCTGAATATATTCAGGAAAAAACGCATACGCCCTTTTTGGCCAACCAAGCAAGCTTGCAAAGGAAATCTGCACTACAATGAAGTCTCACTTCCCCCCGGTCAAAAGGGCCATCTGAAAAAAGTGTAAAATCCAGAAAGGCAGGACAGGCCATGGAGAACTGGGAGCCTTGTTATGCTGATGGGCGGGATGTAAATTGCCAACAGCCACTCGGGAGAGGTGTATGGTGTTTCCTGAAACATCTAAAAAACAAAGCAACAGAGCCTAGGGCACTTCCACTTATGGTCCTATAGCTTAGGGAAATTAAAATCAAAAAGACACAGCCACCCCAAAGTTTGGGACGGCTCTGTTGACAAGAACCTCATTTACGGTACAAGTTCAATATCACAGAAAGTGAAAAATGGATAAAGAAGTTGTGGTACTTACGTACAATGCCATATCACTCAGCAATGATATCTATGTCATCAGGCCCATAGCAGCATAATGAGTGGATTCAGGTATGATGATTCTAACTGAAATAAGTCACACAGAAAAAGAAACATCATAAGATATCACTAATACACGGGATGTAAACTTGGCTACACAGGAACTGGATTACAAAACAGAACAGGGTCTCAAATTTAGAAAACCAACTTATGCTTGCTTAAGGGGAAAGGTGAGTTGGGGTGCTGCATAAAACCAGAGATTGAAATGAGCACAGATAAAGTTCCTTAAGCCAAATATAGAATAGACAAGAACTACTCCTTGCTCAATGAAATGGACTCAACACCCCATATTAAACGCCTAAGAATGTACCTGACTAGTAAGTATCTTAAAACCTATGGATTGCTATGTCTCTGAAAGAAAATCAAGCGTGTGTACAGGGGCATAAACGCAGCAGTGATAGGATTGGAGAGGTTCTGTGAGCAAATGAAGACCCTTTGAAGTCATATTGCATGGTACCCATTCCACGGGTCTCAACTCTCCAGGTTTAAGGGATTCTTCCTTCAGCTAAAACATGCACGTGGAACCCAGAGTATGATCAACCGTGTGATCGGGAGACGTGTTCCAATATGTCTCAGTTCTCGTCCCCTGGTACTCGGGTGCAACATTCCAGACGCTTTACTAACACTCTCCCGACTTGGAGAGTCACTGCCTTTAACCTCCTGTTTGGCCCAGTTTGCAATTTCTGCGGAAGATGAACAGGAATAGGGAGAACCAATGAGAGACTAGCTGGAGGTGTCTGGACGGGCAAATTTAACTCTCATTTCCCACCAGGAAGAGGAATTAACCAAAGGCTCAGCGTGCCGTGCCGGAACCAGATTAGGGCCTGAAGCAATCCTGCGGTGTTGCGGCCAGCTCACAAGAAAGCGAGTTGAAGAAAGGAGCTCAGGGGCACTGTAATTCACAAACCTGCAGAGTTATAAATGACAGCTATCGTCCAAAAATATACTGAAGTAAGGCTGCCAAGAGGACTTGAAAGCGGGGCAGAATTGCAGGAAACCGATTTCAGGAGGTAGACTGGAATTGCATTTAAAGCATAGGAAAAGAGGCAGAACGTCCACAATGATGCACTTGGCCAAAAAGGGCGTATGCGTTTTTTCCTGAATATATTCAGGAAAAAACGCATACGCCCTTTTTGGCCAACCAAGCAAGCTTGCAAAGGAAATCTGCACTACAATGAAGTCTCACTTCCCCCCGGTCAAAAGGGCCATCTGAAAAAAGTGTAAAATCCAGAAAGGCAGGACAGGCCATGGAGAACTGGGAGCCTTGTTATGCTGATGGGCGGGATGTAAATTGCCAACAGCCACTCGGGAGAGGTGTATGGTGTTTCCTGAAACATCTAAAAAACAAAGCAACAGAGCCTAGGGCACTTCCACTTATGGTCCTATAGCTTAGGGAAATTAAAATCAAAAAGACACAGCCACCCCAAAGTTTGGGACGGCTCTGTTTACAAGAACCTCATTTATGGTACAAGTTCAATATCACAGAAAGTGAAAAATGGATAAAGAAGTTGTGGTACTTACGTACAATGCCATATCACTCAGCAATGATATCTATGTCATCAGGCCCATAGCAGCATAATGAGTGGATTCAGGTATGATGATTCTAACTGAAATAAGTCACACAGAAAAAGAAACATCATAAGATATCACTAATACACGGGATGTAAACTTGGCTACACAGGAACTGGATTACAAAACAGAACAGGGTCTCAAATTTAGAAAACCAACTTATGCTTGCTTAAGGGGAAAGGTGAGTTGGGGTGCTGCATAAAACCAGAGATTGAAATGAGCACAGATAAAGTTCCTTAAGCCAAATATAGAATAGACAAGAACTACTCCTTGCTCAATGAAATGGACTCAACACCCCATATTAAACGCCTAAGAATGTACCTGACTAGTAAGTATCTTAAAACCTATGGATTGCTATGTCTCTGAAAGAAAATCAAGCGTGTGTACAGGGGCATAAACGCAGCAGTGATAGGATTGGAGAGGTTCGGTGAGCAAATGAAGACCCTTTGAAGTCATATTGCATGGTACCCATTCCACGGGTCTCAACTCTCCAGGTTTAAGGGATTCTTCCTTCAGCTAAAACATGCACGTGGAACCCAGAGTATGATCAACCGTGTGATCGGGAGACGTGTTCCAATATGTCTCAGTTCTCGTCCCCTGGTACTTGGGTGCAACATTCCAGACGCTTTACTAACACTCTCCCGACTTGGAGAGTCAGTGCCTTTAACCTCCTGTTTGGCCCAGTTTGCAATTTCTGCGGAAGATGAACAGGAATAGGGAGAACCAATGAGAGACTAGCTGGAGGTGTCTGGACGGGCAAATTTAACTCTCATTTCCCACCAGGAAGAGGAATTAACCAAAGGCTCAGCGTGCCGTGCCGGAACCAGATTAGGGCCTGAAGCAATCCTGCGGTGTTGCGGCCAGCTCACAAGAAAGCGAGTTGAAGAAAGGAGCTCAGGGGCACTGTAATTCACAAACCTGCAGAGTTATAAATGACAGCTATCGTCCAAAAATATACTGAAGTAAGGCTGCCAAGAGGACTTGAAAGCGGGGCAGAATTGCAGGAAACCGATTTCAGGAGGTAGACTGGAATTGCATTTAAAGCATAGGAAAAGAGGCAGAACGTCCACAATGATGCACTTGGCCAAAAAGGGCGTATGCGTTTTTTCCTGAATATATTCAGGAAAAAACGCATACGCCCTTTTTGGCCAACCAAGCAAGCTTGCAAAGGAAATCTGCACTACAATGAAGTCTCACTTCCCCCCGGTCAAAAGGGCCATCTGAAAAAAGTGTAAAATCCAGAAAGGCAGGACAGGCCATGGAGAACTGGGAGCCTTGTTATGCTGATGGGCGGGATGTAAATTGCCAACAGCCACTCGGGAGAGGTGTATGGTGTTTCCTGAAACATCTAAAAAACAAAGCAACAGAGCCTAGGGCACTTCCACTTATGGTCCTATAGCTTAGGGAAATTAAAATCAAAAAGACACAGCCACCCCAAAGTTTGGGACGGCTCTGTTTACAAGAACCTCGTTTACGGTACAAGTTCAATATCGCAGAAAGTGAAAAATGGATAAAGAAGTTGTGGTACTTACGTACAATGCAATATCACTCAGCAATGAAATCTATGTCATCAGGCCCGTAGCAGCATAATGAGTGGATTCAGGTATGATGATTCTAACTGAAATAAGTCACACAGAAAAAGAAACATCATAAGATATCACTAATACACGGGATGTAAACTTGGCTACACAGGAACTGGATTACAAAACAGAACAGGGTCTCAAATTTAGAAAACCAACTTATGCTTGCTTAAGGGGAAAGGTGAGTTGGGGTGCTGCATCAAACCAGAGATTGAAATGAGCACAGATAAAGTTCCTTAAGCCAAATATGGAATAGACAAGAACTACTCCTTGCTCAACGAAATGGACTCAACACCCCATATTAAACGCCTAAGAATGTACCTGACTAGTAAGTATCTTAAAACCTATGGATTGCTATGTCTCTGAAAGAAAATCAAGCGTGTGTACAGGGGCATAAACGCAGCAGTGATAGGATTGGAGAGGTTCGGTGAGCAAATGAAGACCCTTTGAAGTCATATTGCATGGTACCCATTCCACGGGTCTCAACTCTCCAGGTTTAAGGGATTCTTCCTTCAGCTAAAACATGCATGTGGAACCCAGAGTATGATTAACCGTGTGATCGGGAGACGTGTTCCAATATGTCTCAGTTCTCGTCCCCTGGTACTCGGGTGCAACATTCCAGACGCTTTACTAACACTCTCCCGACTTGGAGAGTCAGTGCCTTTAACCTCCTGTTTGGCCCAGTTTGCAATTTCTGCGGAAGATGAACAGGAATAGGGAGAACCAATGAGAGACTAGCTGGAGGTGTCTGGACGGGCAAATTTAACTCTCATTTCCCACCAGGAAGAGGAATTAACCAAAGGCTCAGCGTGCCGTGCCGGAACCAGATTAGGGCCTGAAGCAATCCTGCGGTGTTGCGGCCAGCTCACAAGAAAGCGAGTTGAAGAAAGGAGCTCAGGGGCACTGTAATTCACAAACCTGCAGAGTTATAAATGACAGCTATCGTCCAAAAATATACTGAAGTAAGGCTGCCAAGAGGACTTGAAAGCGGGGCAGAATTGCAGGAAACCGATTTCAGGAGGTAGACTGGAATTGCATTTAAAGCATAGGAAAAGAGGCAGAACGTCCACAATGATGCACTTGGCCAAAAAGGGCGTATGCGTTTTTTCCTGAATATATTCAGGAAAAAACGCATACGCCCTTTTTGGCCAACCAAGCAAGCTTGCAAAGGAAATCTGCACTACAATGAAGTCTCACTTCCCCCCGGTCAAAAGGGCCATCTGAAAAAAGTGTAAAATCCAGAAAGGCAGGACAGGCCATGGAGAACTGGGAGCCTTGTTATGCTGATGGGCGGGATGTAAATTGCCAACAGCCACTCGGGAGAGGTGTATGGTGTTTCCTGAAACATCTAAAAAACAAAGCAACAGAGCCTAGGGCACTTCCACTTATGGTCCTATAGCTTAGGGAAATTAAAATCAAAAAGACACAGCCACCCCAAAGTTTGGGACGGCTCTGTTTACAAGAACCTCATTTACGGTACAAGTTCAATATCACAGAAAGTGAAAAATGGATAAAGAAGTTGTGGTACTTACGTACAATGCCATATCACTCAGCAATGATATCTATGTCATCAGGCCCATAGCAGCATAATGAGTGGATTCAGGTATGATGATTCTAACTGAAATAAGTCACACAGAAAAAGAAACATCATAAGATATCACTAATACACGGGATGTAAACTTGGCTACACAGGAACTGGATTACAAAACAGAACAGGGTCTCAAATTTAGAAAACCAACTTATGCTTGCTTAAGGGGAAAGGTGAGTTGGGGTGCTGCATAAAACCAGAGATTGAAATGAGCACAGATAAAGTTCCTTAAGCCAAATATAGAATAGACAAGAACTACTCCTTGCTCAATGAAATGGACTCAACACCCCATATTAAACGCCTAAGAATGTACCTGACTAGTAAGTATCTTAAAACCTATGGATTGCTATGTCTCTGAAAGAAAATCAAGCGTGTGTACAGGGGCATAAACGCAGCAGTGATAGGATTGGAGAGGTTCGGTGAGCAAATGAAGACCCTTTGAAGTCATATTGCATGGTACCCATTCCACGGGTCTCAACTCTCCAGGTTTAAGGGATTCTTCCTTCAGCTAAAACATGCACGTGGAACCCAGAGTATGATCAACCGTGTGATCGGGAGACGTGTTCCAATATGTCTCAGTTCTCGTCCCCTGGTACTCGGGTGCAACATTCCAGACGCTTTACTAACACTCTCCCGACTTGGAGAGTCACTGCCTTTAACCTCCTGTTTGGCCCAGTTTGCAATTTCTGCGGAAGATGAACAGGAATAGGGAGAACCAATGAGAGACTAGCTGGAGGTGTCTGGACGGGCAAATTTAACTCTCATTTCCCACCAGGAAGAGGAATTAACCAAAGGCTCAGCGTGCCGTGCCGGAACCAGATTAGGGCCTGAAGCAATCCTGCGGTGTTGCGGCCAGCTCACAAGAAAGCGAGTTGAAGAAAGGAGCTCAGGGGCACTGTAATTCACAAACCTGCAGAGTTATAAATGACAGCTATCGTCCAAAAATATACTGAAGTAAGGCTGCCAAGAGGACTTGAAAGCGGGGCAGAATTGCAGGAAACCGATTTCAGGAGGTAGACTGGAATTGCATTTAAAGCATAGGAAAAGAGGCAGAACGTCCACAATGATGCACTTGGCCAAAAAGGGCGTATGCGTTTTTTCCTGAATATATTCAGGAAAAAACGCATACGCCCTTTTTGGCCAACCAAGCAAGCTTGCAAAGGAAATCTGCACTACAATGAAGTCTCACTTCCCCCCGGTCAAAAGGGCCATCTGAAAAAAGTGTAAAATCCAGAAAGGCAGGACAGGCCATGGAGAACTGGGAGCCTTGTTATGCTGATGGGCGGGATGTAAATTGCCAACAGCCACTCGGGAGAGGTGTATGGTGTTTCCTGAAACATCTAAAAAACAAAGCAACAGAGCCTAGGGCACTTCCACTTATGGTCCTATAGCTTAGGGAAATTAAAATCAAAAAGACACAGCCACCCCAAAGTTTGGGACGGCTCTGTTTACAAGAACCTCATTTACGGTACAAGTTCAATATCACAGAAAGTGAAAAATGGATAAAGAAGTTGTGGTACTTACGTACAATGCCATATCACTCAGCAATGATATCTATGTCATCAGGCCCATAGCAGCATAATGAGTGGATTCAGGTATGATGATTCTAACTGAAATAAGTCACACAGAAAAAGAAACATCATAAGATATCACTAATACACGGGATGTAAACTTGGCTACACAGGAACTGGATTACAAAACAGAACAGGGTCTCAAATTTAGAAAACCAACTTATGCTTGCTTAAGGGGAAAGGTGAGTTGGGGTGCTGCATAAAACCAGAGATTGAAATGAGCACAGATAAAGTTCCTTAAGCCAAATATAGAATAGACAAGAACTACTCCTTGCTCAACGAAATGGACTCAACACCCCATATTAAACGCCTAAGAATGTACCTGACTAGTAAGTATCTTAAAACCTATGGATTGCTATGTCTCTGAAAGAAAATCAAGCGTGTGTACAGGGGCATAAACGCAGCAGTGATAGGATTGGAGAGGTTCGGTGAGCAAATGAAGACCCTTTGAAGTCATATTGCATGGTACCCATTCCACGGGTCTCAACTCTCCAGGTTTAAGGGATTCTTCCTTCAGCTAAAACATGCACGTGGAACCCAGAGTATGATCAACCGTGTGATCGGGAGACGTGTTCCAATATGTCTCAGTTCTCGTCCCCTGGTACTCGGGTGCAACATTCCAGACGCTTTACTAACACTCTCCCGACTTGGAGAGTCACTGCCTTTAACCTCCTGTTTGGCCCAGTTTGCAATTTCTGCGGAAGATGAACAGGAATAGGGAGAACCAATGAGAGACTAGCTGGAGGTGTCTGGACGGGCAAATTTAACTCTCATTTCCCACCAGGAAGAGGAATTAACCAAAGGCTCAGCGTGCCGTGCCGGAACCAGATTAGGGCCTGAAGCAATCCTGCGGTGTTGCGGCCAGCTCACAAGAAAGCGAGTTGAAGAAAGGAGCTCAGGGGCACTGTAATTCACAAACCTGCAGAGTTATAAATGACAGCTATCGTCCAAAAATATACTGAAGTAAGGCTGCCAAGAGGACTTGAAAGCGGGGCAGAATTGCAGGAAACCGATTTCAGGAGGTAGACTGGAATTGCATTTAAAGCATAGGAAAAGAGGCAGAACGCCCACAATGAGGCACTTGGCCAAAAAGGGCGTATGCGTTTTTTCCTGAATATATTCAGGAAAAAACACATACGCCCTTTTTGGCCAACCAAGCAAGCTTGCAAAGGAAATCTGCACTACAATGAAGTCTCACTTCCCCCCGGTCAAAAGGGCCATCTGAAAAAAGTGTAAAATCCAGAAAGGCAGGACAGGCCATGGAGAACTGGGAGCCTTGTTATGCTGATGGGCGGGATGTAAATTGCCAAGAGCCACTCGGGAGAGGTGTATGGTGTTTCCTGAAACATCTAAAAAACAAAGCAACAGAGCCTAGGGCACTTCCACTTATGGTCCTATAGCTTAGGGAAATTAAAATCAAAAAGACACAGCCACCCCAAAGTTTGGGACGGCTCTGTTTACAAGAACCTCGTTTACGGTACAAGTTCAATATCGCAGAAAGTGAAAAATGGATAAAGAAGTTGTGGTACTTACGTACAATGCCATATCACTCAGCAATGAAATCTATGTCATCAGGCCCGTAGCAGCATAATGAGTGGATTCAGGTATGATGATTCTAACTGAAATAAGTCACACAGAAAAAGAAACATCATAAGATATCACTAATACACGGGATGTAAACTTGGCTACACAGGAACTGGATTACAAAACAGAACAGGGTCTCAAATTTAGAAAACCAAATTATGCTTGCTTAAGGGGAAAGGTGAGTTGGGGTGCTGCATAAAACCAGAGATAGAAATGAGCACAGATAAAGTTCCTTAAGCCAAATATGGAATAGACAAGAATTACTCCTTGCTCAACGAAATGGACTCAACACCCCATATTAAACGCCTAAGAATGTACCTGACTAGTAAGTATCTTAAAACCTATGGATTGCTATGTCTCTGAAAGAAAATCAAGCGTGTGTACAGGGGCATAAACGCAGCAGTGATAGGATTGGAGAGGTTCGGTGAGCAAATGAAGACCCTTTGAAGTCATATTGCATGGTACCCATTCCACGGGTCTCAACTCTCCAGGTTTAAGGGATTCTTCCTTCAGCTAAAACATGCACGTGGAACCCAGAGTATGATCAACCGTGTGATCGGGAGACGTGTTCCAATATGTCTCAGTTCTCGTCCCCTGGTACTCGGGTGCAACATTCCAGACGCTTTACTAACACTCTCCCGACTTGGAGAGTCACTGCCTTTAACCTCCTGTTTGGCCCAGTTTGCAATTTCTGCGGAAGATGAACAGGAATAGGGAGAACCAATGAGAGACTAGCTGGAGGTGTCTGGACGGGCAAATTTAACTCTCATTTCCCACCAGGAAGAGGAATTAACCAAAGGCTCAGCGTGCCGTGCCGGAACCAGATTAGGGCCTGAAGCAATCCTGCGGTGTTGCGGCCAGCTCACAAGAAAGCGAGTTGAAGAAAGGAGCTCAGGGGCACTGTAATTCACAAACCTGCAGAGTTATAAATGACAGCTATCGTCCAAAAATATACTGAAGTAAGGCTGCCAAGAGGACTTGAAAGCGGGGCAGAATTGCAGGAAACCGATTTCAGGAGGTAGACTGGAATTGCATTTAAAGCATAGGAAAAGAGGCAGAACGTCCACAATGATGCACTTGGCCAAAAAGGGCGTATGCGTTTTTTCCTGAATATATTCAGGAAAAAACGCATACGCCCTTTTTGGCCAACCAAGCAAGCTTGCAAAGGAAATCTGCACTACAATGAAGTCTCACTTCCCCCCGGTCAAAAGGGCCATCTGAAAAAAGTGTAAAATCCAGAAAGGCAGGACAGGCCATGGAGAACTGGGAGCCTTGTTATGCTGATGGGCGGGATGTAAATTGCCAAGAGCCACTCCGGAGAGGTGTATGGTGTTTCCTGAAACATCTAAAAAACAAAGCAACAGAGCCTAGGGCACTTCCACTTATGGTCCTATAGCTTAGGGAAATTAAAATCAAAAAGACACAGCCACCCCAAAGTTTGGGACGGCTCTGTTTACAAGAACCTCGTTTACGGTACAAGTTCAATATCGCAGAAAGTGAAAAAATGGATAAAGAAGTTGTGGTACTTACGTACAATGCAATATCACTCAGCAATGAAATCTATGTCATCAGGCCCGTAGCAGCATAATGAGTGGATTCAGGTATGATGATTCTAACTGAAATAAGTCACACAGAAAAAGAAACATCATAAGATATCACTAATACACGGGATGTAAACTTGGCTACACAGGAACTGGATTACAAAACAGAACAGGGTCTCAAATTTAGAAAACCAACTTATGCTTGCTTAAGGGGAAAGGTGAGTTGGGGTGCTGCATAAAACCAGAGATTGAAATGAGCACAGATAAAGTTCCTTAAGCCAAATATGGAATAGACAAGAACTACTCCTTGCTCAACGAAATGGACTCAACACCCCATATTAAACGCCTAAGAATGTACCTGACTAGTAAGTATCTTAAAACCTATGGATTGCTATGTCTCTGAAAGAAAATCAAGCGTGTGTACAGGGGCATAAACGCAGCAGTGATAGGATTGGAGAGTTTCGGTGAGCAAATGAAGACCCTTTGAAGTCATATTGCATGGTACCCATTCCACGGGTCTCAACTCTCCAGGTTTAAGGGATTCTTCCTTCAGCTAAAACATGCACGTGGAACCCAGAGTATGATCAACCGTGTGATCGGGAGACGTGTTCCAATATGTCTCAGTTCTCGTCCCCTGGTACTCGGGTGCAACATTCCAGACGCTTTACTAACACTCTCCCGACTGGAGAGTCAGTGCCTTTAACCTCCTGTTTGGCCCAGTTTGCAATTTCTGCGGAAGATGAACAGGAATAGGGAGAACCAATGAGAGACTAGCTGGAGGTGTCTGGACGGGCAAATTTAACTCTCATTTCCCACCAGGAAGAGGAATTAACCAAAGGCTCAGCGTGCCGTGCCGGAACAAGATTAGGGCCTGAAGCAATCCTGCGGTGTTGCGGCCAGCTCACAAGAAAGCGAGTTGAAGAAAGGAGCTCAGGGGCACTGTAATTCACAAACCTGCAGAGTTATAAATGACAGCTATCGTCCAAAAATATACTGAAGTAAGGCTGCCAAGAGGACTTGAAAGCGGGGCAGAATTGCAGGAAACCGATTTCAGGAGGTAGACTGGAATTGCATTTAAAGCATAGGAAAAGAGGCAGAACGTCCACAATGATGCACTTGGCCAAAAAGGGTGTATGCGTTTTTTCCTGAATATATTCAGGAAAAAACGCATACGCCCTTTTTGGCCAACCAAGCAAGCTTGCAAAGGAAATCTGCACTACAATGAAGTCTCACTTCCCCCCGGTCAAAAGGGCCATCTGAAAAAAGTGTAAAATCCAGAAAGGCAGGACAGGCCATGGAGAACTGGGAGCCTTGTTATGCTGATGGGCGGGATGTAAATTGCCAACAGCCACTCGGGAGAGGTGTATGGTGTTTCCTGAAACATCTAAAAAACAAAGCAACAGAGCCTAGGGCACTTCCACTTATGGTCCTATAGCTTAGGGAAATTAAAATCAAAAAGACACAGCCACCCCAAAGTTTGGGACGGCTCTGTTTACAAGAACCTCGTTTACGGTACAAGTTCAATATCGCAGAAAGTGAAAAATGGATAAAGAAGTTGTGGTACTTACGTACAATGCAATATCACTCAGCAATGAAATCTATGTCATCAGGCCCGTAGCAGCATAATGAGTGGATTCAGGTATGATGATTCTAACTGAAATAAGTCACACAGAAAAAGAAACATCATAAGATATCACTAATACACGGGATGTAAACTTGGCTACACAGGAACTGGATTACAAAACAGAACAGGGTCTCAAATTTAGAAAACCAACTTATGCTTGCTTAAGGGGAAAGGTGAGTTGGGGTGCTGCATAAAACCAGAGATTGAAATGAGCACAGATAAAGTTCCTTAAGCCAAATATGGAATAGACAAGAACTACTCCTTGCTCAACGAAATGGACTCAACACCCCATATTAAACGCCTAAGAATGTACCTGACTAGTAAGTATCTTAAAACCTATGGATTGCTATGTCTCTGAAAGAAAATCAAGCGTGTGTACAGGGGCATAAACGCAGCAGTGATAGGATTGGAGAGGTTCGGTGAGCAAATGAAGACCCTTTGAAGTCATATTGCATGGTACCCATTCCACGGGTCTCAACTCTCCAGGTTTAAGGGATTCTTCCTTCAGCTAAAACATGCACGTGGAGCCCAGAGTATGATCAACCGTGTGATCGGGAGACGTGTTCCAATATGTCTCAGTTCTCGTCCCCTGGTACTCGGGTGCAACATTCCAGACGCTTTACTAACACTCTCCCGACTTGGAGAGTCAGTGCCTTTAACCTCCTGTTTGGCCCAGTTTGCAATTTCTGCGGAAGATGAACAGGAATAGGGAGAACCAATGAGAGACTAGCTGGAGGTGTCTGGACGGGCAAATTTAACTCTCATTTCCCACCAGGAAGAGGAATTAACCAAAGGCTCAGCGTGCCGTGCCGGAACCAGATTAGGGCCTGAAGCAATCCTGCAGTGTTGCGGCCAGCTCACAAGAAAACGAGTTGAAGAAAGGAGCTCAGGGGCACTGTAATTCACAAACCTGCAGAGTTATAAATGACAGCTATCGTCCAAAAATATACTGAAGTAAGGCTGCCAAGAGGACTTGAAAGCGGGGCAGAATTGCAGGAAACCGATTTCAGGAGGTAGACTGGAATTGCATTTAAAGCATAGGAAAAGAGGCAGAACGTCCACAATGATGCACTTGGCCAAAAAGGGCGTATGCGTTTTTTCCTGAATATATTCAGGAAAAAACGCATACGCCCTTTTTGGACAACCAAGCAAGCTTGCAAAGGAAATCTGCACTACAATGAAGTCTCACTTCCCCCCGGTCAAAAGGGCCATCTGAAAAAAGTGTAAAATCCAGAAAGGCAGGACAGGCCATGGAGAACTGGGAGCCTTGTTATGCTGATGGGCGGGATGTGAATTGCCAAGAGCCACTCCGGAGAGGTGTATGGTGTTTCCTGAAACATCTAAAAAACAAAGCAACAGAGCCTAGGGCACTTCCACTTATGGTCCTATAGCTTAGGGAAATTAAAATCAAAAAGACACAGCCACCCCAAAGTTTGGGACGGCTCTGTTTACAAGAACCTCGTTTACGGTACAAGTTCAATATCGCAGAAAGTGAAAAATGGATAAAGAAGTTGTGGTACTTACGTACAATGCAATATCACTCAGCAATGAAATCTATGTCATCAGGCCCGTAGCAGCATAATGAGTGGATTCAGGTATGATGATTCTAACTGAAATAAGTCACACAGAAAAAGAAACATCATAAGATATCACTAATACACGGGATGTAAACTTGGCTACACAGGAACTGGATTACAAAACAGAACAGGGTCTCAAATTTAGAAAACCAACTTATGCTTGCTTAAGGGGAAAGGTGAGTTGGGGTGCTGCATAAAACCAGAGATTGAAATGAGCACAGATAAAGTTCCTTAAGCCAAATATGGAATAGACAAGAACTACTCCTTGCTCAACGAAATGGACTCAACACCCCATATTAAACGCCTAAGAATGTACCTGACTAGTAAGTATCTTAAAACCTATGGATTGCTATGTCTCTGAAAGAAAATCAAGCGTGTGTACAGGGGCATAAACGCAGCAGTGATAGGATTGGAGAGGTTCGGTGAGCAAATGAAGACCCTTTGAAGTCATATTGCATGGTACCCATTCCACGGGTCTCAACTCTCCAGGTTTAAGGGATTCTTCCTTCAGCTAAAACATGCACGTGGAACCCAGAGTATGATCAACCGTGTGATCGGGAGACGTGTTCCAATATGTCTCAGTTCTCGTCCCCTGGTACTCGGGTGCAACATTCCAGACGCTTTACTAACACTCTCCCGACTTGGAGAGTCAGTGCCTTTAACCTCCTGTTTGGCCCAGTTTGCAATTTCTGCGGAAGATGAACAGGAATAGGGAGAACCAATGAGAGACTAGCTGGAGGTGTCTGGACGGGCAAATTTAACTCTCATTTCCCACCAGGAAGAGGAATTAACCAAAGGCTCAGCGTGCCGTGCCGGAACCAGATTAGGGCCTGAAGCAATCCTGCGGTGTTGCGGCCAGCTCACAAGAAAGCGAGTTGAAGAAAGGAGCTCAGGGGCACTGTAATTCACAAACCTGCAGAGTTATAAATGACAGCTATCGTCCAAAAATATACTGAAGTAAGGCTGCCAAGAGGACTTGAAAGCGGGGCAGAATTGCAGGAAACCGATTTCAGGAGGTAGACTGGAATTGCATTTAAAGCATAGGAAAAGAGGCAGAACGTCCACAATGATGCACTTGGCCAAAAAGGGCGTATGCGTTTTTTCCTGAATATATTCAGGAAAAAACGCATACGCCCTTTTTGGCCAACCAAGCAAGCTTGCAAAGGAAATCTGCACTACAATGAAGTCTCACTTCCCCCCGGTCAAAAGGGCCATCTGAAAAAAGTGTAAAATCCAGAAAGGGAGGACAGGCCATGGAGAACTGGGAGCCTTGTTATGCTGATGGGCGGGATGTAAATTGCCAACAGCCACTCGGGAGAGGTGTATGGTGTTTCCTGAAACATCTAAAAAACAAAGCAACAGAGCCTAGGGCACTTCCACTTATGGTCCTATAGCTTAGGGAAATTAAAATCAAAAAGACACAGCCACCCCAAAGTTTGGGACGGCTCTGTTTACAAGAACCTCGTTTACGGAACAAGTTCAATATCGCAGAAAGTGAAAAATGGATAAAGAAGTTGTGGTACTTACGTACAATGCAATATCACTCAGCAATGAAATCTATGTCATCAGGCCCATAGCAGCATAATGAGTGGATTCAGGTATGATGATTCTAACTGAAATAAGTCACACAGAAAAAGAAACATCATAAGATATCACTAATACACGGGATGTAAACTTGGCTACACAGGAACTGGATTACAAAACAGAACAGGGTCTCAAATTTAGAAAACCAACTTATGCTTGCTTAAGGGGAAAGGTGAGTTGGGGTGCTGCATCAAACCAGAGATTGAAATGAGCACAGATAAAGTTCCTTAAGCCAAATATGGAATAGACAAGAACTACTCCTTGCTCAACGAAATGGACTCAACACCCCATATTAAACGCCTAAGAATGTACCTGACTAGTAAGTATCTTAAAACCTATGGATTGCTATGTCTCTGTAAGAAAATCAAGCGTGTGTACAGGGGCACAAACGCAGCAGTGATAGGATTGGAGAGGTTCGGTGAGCAAATGAAGACCCTTTGAAGTCATATTGCATGGTACCCATTCCACGGGTCTCAACTCTCCAGGTTTAAGGGATTCTGCCTTCAGGTAAAACATGCACGTGGAACCCAGAGTATGATCAACCGTGTGATCGGGAGACGTGTTCCAATATGTCTCAGTTCTCGTCCCCTGGTACTCGGGTGCAACATTCCACACGCTTTACTAACACTCTCCCGACTTGGAGAGTCAGTGCCTTTAACCTCCTGTTTGGCCCAGTTTGCAATTTCTGCGGAAGATGAACAGGAATAGGGAGAACCAATGAGAGACTAGGTGGAGGTGTCTGGACGGGCAAATTTAACTCTCATTTCCCACCAGGAAGAGGAATTAACCAAAGGCTCAGCGTGCCGTGCCGGAACCAGATTAGGGCCTGAAGCAATCCTGCGGTGTTGCGGCCAGCTCACAAGAAAGCGAGTTGAAGAAAGGAGCTCAGGGGCACTGTAATTCACAAACCTGCAGAGTTATAAATGACAGCTATCGTCCAAAAATATACTGAAGTAAGGCTGCCAAGAGGACTTGAAAGCGGGGCAGAATTGCAGGAAACCGATTTCAGGAGGTAGACTGGAATTGCATTTAAAGCATAGGAAAAGAGGCAGAACGTCCACAATGATGCACTTGGCCAAAAAGGGCTTATGCGTTTTTTCCTGAATATATACAGGAAAAAACGCATACGCCCTTTTTGGCCAACCAAGCAAGCTTGCAAAGGAAATCTGCACTACAATGAAGTCTCACTTCCCCCCGGTCAAAAGGGCCATCTGATAAAAGTGTAAAATCCAGAAAGGCAGGACAGGCCATGGAGAACTGGGAACCTTGTTATGCTGATGGGCGGGATGTAAATTGCCAAGAGCCACTCGGGAGAGGTGTATGGTGTTTCCTGAAACATCTAAAAAACAAAGCAACAGAACCTAGGGCACTTCCACTTATGGTCCTATAGCTTAGGGAAATTAAAATCAAAAAGACACAGCCACCCCAAAGTTTGGGACGGCTCTGTTTACAAGAACCTCGTTTACGGTACAAGTTCAATATCGCAGAAAGTGAAAAATGGATAAAGAAGTTGTGGTACTTACGTACAATGCAATATCACTCAGCAATGAAATCTATGTCATCAGGCCCGTAGCAGCATAATGAGTGGATTCAGGTATGATGATTCTCAGTGAAATAAGTCACACAGAAAAAGAAACATCATAAGATATCACTAATACACGGAATGTAAACTTGGCTACACAGGAACTGGATTACAAAACAGAACAGGGTCTCAAATTTAGAAAACCAACTTATGCTTGCTTAAGGGGAAAGGTGAGTTGGGGTGCTGCATCAAACCAGAGATTGAAATGAACACAGATAAAGTTCCTTAAGCCAAATATGGAATAGACAAGAACTACTCCTTGCTCAACGAAATGGACTCAACACCCCATATTAAACGCCTAAGAATGTACCTGACTAGTAAGTATCTTAAAACCTATGGATTGCTATGTCTCTGAAAGAAAATCAAGCGTGTGTACAGGGGCATAAACGCAGCAGTGATAGGATTGGAGAGGTTCGGTGAGCAAATGAAGACCCTTTGAAGTCATATTGCATGGTACCCATTCCACGGGTCTCAACTCTCCAGGTTTAAGGGATTCTGCCTTCAGGTAAAACATGCACGTGGAACCCAGAGTATGATCAACCGTGTGATCGGGAGACATGTTCCAATATGTCTCAGTTCTAGTCCCCTGGTACTCGGGTGCAACATTCCAGACACTTTACTAACACTCTCCCGACTTGGAGAGTCAGTGCCTTTAACCTCCTGTTTGCCCCATTTGCAATTTCTGAGGAAGATGAACAGGAATAGGGAGAACCAATGAGAGACTAGGTGGAGGTGTCTGGACGGGCAAATTTAACTCTCATTTGCCACCAGGAAGAGGAATTAACCAAAGGCTCAGCGTGCCGTGTCGGAACCAGATTAGGGCCTGAAGCAATCCTGCGGTGTTGCGGCCAGCTCACAAGAAAGCGAGTTGAAGAAAGGAGCTCAGGGGCACTGTAATTCACAAACCTGCAGAGTTATAAATGACAGCTATCTTCCAAAAATATATTGAAGTAAGGCTGCCAAGAGGACTTGAAAGCGGGGCAGAATTGCAGGAAACCGATTTCAGGAGGTAGACTGGAATTGCACGTAAAGCATAGGAAAAGAGGCAGAACGTCCACAATGATGCACTTGGCCAAAAAGGGCGTATGCATTTTTTCCTGAATATATTCAGGAAAAAACGCATAGGCCCTTTTTGGCCAACCGAGCAACCTTGCAAAGGAAATCTGCACTACAATGAAGTCTCACTGCCCCCCGGTCAAAAGGGCCATCTGAAAAAAGTGTAAAATCCAGACAGGCAGGACAGGCCAAGGAGAACTAGGAGCCTTCTTATGTTGATGGGTGGGATGTAAATTGCCAGCAGCCACTCTGGAGAAGTGTATGGTGTTTCCTGAAACATCCAAAAAACAAAGCAACAGAGCCTAGGGCACTTCCACTTATGGTCCTATAGCTTAGGGAAATTAAAATCAAAAAGACACAGCCACCCCAAAGTTTGGGACGGCTCTGTTTACAAGAACCTCGTTTACGGTACAAGTTCAATATCACAGAAAGCGCAAAATGGATAAAGAAGTTGTGGTACTTACGTACAATGCAATATCACTCAGCAATGAAATCTATGTCATCAGGCCCATAGCAGCATAATGAGTGGATTCAGGTATGATGATTCTAACTGAAATAAGTCACACAGAAAAAGAAACATCATAAGATATCACTAATACACGGGATGTAAACTTGGCTACACAGGAACTGGATTACAAAACAGAACAGGGTCTCAAATTTAGAAAACCAACTTATGCTTGCTTAAGGGGAAAGGTGAGTTGGGGTGCTGCATAAAACCAGAGATTGAAATGAGCACAGATAAAGTTCCTTAAGCCAAATATAGAATAGACAAGAACTACTCCTTGCTCAATGAAATGGACTCAACACCCCATATTAAACGCCTAAGAATGTACCTGACTAGTAAGTATCTTAAAACCTATGGATTGCTATGTCTCTGAAAGAAAATCAAGCGTGTGTACAGGGGCATAAACGCAGCAGTGATAGGATTGGAGAGGTTCGGTGAGCAAATGAAGACCCTTTGAAGTCATATTGCATGGTACCCATTCCACGGGTCTCAACTCTCCAGGTTTAAGGGATTCTTCCTTCAGCTAAAACATGCACGTGGAACCCAGAGTATGATCAACCGTGTGATCGGGAGACGTGTTCCAATATGTCTCAGTTCTCGTCCCCTGGTACTCGGGTGCAACATTCCAGACGCTTTACTAACACTCTCCCGACTTGGAGAGTCACTGCCTTTAACCTCCTGTTTGGCCCAGTTTGCAATTTCTGCGGAAGATGAACAGGAATAGGGAGAACCAATGAGAGACTAGCTGGAGGTGTCTGGACGGGCAAATTTAACTCTCATTTCCCACCAGGAAGAGGAATTAACCAAAGGCTCAGCGTGCCGTGCCAGAACCAGATTAGGGCCTGAAGCAATCCTGCGGTGTTGCGGCCAGCTCACAAGAAAGCGAGTTGAAGAAAGGAGCTCAGGGGCACTGTAATTCACAAACCTGCAGAGTTATAAATGACAGCTATCGTCCAAAAATATACTGAAGTAAGGCTGCCAAGAGGACTTGAAAGCGGGGCAGAATTGCAGGAAACCGATTTCAGGAGGTAGACTGGAATTGCATTTAAAGCATAGGAAAAGAGGCAGAACGTCCACAATGATGCACTTGGCCAAAAAGGGCGTATGCGTTTTTTCCTGAATATATTCAGGAAAAAACGCATACGCCCTTTTTGGCCAACCAAGCAAGCTTGCAAAGGAAATCTGCACTACAATGAAGTCTCACTTCCCCCCGGTCAAAAGGGCCATCTGAAAAAAGTGTAAAATCCAGAAAGGCAGGACAGGCCATGGAGAACTGGGAGCCTTGTTATGCTGATGGGCGGGATGTAAATTGCCAAGAGCCACTCGGGAGAGGTGTATGGTGTTTCCTGAAACATCTAAAAAACAAAGCAACAGAGCCTAGGGCACTTCCACATATGGTCCTATAGCTTAGGGAAATTAAAATCAAAAAGACACAGCCACCCCAAAGTTTGGGACGGCTCTGTTTACAAGAACCTCATTTACGGTACAAGTTCAATATCACAGAAAGTGAAAAATGGATAAAGAAGTTGTGGTACTTACGTACAATGCCATATCACTCAGCAATGAAATCTATGTCATCAGGCCCATAGCAGCATAATGAGTGGATTCAGGTATGATGATTCTAACTGAAATAAGTCACACAGAAAAAGAAACATCATAAGATATCACTAATACACGGGATGTAAACTTGGCTACACAGGAACTGGATTACAAAACAGAACAGGGTCTCAAATTTAGAAAACCAACTTATGCTTGCTTAAGGGGAAAGGTGAGTTGGGGTGCTGCATAAAAGCAGAGATTGAAATGAGCACAGATAAAGTTCCTTAAGCCAAATATAGAATAGACAAGAACTACTCCTTGCTCAATGAAATGGACTCAACACCCCATATTAAACGCCTAAGAATGTACCTGACTAGTAAGTATCTTAAAACCTATGGATTGCTATGTCTCTGAAAGAAAATCAAGCGTGTGTACAGGGGCATAAACGCAGCTGTGATAGGATTGGAGAGGTTCGGTGAGCAAATGAAGACCCTTTGAAGTCATATTGCATGGTACCCATTCCACGGGTCTCAACTCTCCAGGTTTAAGGGATTCTGCCTTCAGGTAAAACATGCACGTGGAACCCAGAGTATGATCACCCGTGATCGGGAGACATGTTCCAATATGTCTCAGTTCTCGTCCCCTGGTACTCGGGTGCAACATTCCAGACGCTTTACTAACACTCTCCCGACTTGGAGAGTCAGTGCCTTTAACCTCCTGTTTGGCCCAGTTTGCAATTTCTGCGGAAGATGAACAGGAATAGGGAGAACCAATGAGAGACTAGCTGGAGGTGTCTGGACGGGCAAATTTAACTCTCATTTCCCACCAGGAAGAGGAATTAACCAAAGGCTCAGCGTGCCATGCCGGAACCAGATTAGGGCCTGAAGCAATCCTGCGGTGTTGCGGCCAGCTCACAAGAAAGCGAGTTGAAGAAAGGAGCTCAGGGGCACTGTAATTCACAAACCTGCAGAGTTATAAATGACAGCTATCGTCCAAAAATATACTGAAGTAAGGCTGCCAAGAGGACTTGAAAGCGGGGCAGAATTGCAGGAAACCGATTTCAGGAGGTAGACTGGAATTGCATTTAAAGCATAGGAAAAGAGGCAGAACGTCCACAATGATGCACTTGGCCAAAAAGGGCGTATGCATTTTTTCCTGAATATATTCAGGAAAAAACGCATACGCCCTTTTTGGCCAACCAAGCAAGCTTGCAAAGGAAATCTGCACTACAATGAAGTCTCACTTCCCCCCGGTCAAAAGGGCCATCTGAAAAAAGTGTAAAATCCAGAAAGGCAGGACAGGCCATGGAGAACTGGGAGCCTTGTTATGTTGATGGGCGGGATGTAAATTGCCAACAGCCACTCGGGAGAGGTGTATGGTGTTTCCTGAAACATCTAAAAAACAAAGCAACAGAGCCTAGGGCACTTCCACTTATGGTCCTATAGCTTAGGGAAATTAAAATCAAAAAGACACAGCCACCCCAAAGTTTGGGACGGCTCTGTTTACAAGAACCTCGTTTACGGTACAAGTTCAATATCGCAGAAAGTGAAAAATGGATAAAGAAGTTGTGGTACTTACGTACAATGCAATATCACTCAGCAATGAAATCTATGTCATCAGGCCCGTAGCAACATAATGAGTGGATTCAGGTATGATGATTCTAACTGAAATAAGTCACACAGAAAAAGAAACATCATAAGATATCACTAATACACGGGATGTAAACTTGGCTACACAGGAACTGGATTACAAAACAGAACAGGGTCTCAAATTTAGAAAACCAACTTATGCTTGCTTAAGGGGAAAGGTGAGTTGGGGTGCTGCATCAAACCAGAGATTGAAATGAGCACAGATAAAGTTCCTTAAGCCAAATATGGAATAGACAAGAACTACTCCTTGCTCAACGAAATGGACTCAACACCCCATATTAAACGCCTAAGAATATACCTGACTAGTAAGTATCTTAAAACCTATGGATTGCTATGTCTCTGAAAGAAAATCAAGCGTGTGTACAGGGGCATAAACGCAGCAGTGATAGGATTGGAGAGGTTCTGTGAGCAAATGAAGACCCTTTGAAGTCATATTGCATGGTACCCATTCCACGGGTCTCAACTCTCCAGGTTTAAGGGATTCTGCCTTCAGGTAAAACATGCACGTGGAACCCAGAGTATGATCAACCGTGTGATCGGGAGACGTGTTCCAATATGTCTCAGTTCTCGTCCCCTGGTACTCGGGTGCAACATTCCAGACGCTTTACTAACACTCTCCCGACTTGGAGAGTCAGTGCCTTTAACCTCCTGTTTGGCCCAGTTTGCAATTTCTGCGGAAGATGAACAGGAATAGGGAGAACCAATGAGAGACTAGGTGGAGGTGTCTGGACGGGCAAATTTAACTCTCATTTCCCACCAGGAAGAGGAATTAACCAAAGGCTCAGCGTGCCGTGCCGGAACCAGATTAGGGCCTGAAGCAATCCTGCGGTGTTGCGGCCAGCTCACAAGAAAGCGAGTTGAAGAAAGGAGCTCAGGGGCACTGTAATTCACAAACCTGCAGAGTTATAAATGACAGCTATCGTCCAAAAATATACTGAAGTAAGGCTGCCAAGAGGACTTGAAAACGGGGCAGAATTGCAGGAAACCGATTTCAGGAGGTAGACTGGAATTGCATTTAAAGCATAGGAAAAGAGGCAGAACGTCCACAATGATGCACTTGGCCAAAAAGGGCGTATGCGTTTTTTCCTGAATATATTCAGGAAAAAACGCATACGCACTTTTTGGCCAACCAAGCAAGCTTGCAAAGGAAATCTGCACTACAATGAAGTCTGACTTCCCCCCGGTCAAAAGGGCCATCTGAAAAAAGTGTAAAATCCAGAAAGGCAGGACAGGCCATGGAGAACTGGGAGCCTTGTTATGCTGATGGGCGGGATGTAAATTGCCAAGAGCCACTCGGGAGAGGTGTATGGTGTTTCCTGAAACATCTAAAAAACAAAGCAACAGAGCCTAGGGCACTTCCACTTATGGTCCTATAGCTTAGGGAAATTAAAATCAAAAAGACACAGCCACCCCAAAGTTTGGGACGGCTCTGTTTACAAGAACCTCGTTTACGGAACAAGTTCAATATCGCAGAAAGTGAAAAATGGATAAAGAAGTTGTGGTACTTACGTACAATGCAATATCACTCAGCAATGAAATCTATGTCATCAGGCCCATAGCAGCATAATGAGTGGATTCAGGTATGATGATTCTAACTGAAATTAGTCACACAGAAAAAGAAACATCATAAGATATCACTAATACACGGGATGTAAACTTGGCTACACAGGAACTGGATTACAAAACAGAACAGGGTCTCAAATTTAGAAAACCAACTTATGCTTGCTTAAGGGGAAAGGTGAGTTGGGGTGCTGCATCAAACCAGAGATTGAAATGAGCACAGATAAAGTTCCTTAAGCCAAATATGGAATAGACAAGAACTACTCCTTGCTCAACGAAATGGACTCAACACCCCATATTAAACGCCTAAGAATGTACCTGACTAGTAAGTATCTTAAAACCTATGGATTGCTATGTCTCTGAAAGAAAATCAAGCGTGTGTACAGGGGCACAAACGCAGCAGTGATAGGATTGGAGAGGTTCGGTGAGCAAATGAAGACCCTTTGAAGTCATATTGCATGGTACCCATTCCACGGGTCTCAACTCTCCAGGTTTAAGGGATTCTGCCTTCAGGTAAAACATGCACGTGGAACCCAGAGTATGATCAACCGTGTGATCGGGAGACGTGTTCCAATATGTCTCAGTTCTCGTCCCCTGGTACTCGGGTGCAACATTCCACACGCTTTACTAACACTCTCCCGACTTGGAGAGTCAGTGCCTTTAACCTCCTGTTTGGCCCAGTTTGCAATTTCTGCGGAAGATGAACAGGAATAGGGAGAACCAATGAGAGACTAGGTGGAGGTGTCTGGACGGGCAAATTTAACTCTCATTTGCCACCAGGAAGAGGAATTAACCAAAGGCTCAGCGTGCCGTGTCGGAACCAGATTAGGGCCTGAAGCAATCCTGCGGTGTTGCGGCCAGCTCACAAGAAAGCGAGTTGAAGAAAGGAGCTCAGGGGCACTGTAATTCACAAACCTGCAGAGTTATAAATGACAGCTATCATCCAAAAATATACTGAAGTAAGGCTGCCAAGAGGACTTGAAAGCGGGGCAGAATTGCAGGAAACCGATTTCAGGAGGTAGACTGGAATTGCACGTAAAGCATAGGAAAAGAGGCAGAACGTCCACAATGATGCACTTGGCCAAAAAGGGCGTATGCATTTTTTCCTGAATATATTCAGGAAAAAACGCATACGCCCTTTTTGGCCAACCAAGCAAGCTTGCAAAGGAAATCTGCACTACAATGAAGTCTCACTGCCCCCCGGTCAAAAGGGCCATCCGAAAAAAGTGTAAAATCCAGACAGGCAGGACAGGCCAAGGAGAACTAGGAGCCTTCTTATGTTGATGGGTGGGATGTAAATTGCCAGCAGCCACTCTGGAGAAGTGTATGGTGTTTCCTGAAACATCCAAAAAACAAAGCAACAGAGCCTAGGGCACTTCCACTTATGGTCCTATAGCTTAGGGAAATTAAAATCAAAAAGACACAGCCACCCCAAAGTTTGGGACGGCTCTGTTTACAAGAACCTCGTTTACGGTACAAGTTCAATATCACAGAAAGCGCAAAATGGATAAAGAAGTTGTGGTACTTACGTACAATGCAATATCACTCAGCAATGAAATCTATGTCATCAGGCCCATAGCAGCATAATGAGTGGATTCAGGTATGATGATTCTAACTGAAATAAGTCACACAGAAAAAGAAACATCATAAGATATCACTAATACACGAGATGTAAACTTGGCTACACAGGAACTGGATTACAAAACAGAACAGGGTCTCAAATTTAGAAAACCAACTTATGCTTGCTTAAGGGGAAAGGTGAGTTGGGGTGCTGCATAAAACCAGAGATTGAAATGAGCACAGATAAAGTTCCTTAAGCCAAATATAGAATAGACAAGAACTACTCCTTGCTCAATGAAATGGACTCAACACCCCATATTAAACGCCTAAGAATGTACCTGACTAGTAAGTATCTTAAAACCTATGGATTGCTATGTCTCTGAAAGAAAATCAAGCGTGTGTACAGGGGCATAAACGCAGCAGTGATAGGATTGGAGAGGTTCGGTGAGCAAATGAAGACCCTTTGAAGTCATATTGCATGGTACCCATTCCACGGGTCTCAACTCTCCAGGTTTAAGGGATTCTTCCTTCAGCTAAAACATGCACGTGGAACCCAGAGTATGATCAACCGTGTGATCGGGAGACGTGTTCCAATATGTCTCAGTTCTCGTCCCCTGGTACTCGGGTGCAACATTCCAGACGCTTTACTAACACTCTCCCGACTTGGAGAGTCAGTGCCTTTAACCTCCTGTTTGGCCCAGTTTGCAATTTCTGCGGAAGATGAACAGGAATAGGGAGAACCAATGAGAGACTAGCTGGAGGTGTCTGGACGGGCAAATTTAACTCTCATTTCCCACCAGGAAGAGGAATTAACCAAAGGCTCAGCGTGCCGTGCCGGAACCAGATTAGGGCCTGAAGCAATCCTGCGGTGTTGCGGCCAGCTCACAAGAAAACGAGTTGAAGAAAGGAGCTCAGGGGCACTGTAATTCACAAACCTGCAGAGTTATAAATGACAGCTATCGTCCAAAAATATACTGAAGTAAGGCTGCCAAGAGGACTTGAAAGCGGGGCAGAATTGCAGGAAACCGATTTCAGGAGGTAGACTGGAATTGCATTTAAAGCATAGGAAAAGAGGCAGAACGTCCACAATGATGCACTTGGCCAAAAAGGGCGTATGCGTTTTTTCCTGAATATATTCAGGAAAAAACGCATACGCCCTTTTTGGCCAACCAAGCAAGCTTGCAAAGGAAATCTGCACTACAATGAAGTCTCACTTTCCCCCGGTCAAAAGGGCCATCTGAAAAAAGTGTAAAATCCAGAAAGGCAGGACAGGCCATGGAGAACTGGGAGCCTTGTTATGTTGATGAGCGGGATGTAAATTGCCAACAGCCACTCGGGAGAGGTGTATGGTGTTTCCTGAAACATCTAAAAAACAAAGCAACAGAGCCTAGGGCACTTCCACTTATGGTCCTATAGCTTAGGGAAATTAAAATCAAAAAGACACAGCCACCCCAAAGTTTGGGACGGCTCTGTTTACAAGAACCTCGTTTACGGTACAAGTTCAATATCGCAGAAAGTGAAAAATGGATAAAGAAGTTGTGGTACTTACGTACAATGCAATATCACTCAGCAATGAAATCTATGTCATCAGGCCCGTAGCAACATAATGAGTGGATTCAGGTATGATGATTCTAACTGAAATAAGTCACACAGAAAAAGAAACATCATAAGATATCACTAATACACGGGATGTAAACTTGGCTACACAGGAACTGGATTACAAAACAGAACAGGGTCTCAAATTTAGAAAACCAACTTATGCTTGCTTAAGGGGAAAGGTGAGTTGGGGTGCTGCATCAAACCAGAGATTGAAATGAGCACAGATAAAGTTCCTTAAGCCAAATATGGAATAGACAAGAACTACTCCTTGCTCAACGAAATGGACTCAACACCCCATATTAAACGCCTAAGAATGTACCTGACTAGTAAGTATCTTAAAACCTATGGATTGCTATGTCTCTGAAAGAAAATCAAGCGTGTGTACAGGGGCATAAACGCAGCAGTGATAGGATTGGAGAGGTTCTGTGAGCAAATGAAGACCCTTTGAAGTCATATTGCATGGTACCCATTCCACGGGTCTCAACTCTCCAGGTTTAAGGGATTCTGCCTTCAGGTAAAACATGCACGTGGAACCCAGAGTATGATCAACCGTGTGATCGGGAGACGTGTTCCAATATGTCTCAGTTCTCGTCCCCTGGTACTCGGGTGCAACATTCCAGACGCTTTACTAACACTCTCCCGACTTGGAGAGTCAGTGCCTTTAACCTCCTGTTTGGCCCAGTTTGCAATTTCTGCAGAAGATGAACAGGAATAGGGAGAACCAATGAGAGACTAGCTGGAGGTGTCTGGACGGGCAAATTTAACTCTCATTTCCCACCAGGAAGAGGAATTAACCAAAGGCTCAGCGTGCCGTGCCGGAACCAGATTAGGGCCTGAAGCAATCCTGCGGTGTTGCGGCCAGCTCACAAGAAAGCGAGTTGAAGAAAGGAGCTCAGGGGCACTGTAATTCACAAACCTGCAGAGTTATAAATGACAGCTATCGTCCAAAAATATACTGAAGTAAGGCTGCCAAGAGGACTTGAAAGCGGGGCAGAATTGCAGGAAACCGATTTCAGGAGGTAGACTGGAATTGCATTTAAAGCATAGGAAAAGAGGCAGAACGTCCACAATGATGCACTTGGCCAAAAAGGGCGTATGCGTTTTTTCCTGAATATATTCAGGAAAAAACGCATACGCCCTTTTTGGCCAACCAAGCAAGCTTGCAAAGGAAATCTGCACTACAATGAAGTCTGACTTCCCCCCGGTCAAAAGGGCCATCTGAAAAAAGTGTAAAATCCAGAAAGGCAGGACAGACCATGGAGAACTGGGAGCCTTGTTATGCTGATGGGCGGGATGTAAATTGCCAAGAGCCACTCGGGAGAGGTGTATGGTGTTTCCTGAAACATCTAAAAAACAAAGCAACAGAGCCTAGGGCACTTCCACTTATGGTCCTATAGCTTAGGGAAATTAAAATCAAAAAGACACAGCCACCCCAAAGTTTGGGACGGCTCTGTTTACAAGAACCTCGTTTACGGAACAAGTTCAATATCGCAGAAAGTGAAAAATGGATAAAGAAGTTGTGGTACTTACGTACAATGCAATATCACTCAGCAATGAAATCTATGTCATCAGGCCCATAGCAGCATAATGAGTGGATTCAGGTATGATGATTCTAACTGAAATTAGTCACACAGAAAAAGAAACATCATAAGATATCACTAATACACGGGATGTAAACTTGGCTACACAGGAACTGGATTACAAAACAGAACAGGGTCTCAAATTTAGAAAACCAACTTATGCTTGCTTAAGGGGAAAGGTGAGTTGGGGTGCTGCATCAAACCAGAGATTGAAATGAGCACAGATAAAGTTCCTTAAGCCAAATATGGAATAGACAAGAACTACTCCTTGCTCAACGAAATGGACTCAACACCCCATATTAAACGCCTAAGAATGTACCTGACTAGTAAGTATCTTAAAACCTATGGATTGCTATGTCTCTGAAAGAAAATCAAGCGTGTGTACAGGGGCACAAACGCAGCAGTGATAGGATTGGAGAGGTTCGGTGAGCAAATGAAGACCCTTTGAAGTCATATTGCATGGTACCCATTCCACGGGTCTCAACTCTCCAGGTTTAAGGGATTCTGCCTTCAGCTAAAACATGCACGTGGAACCCAGAGTATGATCAACCGTGTGATCGGGAGACGTGTTCCAATATGTCTCAGTTCTCGTTCCCTGGTACTCGGGTGCAACATTCCACACGCTTTACTAACACTCTCCCGACTTGGAGAGTCAGTGCCTTTAACCTCCTGTTTGGCCCAGTTTGCAATTTCTGCGGAAGATGAACAGGAATAGGGAGAACCAATGAGAGACTAGGTGGAGGTGTCTGGACGGGCAAATTTAACTCTCATTTGCCACCAGGAAGAAGAATTAACCAAAGGCTCAGCGTGCCGTGTCGGAACCAGATTAGGGCCTGAAGCAATCCTGCGGTGTTGCGGCCAGCTCACAAGAAAGCGAGTTGAAGAAAGGAGCTCAGGGGCACTGTAATTCACAAACCTGCAGAGTTATAAATGACAGCTATCATCCAAAAATATACTGAAGTAAGGCTGCCAAGAGGACTTGAAAGCGGGGCAGAATTGCAGGAAACCGATTTCAGGAGGTAGACTGGAATTGCACGTAAAGCATAGGAAAAGAGGCAGAACGTCCACAATGATGCACTTGGCCAAAAAGGGCGTATGCATTTTTTCCTGAATATATTCAGGAAAAAACGCATACGCCCTTTTTGGCCAACCAAGCAAGCTTGCAAAGGAAATCTGCACTACAATGAAGTCTCACTGCCCCCCGGTCAAAAGGGCCATCCGAAAAAAGTGTAAAATCCAGACAGGCAGGACAGGCCAAGGAGAACTAGGAGCCTTCTTATGTTGATGGGTGGGATGTAAATTGCCAGCAGCCACTCTGGAGAAGTGTATGGTGTTTCCTGAAACATCCAGAAAACAAAGCAACAGAGCCTAGGGCACTTCCACTTATGGTCCTATAGCTTAGGGAAATTAAAATCAAAAAGACACAGCCACCCCAAAGTTTGGGACGGCTCTGTTTACAAGAACCTCGTTTACGGTACAAGTTCAATATCACAGAAAGCGCAAAATGGATAAAGAAGTTGTGGTACTTACGTACAATGCAATATCACTCAGCAATGAAATCTATGTCATCAGGCCCATAGCAGCATAATGAGTGGATTCAGGTATGATGATTCTAACTGAAATAAGTCACACAGAAAAAGAAACATCATAAGATATCACTAATACACGAGATGTAAACTTGGCTACACAGGAACTGGATTACAAAACAGAACAGGGTCTCAAATTTAGAAAACCAACTTATGCTTGCTTAAGGGGAAAGGTGAGTTGGGGTGCTGCATAAAACCAGAGATTGAAATGAGCACAGATAAAGTTCCTTAAGCCAAATATAGAATAGACAAGAACTACTCCTTGCTCAATGAAATGGACTCAACACCCCATATTAAACGCCTAAGAATGTACCTGACTAGTAAGTATCTTAAAACCTATGGATTGCTATGTCTCTGAAAGAAAATCAAGCGTGTGTACAGGGGCATAAACGCAGCAGTGATAGGATTGGAGAGGTTCGGTGAGCAAATGAAGACCCTTTGAAGTCATATTGCATGGTACCCATTCCACGGGTCTCAACTCTCCAGGTTTAAGGGATTCTTCCTTCAGCTAAAACATGCACGTGGAACCCAGAGTATGATCAACCGTGTGATCGGGAGACGTGTTCCAATATGTCTCAGTTCTCGTCCCCTGGTACTCGGGTGCAACATTCCAGACGCTTTACTAACACTCTCCCGACTTGGAGAGTCAGTGCCTTTAACCTCCTGTTTGGCCCAGTTTGCAATTTCTGCGGAAGATGAACAGGAATAGGGAGAACCAATGAGAGACTAGCTGGAGGTGTCTGGACGGGCAAATTTAACTCTCATTTCCCACCAGGAAGAGGAATTAACCAAAGGCTCAGCGTGCCGTGCCGGAACCAGATTAGGGCCTGAAGCAATCCTGCGGTGTTGCGGCCAGCTCACAAGAAAACGAGTTGAAGAAAGGAGCTCAGGGGCACTGTAATTCACAAACCTGCAGAGTTATAAATGACAGCTATCGTCCAAAAATATACTGAAGTAAGGCTGCCAAGAGGACTTGAAAGCGGGACAGAATTGCAGGAAACCGATTTCAGGAGGTAGACTGGAATTGCATTTAAAGCATAGGAAAAGAGGCAGAACGTCCACAATGATGCACTTGGCCAAAAAGGGCGTATGCGTTTTTTCCTGAATATATTCAGGAAAAAACGCATATGCCCTTTTTGGCCAACCAAGCAAGCTTGCAAAGGAAATCTGCACTACAATGAAGTCTCACTTTCCCCCGGTCAAAAGGGCCATCTGAAAAAAGTGTAAAATCCAGAAAGGCAGGACAGGCCATGGAGAACTGGGAGCCTTGTTATGTTGATGAGCGGGATGTAAATTGCCAACAGCCACTCGGGAGAGGTGTATGGTGTTTCCTGAAACATCTAAAAAACAAAGCAACAGAGCCTAGGGCACTTCCACTTATGGTCCTATAGCTTAGGGAAATTAAAATCAAAAAGACACAGCCACCCCAAAGTTTGGGACGGCTCTGTTTACAAGAACCTCGTTTACGGTACAAGTTCAATATCGCAGAAAGTGAAAAATGGATAAAGAAGTTGTGGTACTTACGTACAATGCAATATCACTCAGCAATGAAATCTATGTCATCAGGCCCATAGCAACATAATGAGTGGATTCAGGTATGATGATTCTAACTGAAATAAGTCACACAGAAAAAGAAACATCATAAGATATCACTAATACACGGGATGTAAACTTGGCTACACAGGAACTGGATTACAAAACAGAACAGGGTCTCAAATTTAGAAAACCAACTTATGCTTGCTTAAGGGGAAAGGTGAGTTGGGGTGCTGCATCAAACCAGAGATTGAAATGAGCACAGATAAAGTTCCTTAAGCCAAATATGGAATAGACAAGAACTACTCCTTGCTCAACGAAATGGACTCAACACCCCATATTAAACGCCTAAGAATGTACCTGACTAGTAAGTATCTTAAAACCTATGGATTGCTATGTCTCTGAAAGAAAATCAAGCGTGTGTACAGGGGCACAAACGCAGCAGTGATAGGATTGGAGAGGTTCGGTGAGCAAATGAAGACCCTTTGAAGTCATATTGCATGGTACCCATTCCACGGGTCTCAACTCTCCAGGTTTAAGGGATTCTGCCTTCAGGTAAAACATGCACGTGGAACCCAGAGTATGATCAACCGTGTGATCGGGAGACGTGTTCCAATATGTCTCAGTTCTCGTCCCCTGATACTCGGGTGCAACATTCCACACGCTTTACTAACACTCTCCCGACTTGGAGAGTCAGTGCCTTTAACCTCCTGTTTGGCCCAGTTTGCAATTTCTGCGGAAGATGAACAGGAATAGGGAGAACCAATGAGAGACTAGGTGGAGGTGTCTGGACGGGCAAATTTAACTCTCATTTGCCACCAGGAAGAGGAATTAACCAAAGGCTCAGCGTGCCGTGTCGGAACCAGATTAGGGCCTGAAGCAATCCTGCGGTGTTGCGGCCAGCTCACAAGAAAGCGAGTTGAAGAAAGGAGCTCAGGGGCACTGTAATTCACAAACCTGCAGAGTTATAAATGACAGCTATCATCCAAAAATATACTGAAGTAAGGCTGCCAAGAGGACTTGAAAGCGGGGCAGAATTGCAGGAAACCGATTTCAGGAGGTAGACTGGAATTGCACGTAAAGCATAGGAAAAGAGGCAGAACGTCCACAATGATGCACTTGGCCAAAAAGGGCGTATGCATTTTTTCCTGAATATATTCAGGAAAAAACGCATACGCCCTTTTTGGCCAACCAAGCAAGCTTGCAAAGGAAATCTGCACTACAATGAAGTCTCACTGCCCCCCGGTCAAAAGGGCCATCCGAAAAAAGTGTAAAATCCAGACAGGCAGGACAGGCCAAGGAGAACTAGGAGCCTTCTTATGTTGATGGGTGGGATGTAAATTGCCAGCAGCCACTCTGGAGAAGTGTATGGTGTTTCCTGAAACATCCAAAAAACAAAGCAACAGAGCCTAGGGCACTTCCACTTATGGTCCTATAGCTTAGGGAAATTAAAATCAAAAAGACACAGCCACCCCAAAGTTTGGGACGGCTCTGTTTACAAGAACCTCGTTTACGGTACAAGTTCAATATCACAGAAAGCGCAAAATGGATAAAGAAGTTGTGGTACTTACGTACAATGCAATATCACTCAGCAATGAAATCTATGTCATCAGGCCCATAGCAGCATAATGAGTGGATTCAGGTATGATGATTCTAACTGAAATAAGTCACACAGAAAAAGAAACATCATAAGATATCACTAATACACGAGATGTAAACTTGGCTACACAGGAACTGGATTACAAAACAGAACAGGGTCTCAAATTTAGAAAACCAACTTATGCTTGCTTAAGGGGAAAGGTGAGTTGGGGTGCTGCATAAAACCAGAGATTGAAATGAGCACAGATAAAGTTCCTTAAGCCAAATATAGAATAGACAAGAACTACTCCTTGCTCAATGAAATGGACTCAACACCCCATATTAAACGCCTAAGAATGTACCTGACTAGTAAGTATCTTAAAACCTATGGATTGCTATGTCTCTGAAAGAAAATCAAGCGTGTGTACAGGGGCATAAACGCAGCAGTGATAGGATTGGAGAGGTTCGGTGAGCAAATGAAGACCCTTTGAAGTCATATTGCATGGTACCCATTCCACGGGTCTCAACTCTCCAGGTTTAAGGGATTCTTCCTTCAGCTAAAACATGCACGTGGAACCCAGAGTATGATCAACCGTGTGATCGGGAGACGTGTTCCAATATGTCTCAGTTCTCGTCCCCTGGTACTCGGGTGCAACATTCCAGACGCTTTACTAACACTCTCCCGACTTGGAGAGTCAGTGCCTTTAACCTCCTGTTTGGCCCAGTTTGCAATTTCTGCGGAAGATGAACAGGAATAGGGAGAACCAATGAGAGACTAGCTGGAGGTGTCTGGACGGGCAAATTTAACTCTCATTTCCCACCAGGAAGAGGAATTAACCAAAGGCTCAGCGTGCCGTGCCGGAACCAGATTAGGGCCTGAAGCAATCCTGCGGTGTTGCGGCCAGCTCACAAGAAAACGAGTTGAAGAAAGGAGCTCAGGGGCACTGTAATTCACAAACCTGCAGAGTTATAAATGACAGCTATCGTCCAAAAATATACTGAAGTAAGGCTGCCAAGAGGACTTGAAAGCGGGGCAGAATTGCAGGAAACCGATTTCAGGAGGTAGACTGGAATTGCATTTAAAGCATAGGAAAAGAGGCAGAACGTCCACAATGATGCACTTGGCCAAAAAGGGCGTATGCGTTTTTTCCTGAATATATTCAGGAAAAAACGCATACGCCCTTTTTGGCCAACCAAGCAAGCTTGCAAAGGAAATCTGCACTACAATGAAGTCTCACTTTCCCCCGGTCAAAAGGGCCATCTGAAAAAAGTGTAAAATCCAGAAAGGCAGGACAGGCCATGGAGAACTGGGAGCCTTGTTATGTTGATGAGCGGGATGTAAATTGCCAACAGCCACTCGGGAGAGGTGTATGGTGTTTCCTGAAACATCTAAAAAACAAAGCAACAGAGCCTAGGGCACTTCCACTTATGGTCCTATAGCTTAGGGAAATTAAAATCAAAAAGACACAGCCACCCCAAAGTTTGGGACGGCTCTGTTTACAAGAACCTCGTTTACGGTACAAGTTCAATATCGCAGAAAGTGAAAAATGGATAAAGAAGTTGTGGTACTTACGTACAATGCAATATCACTCAGCAATGAAATCTATGTCATCAGGCCCGTAGCAACATAATGAGTGGATTCAGGTATGATGATTCTAACTGAAATAAGTCACACAGAAAAAGAAACATCATAAGATATCACTAATACACGGGATGTAAACTTGGCTACACAGGAACTGGATTACAAAACAGAACAGGGTCTCAAATTTAGAAAACCAACTTATGCTTGCTTAAGGGGAAAGGTGAGTTGGGGTGCTGCATCAAACCAGAGATTGAAATGAGCACAGATAAAGTTCCTTAAGCCAAATATGGAATAGACAAGAACTACTCCTTGCTCAACGAAATGGACTCAACACCCCATATTAAACGCCTAAGAATGTACCTGACTAGTAAGTATCTTAAAACCTATGGATTGCTATGTCTCTGAAAGAAAATCAAGCGTGTGTACAGGGGCATAAACGCAGCAGTGATAGGATTGGAGAGGTTCTGTGAGCAAATGAAGACCCTTTGAAGTCATATTGCATGGTACCCATTCCACGGGTCTCAACTCTCCAGGTTTAAGGGATTCTGCCTTCAGGTAAAACATGCACGTGGAACCCAGAGTATGATCAACCGTGTGATCGGGAGACGTGTTCCAATATGTCTCAGTTCTCGTCCCCTGGTACTCGGGTGCAACATTCCAGACGCTTTACTAACACTCTCCCGACTTGGAGAGTCAGTGCCTTTAACCTCCTGTTTGGCCCAGTTTGCAATTTCTGCAGAAGATGAACAGGAATAGGGAGAACCAATGAGAGACTAGCTGGAGGTGTCTGGACGGGCAAATTTAACTCTCATTTCCCACCAGGAAGAGGAATTAACCAAAGGCTCAGCGTGCCGTGCCGGAACCAGATTAGGGCCTGAAGCAATCCTGCGGTGTTGCGGCCAGCTCACAAGAAAGCGAGTTGAAGAAAGGAGCTCAGGGGCACTGTAATTCACAAACCTGCAGAGTTATAAATGACAGCTATCGTCCAAAAATATACTGAAGTAAGGCTGCCAAGAGGACTTGAAAGCGGGGCAGAATTGCAGGAAACCGATTTCAGGAGGTAGACTGGAATTGCATTTAAAGCATAGGAAAAGAGGCAGAACGTCCACAATGATGCACTTGGCCAAAAAGGGCGTATGCGTTTTTTCCTGAATATATTCAGGAAAAAACGCATACGCCCTTTTTGGCCAACCAAGCAAGCTTGCAAAGGAAATCTGCACTACAATGAAGTCTGACTTCCCCCCGGTCAAAAGGGCCATCTGAAAAAAGTGTAAAATCCAGAAAGGCAGGACAGACCATGGAGAACTGGGAGCCTTGTTATGCTGATGGGCGGGATGTAAATTGCCAAGAGCCACTCGGGAGAGGTGTATGGTGTTTCCTGAAACATCTAAAAAACAAAGCAACAGAGCCTAGGGCACTTCCACTTATGGTCCTATAGCTTAGGGAAATTAAAATCAAAAAGACACAGCCACCCCAAAGTTTGGGACGGCTCTGTTTACAAGAACCTCGTTTACGGAACAAGTTCAATATCGCAGAAAGTGAAAAATGGATAAAGAAGTTGTGGTACTTACGTACAATGCAATATCACTCAGCAATGAAATCTATGTCATCAGGCCCATAGCAGCATAATGAGTGGATTCAGGTATGATGATTCTAACTGAAATTAGTCACACAGAAAAAGAAACATCATAAGATATCACTAATACACGGGATGTAAACTTGGCTACACAGGAACTGGATTACAAAACAGAACAGGGTCTCAAATTTAGAAAACCAACTTATGCTTGCTTAAGGGGAAAGGTGAGTTGGGGTGCTGCATCAAACCAGAGATTGAAATGAGCACAGATAAAGTTCCTTAAGCCAAATATGGAATAGACAAGAACTACTCCTTGCTCAACGAAATGGACTCAACACCCCATATTAAACGCCTAAGAATGTACCTGACTAGTAAGTATCTTAAAACCTATGGATTGCTATGTCTCTGAAAGAAAATCAAGCGTGTGTACAGGGGCACAAACGCAGCAGTGATAGGATTGGAGAGGTTCGGTGAGCAAATGAAGACCCTTTGAAGTCATATTGCATGGTACCCATTCCACGGGTCTCAACTCTCCAGGTTTAAGGGATTCTGCCTTCAGCTAAAACATGCACGTGGAACCCAGAGTATGATCAACCGTGTGATCGGGAGACGTGTTCCAATATGTCTCAGTTCTCGTTCCCTGGTACTCGGGTGCAACATTCCACACGCTTTACTAACACTCTCCCGACTTGGAGAGTCAGTGCCTTTAACCTCCTGTTTGGCCCAGTTTGCAATTTCTGCGGAAGATGAACAGGAATAGGGAGAACCAATGAGAGACTAGGTGGAGGTGTCTGGACGGGCAAATTTAACTCTCATTTGCCACCAGGAAGAAGAATTAACCAAAGGCTCAGCGTGCCGTGTCGGAACCAGATTAGGGCCTGAAGCAATCCTGCGGTGTTGCGGCCAGCTCACAAGAAAGCGAGTTGAAGAAAGGAGCTCAGGGGCACTGTAATTCACAAACCTGCAGAGTTATAAATGACAGCTATCATCCAAAAATATACTGAAGTAAGGCTGCCAAGAGGACTTGAAAGCGGGGCAGAATTGCAGGAAACCGATTTCAGGAGGTAGACTGGAATTGCACGTAAAGCATAGGAAAAGAGGCAGAACGTCCACAATGATGCACTTGGCCAAAAAGGGCGTATGCATTTTTTCCTGAATATATTCAGGAAAAAACGCATACGCCCTTTTTGGCCAACCAAGCAAGCTTGCAAAGGAAATCTGCACTACAATGAAGTCTCACTGCCCCCCGGTCAAAAGGGCCATCCGAAAAAAGTGTAAAATCCAGACAGGCAGGACAGGCCAAGGAGAACTAGGAGCCTTCTTATGTTGATGGGTGGGATGTAAATTGCCAGCAGCCACTCTGGAGAAGTGTATGGTGTTTCCTGAAACATCCAGAAAACAAAGCAACAGAGCCTAGGGCACTTCCACTTATGGTCCTATAGCTTAGGGAAATTAAAATCAAAAAGACACAGCCACCCCAAAGTTTGGGACGGCTCTGTTTACAAGAACCTCGTTTACGGTACAAGTTCAATATCACAGAAAGCGCAAAATGGATAAAGAAGTTGTGGTACTTACGTACAATGCAATATCACTCAGCAATGAAATCTATGTCATCAGGCCCATAGCAGCATAATGAGTGGATTCAGGTATGATGATTCTAACTGAAATAAGTCACACAGAAAAAGAAACATCATAAGATATCACTAATACACGAGATGTAAACTTGGCTACACAGGAACTGGATTACAAAACAGAACAGGGTCTCAAATTTAGAAAACCAACTTATGCTTGCTTAAGGGGAAAGGTGAGTTGGGGTGCTGCATAAAACCAGAGATTGAAATGAGCACAGATAAAGTTCCTTAAGCCAAATATAGAATAGACAAGAACTACTCCTTGCTCAATGAAATGGACTCAACACCCCATATTAAACGCCTAAGAATGTACCTGACTAGTAAGTATCTTAAAACCTATGGATTGCTATGTCTCTGAAAGAAAATCAAGCGTGTGTACAGGGGCATAAACGCAGCAGTGATAGGATTGGAGAGGTTCGGTGAGCAAATGAAGACCCTTTGAAGTCATATTGCATGGTACCCATTCCACGGGTCTCAACTCTCCAGGTTTAAGGGATTCTTCCTTCAGCTAAAACATGCACGTGGAACCCAGAGTATGATCAACCGTGTGATCGGGAGACGTGTTCCAATATGTCTCAGTTCTCGTCCCCTGGTACTCGGGTGCAACATTCCAGACGCTTTACTAACACTCTCCCGACTTGGAGAGTCAGTGCCTTTAACCTCCTGTTTGGCCCAGTTTGCAATTTCTGCGGAAGATGAACAGGAATAGGGAGAACCAATGAGAGACTAGCTGGAGGTGTCTGGACGGGCAAATTTAACTCTCATTTCCCACCAGGAAGAGGAATTAACCAAAGGCTCAGCGTGCCGTGCCGGAACCAGATTAGGGCCTGAAGCAATCCTGCGGTGTTGCGGCCAGCTCACAAGAAAACGAGTTGAAGAAAGGAGCTCAGGGGCACTGTAATTCACAAACCTGCAGAGTTATAAATGACAGCTATCGTCCAAAAATATACTGAAGTAAGGCTGCCAAGAGGACTTGAAAGCGGGACAGAATTGCAGGAAACCGATTTCAGGAGGTAGACTGGAATTGCATTTAAAGCATAGGAAAAGAGGCAGAACGTCCACAATGATGCACTTGGCCAAAAAGGGCGTATGCGTTTTTTCCTGAATATATTCAGGAAAAAACGCATACGCCCTTTTTGGCCAACCAAGCAAGCTTGCAAAGGAAATCTGCACTACAATGAAGTCTCACTTTCCCCCGGTCAAAAGGGCCATCTGAAAAAAGTGTAAAATCCAGAAAGGCAGGACAGGCCATGGAGAACTGGGAGCCTTGTTATGTTGATGAGCGGGATGTAAATTGCCAACAGCCACTCGGGAGAGGTGTATGGTGTTTCCTGAAACATCTAAAAAACAAAGCAACAGAGCCTAGGGCACTTCCACTTATGGTCCTATAGCTTAGGGAAATTAAAATCAAAAAGACACAGCCACCCCAAAGTTTGGGACGGCTCTGTTTACAAGAACCTCGTTTACGGTACAAGTTCAATATCGCAGAAAGTGAAAAATGGATAAAGAAGTTGTGGTACTTACGTACAATGCAATATCACTCAGCAATGAAATCTATGTCATCAGGCCCATAGCAACATAATGAGTGGATTCAGGTATGATGATTCTAACTGAAATAAGTCACACAGAAAAAGAAACATCATAAGATATCACTAATACACGGGATGTAAACTTGGCTACACAGGAACTGGATTACAAAACAGAACAGGGTCTCAAATTTAGAAAACCAACTTATGCTTGCTTAAGGGGAAAGGTGAGTTGGGGTGCTGCATCAAACCAGAGATTGAAATGAGCACAGATAAAGTTCCTTAAGCCAAATATGGAATAGACAAGAACTACTCCTTGCTCAACGAAATGGACTCAACACCCCATATTAAACGCCTAAGAATGTACCTGACTAGTAAGTATCTTAAAACCTATGGATTGCTATGTCTCTGAAAGAAAATCAAGCGTGTGTACAGGGGCATAAACGCAGCAGTGATAGGATTGGAGAGGTTCTGTGAGCAAATGAAGACCCTTTGAAGTCATATTGCATGGTACCCATTCCACGGGTCTCAACTCTCCAGGTTTAAGGGATTCTGCCTTCAGGTAAAACATGCACGTGGAACCCAGAGTATGATCAACCGTGTGATCGGGAGACGTGTTCCAATATGTCTCAGTTCTCGTCCCCTGGTACTCGGGTGCAACATTCCACACGCTTTACTAACACTCTCCCGACTTGGAGAGTCAGTGCCTTTAACCTCCTGTTTGGCCCAGTTTGCAATTTCTGCGGAAGATGAACAGGAATAGGGAGAACCAATGAGAGACTAGGTGGAGGTGTCTGGACGGGCAAATTTAACTCTCATTTCCCACCAGGAAGAGGAATTAACCAAAGGCTCAGCGTGCCGTGCCGGAACCAGATTAGGGCCTGAAGCAATCCTGCGGTGTTGCGGCCAGCTCACAAGAAAGCGAGTTGAAGAAAGGAGCTCAGGGGCACTGTAATTCACAAACCTGCAGAGTTATAAATGACAGCTATCGTCCAAAAATATACTGAAGTAAGGCTGCCAAGAGGACTTGAAAGCGGGGCAGAATTGCAGGAAACCGATTTCAGGAGGTAGACTGGAATTGCATTTAAAGCATAGGAAAAGAGGCAGAACGTCCACAATGATGCACTTGGCCAAAAAGGGCGTATGCGTTTTTTCCTGAATATATTCAGGAAAAAACGCATACGCCCTTTTTGGCCAACCAAGCAACCTTGCAAAGGAAATCTGCACTACAATGAAGTCTCACTTCCCCCCGGTCAAAAGGGCCATCTGAAAAAAGTGTAAAATCCAGAAAGACAGGACAGGCCATGGAGAACTGGGAGCCTTGTTATGCTGATGGGCGGGATGTAAATTGCCAAGAGCCACTCGGGAGAGGTGTATGGTGTTTCCTGAAACATCTAAAAAACAAAGCAACAGAGCCTAGGGCACTTCCACTTATGGTCCTATAGCTTAGGGAAATTAAAATCAAAAAGACACAGCCACCCCAAAGTTTGGGACGGCTCTGTTTACAAGAACCTCGTTTACGGTACAAGTTCAATATCGCAGAAAGTGAAAAATGGATAAAGAAGTTGTGGTACTTACGTACAATGCAATATCACTCAGCAATGAAATCTATGTCATCAGGCCCGTAGCAGCATAATGAGTGGATTCAGGTATGATGATTCTAACTGAAATAAGTCATACAGAAAAAGAAACATTATAAGATATCACTAATACACGGAATGTAAACTTGGCTACACAGGAACTGGATTACAAAACAGAACAGGTTCTCAAATTTAGAAAACCAACTTATGCTTGCTTAAGGGGAAAGGTGAGTTGGGGTGCTGCATAAAACCAGAGATTGAAATGAGCACAGATAAAGTTCCTTAAGCCAAATATAGAATAGACAAGAACTACTCCTTGCTCAACGAAATGGACTCAACACCCCATATTAAAGGCCTAAGAATGTACCTGACTAGTAAGTATCTTAAAACCTATGGATTGCTATGTCTCTGAAAGAAAATCAAGCGTGTGTACAGGGGCACAAACGCAGCAGTGATAGGATTGGAGAGGTTCGGTGAGCAAATGAAGACCCTTTGAAGTCATATTGCATGGTACCCATTCCACGGGTCTCAACTCTCCAGGTTTAAGGGATTCTTCCTTCAGCTAAAACATGCACGTGGAACCCAGAGTATGATCAACCGTGTGATCGGGAGACGTGTTCCAATATGTCTCAGTTCTCGTCCCCTGGTACTCGGGTGCAACATTCCAGACGCTTTACTAACACTCTCCCGACTTGGAGAGTCAGTGCCTTTAACCTCCTGTTTGGCCCAGTTTGCAATTTCTGCGGAAGATGAACAGGAATAGGGAGAACCAATGAGAGACTAGCTGGAGGTGTCTGGACGGGCAAATTTAACTCTCATTTCCCACCAGGAAGAGGAATTAACCAAAGGCTCAGCGTGCCGTGCTGGAACCAGATTAGGGCCTGAAGCAATCCTGCGGTGTTGCGGCCAGCTCACAAGAAAGCGAGTTGAAGAAAGGAGCTCAGGGGCACTGTAATTCACAAACCTGCAGAGTTATAAATGACAGCTATCGTCCAAAAATATACTGAAGTAAGGCTGCCAAGAGGACTTGAAAGCGGGGCAGAATTGCAGGAAACCGATTTCAGGAGGTAGACTGGAATTGCATTTAAAGCATAGGAAAAGAGGCAGAACGTCCACAATGATGCACTTGGCCAAAAAGGGCGTATGCGTTTTCTCCTGAATATATTCAGGAAAAAACGCATACGCCCTTTTTGGCCAACCAAGCAAGCTTGCAAAGGAAATCTGCACTACAATGAAGTCTCACTTCCCCCCGGTCAAAAGGGCCATCTGAAAAAAGTGTAAAATCCAGAAAGGCAGGACAGGCCATGGAGAACTGGGAGCCTTGTTATGCTGATGGGCGGGATGTAAATTGCCAAGAGCCACTCGGGAGAGGTGTATGGTGTTTCCTGAAACATCTAAAAAACAAAGCAACAGAGCCTAGGGCACTTCCACTTATGGTCCTATAGCTTAGGGAAATTAAAATCAAAAAGACACAGCCACCCCAAAGTTTGGGACGGCTCTGTTTACAAGAACCTCGTTTACGGTACAAGTTCAATATCGCAGAAAGTGAAAAATGGATAAAGAAGTTGTGGTACTTACGTACAATGCAATATCACTCAGCAATGAAATCTATGTCATCAGGCCCGTAGCAGCATAATGAGTGGATTCAGGTATGATGATTCTAACTGAAATAAGTCACACAGAAAAAGAAACATCATAAGATATCACTAATACACGGAATGTAAACTTGGCTACACAGGAACTGGATTACAAAACAGAACAGGGTCTCAAATTTAGAAAACCAACTTATGCTTGCTTAAGGGGAAAGGTGAGTTGGGGTGCTGCATCAAACCAGAGATTGAAATGAGCACAGATAAAGTTCCTTAAGCCAAATATGGAATAGACAAGAACTACTCCTTGCTCAACGAAATGGACTCAACAACCCATATTAAACGCCTAAGAATGTACCTGACTAGTAA